>NC_068364.1:34719698-35049369 GCF_020536995.1 Dreissena polymorpha
ATCTTAAAAAAAAATTAGTAGGGGGGGAATTCGGTGGGGGGTGGTGTGGTGTGGTCTATTATAAGTGTTAGGGGAGGGTGTGGTGTTTTTGAGATGATCTTAAAAAATGCGGGGGGGGATTCTGGGGGGGATTTGGGGGGGAGGGGGGAGGGCACGGGGGATGGTTTGGGTAGTGCTATTGTATGTATTCAGTAAGAGTAGTTTTGTCAAAGTATCAATCAATCTAATCATAAATAAAAATTTATGCATTTTTAGCAAAATTTAATAATTTTTAACCTTGTGAGTCAAGGTCCTTCAAAGGTCATGGTAAAATTCAACTTGCCAGGTACATAATCTCATGATAGCATGAAATATTTGAAGTTTGAAAGCAATAGCCTGATACTTTAGAAGTAAGTGGATCGATACACAAAATTTAACCATATATTCAAAGTTACTAAGTAAAAAAGGGCCATAATTCCGTAAAAATGACAACCAGAATTATGCATATTGTCCTTTTTCTGTACCCTTATGATAGTTTGCGAGTGTCCAAGTATGAAAGCAATTATCATATGATAGTTTAGGGGTAAAGTGGACCAAAACACAAAACTTAACAAATTTTTTCAATTTTCTAAGTATAAAAGGGCCCATAATTCGTCCAATGCCAGTCAGAGTTACATAACTTTGCCTGCACAGTCCCTTTATGACCTTATAAGTGTTTGCAAGTATGAAGCAATAGCTTTGATACTGTAGGAATAAAGTGGACCTAAACACACAAAACTTTACCAAATTTTCAATTTTATAAGTATAAAAGGGCACATAATTCTGTCAAAATGCCAGTCAGAGTTTACATTACTTTTGGCCTGCACAGTCCCCTTATGATAGTTAGTAAGTGTTGCAAGTATGAAAGCAATAGCTTTTGACACTTAATGAATCAAATGGACCTAAACACAAAACTTAACCAAAAGTTTTCAATTTTCTAAGTATAAAAAGGGCACATAATCTGTCAAAATGCACGCCAGAATTATCTCACTTTGCCTGCCCCCTTATGATAGTAAGTAAGTGTACCAAGTTTGAAATGCAATAGCATTGATACTTTTCTGCGACCAGTGGACCTAAACGCAAAACTTATCCGGACGCCGACGCCGACACCGACGCCAAGGTGATGACAACAGCTCATAATTTTTTTTCAAAAAAATAAATGAGCTAAAAATACGATGTGCGCATGTGTACCGGAAGGCGATAGACGACAATGCGACGGTACGATGACGACAATGAGACAGTGCAAAAATACGATGACGACAGTACAATAACACGATGGTACGATGGTGACAATGCGATGATACGATGGCGACAGTACGATATAATTGTCGTCATCGTACTATCGCGTTGTCGTGCTGTCGTCATCGTATTATCGCATTGTCGCCATCGTACTATTACACTGTCACCATCGTATTGTCGCAGTGTCGCATTGTCGTCATTGTACTGTCGCATTGTCGTATTGTCGCCATCGTACTATCGCATTATCGCCATTGTACAATCGCACTGTCGCCATCGTACTATCGCATTGTCGCAATCGTACTATCGCACTATCGCATTGTCGCCCCTCTGGATTTTAATGTGTAACCACGATGGCCCTATCGGTATTCCGTATGTCCTAATTGTTGTATATTGTCCAAGCTGCTTGATGGTAAATTACTTCAAGTAGTTGTTCTCGTGTTTGCCGACGGGCAGACAGATGGAAAATCATTAGCTCAAACAGTATACCAAGTCTATCATACCTCAACCATGTGCTTGCTCTGTGGTTTATTATGTGTGACTTGTTTTAAATGACAGTATTCCGTCCTTTGATCCATGGAGTTAACCCATTTATGCCTAGCGTCTAGAAAAAAGGCCTTGTCAAACAGCAAAGACCCAGATGAGACGCCGCATAATGCGGCGTCTCATCAAGGTTTTGCGCTGTTTTCTTAAAGGAATTTATGTAAGAACTATTCTAAATATATAAATAAATATACTAGAAATCCCTAATTTTGAAATAAATTGATCCAATTTAGAAGGATTGCCACTAGGCATAAATGGGTCAAATAAAAGTTCGTGCATTCTTACCACTACTCGATACATGGCGAGTTTTCTTTGTTCTGCAGTTGTCAATAGCCAGAACAGAAACTGCATGCAAGCGTATTATTATAATACAAGTAACGTGCAGTATATCAACATTCAGTTTAACTGTATACGCAGGCTCCTTTTTTCAACGTAAGCTTCCACATGTGACAGTTTTACATCTCGAGACACACACGTTCATACACATACCAAGCTGTAAAACTACCACGTGAGACAAAGAACTGAGCATTTTGATTCGATATCGAAAAGAGGGGTCTATATTTTTAATGACTTTTTATATTATAGAGAGAACAAGAGCACCGCATAACGGGTGACACGCTCGGCTGCAAAAGCTTGTCAGAATATTTTTTAATGTAACAGTGACCTTGACCTTTGACCTAGTGACCCAAAATGGGTGTAGCGTGTAGAAGTCATCAAGGTGCATGTACATATGAAGTTTCAAAGTTGTAGGTGTACGCACTATGATGTTAGAGGCAAAGTTAAATAATAGGTGAGTGTTGATTATAAATCAGGTTTATCATGCGAGGCTTATAAAACAAAAGCACGAGCCTTGGCGAGGCCTTGTGCACTTAGTACTGGTAAAACCAGATAGCTCAGAACAATTTGAGTTGCTAATCTGACCGCCGTGATATTTCTTAAAAACTGTCAAAAACCCCAACAACAAAATAATCATTTTTTTCAAGTACATACTTTATCGGTATATTTTAGATTTGCTGAATAAAAGGCCTTCAAATGCTTCCGCGGAATTATATGTTTAATCATGTCGCCCACGGATACAGGGAAGTGTTTTTTTAGTATATACATAGTACTCGTTCGTTTATCGGGTTTACCGATTCGGGTTTACCGATTCCGTATAAACATCGGATCTCAAAATAGTTGCATCCCAGAATTAATTTATATAATCAGGTAATTAAAATTGTTTGTAATCAGGTTCTAATAAAATATGTTTATGAATCAGATTATTTTTTATTTTGTTAATGCATTATTTAGTTGTGGTGTTTTTTTTCTTTCTTTTCCGAATTAAGTTACTGTTCTGTAAGAAATAATTTGACTATAATAAGATGCTGTTTTTGTGTGTTATGGATTCATTAGAAGAAAACAACAAAAAGCAAACCTTTATATGCTAAAAGGGACACTACTCAACGTTTGTCCAATACTAGTACATGTTTATATATAGCTAAATTGACAAACCTATAGCGTAACTGTATCTCACGTCATGTAGCCAAACATTGTATGCGTTATCTAGACAAAATTATTACAACTAGTTGTTCGAAGTACAGTCGATTGATGTATAGCGGATTTTAGTGAGTAACGGATAAGTTAAAAAGATTTTTGCAAAATACTTTTATTTATGTTAAGATTGATAGTTTACTATGAATTCAATACAAAAAGCGTATCATTGTTAGGTCGATTCATGTTTTTGTTGACGTGTGTCAGCAAACTGTTTCTTTTTTCGAAAGCAAAACAGGTCACGTTATGTACGCACCGTTGTTGTGACGACAGTTAAAGTGCAGACGTATGGTTTCTTGAATTTTGCAGATTTTGTTTGGTAATCATAATGTTCATTGATGTAATATTTTAGTATTTTGTGTACTTTACAAAAGTAAGAATGCTCAGAAACCAAATTGATGCTTAGAGTCTACCATATAAAATAAGCATGGCGACAATGCGATAGTACGATGGCGACAATGCGATAATACGATGACGACAGTGCGACAATACGATTGCGACAGTGCGATAGTTCGATGGCAACAATGCGACGATACGATAGTGCGATAATCTGATGACGACAGTGCGACAATACGATGGCGACAGTGCGATAGTACGATGGCGACAATGCGATAATGCGATAGTGCGATAGTTAGATGGCAACAATGCTATAATACGATGACGACAGTGCGACGATACGATGGCGACAGTGTGATAGTACGATGGCGACAATGCTATAATACGATGACGACAGTACGATAACGCGATAGTACTATGGCGACAATGCGATGATACGAAGGCTACAGTACGATATGACTATCGCATCGTCGCCATCGTACTATCACGTTGTCACATTGTCGCCATCGTACTATCGCATTGTCGCCATCGTACTATCGCGTTGTCGCATTGCCGCCATCGTACTATCGCACTGTCGCCATCGTTCTATCGCACTATCGCATTGTGGCCCCTTGATTTTAATGTGTAACCACGATGGCCTAACGGTATTCCGTAGAAAACCCCGTTGATCCTGCACCCTTTCTTACGTTAACTATTGGAGATAATTACAATGAATACAACTAATTAAATATAATTATTTTTAGCGACCACCGACACTCGAGGAATAAAAACCCATTTAACACAAAAAATTAACGAATATTTCGTACAATATTTATAAACAATTAAGTCAATAAATATAGTCAAAATTTCAACGCTAGATGTGGTCTGGATACAAAGATTTAACGCGATAAAAAATGCTCGTTTTTGAGTCACAATATATTAGAATTTCCGGCTACTATATCCGAACATTTTGCGTAAGATTGGCTTCGGGCAGCATCGGAAGCACGCCGTTGTTCTCATGAATACGTCGTTCTTTGGACGCAGCCCGAAGCCAATCTCGCGTTCGCTCTTAAATGTTCGGATATCGTGGCGGGAAATTAACATGCAATATATTGTCGCACAAAAATAAAAACGAGCATTTTGTATCTCGTTCAATTTATAATACCATACAACATCTAGCGTTTAAATTTTGGCTACTGCTGTGAGGAACACAGCTTTTTTATGGGTTAACAATATTTTACGAAAAATTTAACGAAATATTCGTTGATTTTGAGTATTTATATTACTTTAAAGTTGTAAAAGAGAACAGGTGGTTGCGTTTTCGTAAGGGGTATGGTGTCCGCCAAGCGATCAACGGGTACCAGGTTTCGACCCACGCTGTAAGAGCATTATCGAAATCTACTTCAATAACACAGAGTACTAGTTCTACCCATTAAACTGACCCGAGAGAAAATCTCAATAAGCCTAAGGATATTGATCAATCAAGCAAAAATAATAAGTTTAAGATTAACGCTTATAGAACAATGAAGATGTCTTTTTGATGCTGTCAGTGTTTGATACAATGGAACGTTGTGAGTAATGTAAATATTGCCGTGTAAGAAACAATGAAACCGTTCTGACTTGATTCCGCCGGGCCGTCGCATAGCCACCGTGCTGTAGTTGCAGTGGGCCCCAGCCCCGTTCCAGTCGCCCTCCATGGGCTTGGGGTCAAGGGTGGCGTTTACCCCGAAATCCTCGGCCACCCGGTGAAGCAGGTACCTGGCAATCCACAGGTGATCACCCATGTCGATTCCCTCGCAGGGTCCTATTTGAAACTCCCACTGGGAAGGAGAAACATCAAATGGGTGTATCGTTCTGGGAAAATTTGGCTAAATGCATGTGCGTAAAGTGTCATCCCAGAGTAGCCTGTGCAGTTCGCATAGGCTTATCAGGGACGACTCATTCAGAATACACTGGATTTTTGTTTAGAAGAGATTCATTTAAACGAAATATTCATAAAAGCGAACAGTTTCGTTCCTTATTAGCCTGTGCAGACTGCACAGGCTAATATGGGATGACATTTAACTCACAAACACGAAGTCCTTTATTTCTCAGGACATGACTTAAATAATACTATGTACTTTTGTCAATAAAGCTTTCTAAGGAAACCTTCATATAATTTATTCTGTGATAAAGTAGTAATAAGAAAATCTGTGAAGGAAAAAGTACCCCAACATTGACATCTTAATTTTTTTATCACATAACAGGGTAATATTTGGCATTCGCAGTGTTGGTATCGGGATTTGACCGTCCGTTTGTGGCCAGTATTGTTTAAGACACTGTTCAATCCTTTCGTTTAAACCCCGCTTGGGTATTGTACTCCCATATACTTACACAATATGTGGTCACATTGTGGAGAACATAAGCAACTCACATTTATCCTATTACCAGATGAAAATCGATAGAATAACAATGATCGTATAAACTTTAGCTTTATACTATCGTTATTTTTAGATAAGATTTGGGTTTTCCCCAAAAATGGAATGTTTTTGTCAACTTCGGAAAGATAAAATCTTGAAAAAATGCGACATTTTATAATTATTAATGGAAAAAGGGAGGAAATAATACGATATATGGTATATTATGCGCGTTTTGGATAAAGATCACGTTTATCATGCTCGGCTCGATCGAGCCATGGTAGTGCTCGGCAAGCCTCCCGCTAAAATGCTTATAAGCATCGCTTGATAAACTTGATCTTTATCCAAAACTCACATTATATTATTTATAAACACAGGTCCACGAAACAGCCATTCAATCATTACACAGTCAGATGGGAGAAAAGTTGAAAACACATCAAGCGAAGTCAATATCAAAGAAACACGGGGCATTATTGTATTGCGGTTCAATGCGGTTCAATGTTTGAAGCCGCATACACATTTAGCATTTAGTCATAGACTGTAAGAATACAAGGAATATATACTCCTGTCTTGCTGACTGTGAGGTGAGCAAGATGTTCATAATACTCGATAATAAATCCCTTTTCATAGAACCAACATTCATCATTTCTCTACGCATTTTACGATGCATGACGGTACGGGATTCATAATAACGGTCTTTCTTGGATTAAGTCCGACTCGCACTGTTGAAGGTGAAAGACTGTAGCTTTTATAAAGTCCGTCAACGATAAAGTCCGTCCAACCATAAAGTCCGTCCAGCCATAAAGTCCGTCCAACCATAAAGTCCATCCAATCATAAAGTCCGTCCAACCATAAAGTCCGTCAAACAAAGAAGAACTCATAGTTTGAATAGCGCAATGTAGTTTTAACCGAATTGATTCTTATAAACGACTGTACTGACCTGCCCGGGCATGACCTCAGCGTTACATCCGGCGATCTTTACCCCAGCGTACAGACACGCCCGGTAGTGGGCCTCCACGATGTCACGACCGTACACGCGGTTAGCACCCACACCGCAGTAGTACGGACCTGCAGGGGACAATGGGACATGAGGTTAGCTCAAGATGAGTGGTGTATTTGTAAAAGTAATAGAATGGAACTGTGACTTTCGATGCAGCCGAGCTTAAATAAATAGGTTTTAACAACTGACCCTGAGGACCCGGATATCCGTTCTTGGGCCAGCCGAAAGGATATCCATCGTAATCCAGCAGGGTGTACTCCTGCTCGATGCCGAACCACGGATGCAACTCCTTGGCCTCTGCCATGGCCTTGACACACGTGTGACGCTTGTTTGTATCTAGAATGGGGAGTCATGAATTTTCGCTTATATGAATCTATTTACGACTTTTGTCGCGGGACGTGGCCGATGCAACAGCAAAATTATTGTTTGTTCCTTCAATATTAATATATGTTTCGTATGAATCGTCTTACTCGGGGAAAACCGTATGTGAACCAAACATTTAGAGCAGAATAAAAGAAACAATGATTTTCTTACATTTAAAATTAAGAATTCTGTAAAATCATTAGTCGGCATGAAATTGTGTGTCTTTTAAATGACTTTTCCGCGGACACGTAAATTTTGGATTTCTTATTCCGGAAAATAGAGCATAATTTACATCGGTCTTTATCCGATGTGTTTGTGTTAAATACGTGGTTCGGTCAACAACCTATATCAATGAAAATTAATGTCAAGCGATTACAATTATTTTACAGTGCATGATTGAATCACATCATAGTGCAATTCTTGGAGCTTTCATTCATACCTAATTATACTAAATGATAATTTATTGAAAGCATCGAATACTGTCGTCATGAAAGTTAGATTGAGAAAGGAATGACCTGCCGGAGTTTTGTTATACTTGTAGACTTCACACAGGGCTAGCTTATTCTTGCACCTTCGAAAAGGGTCCCGGAAAAGTGCCACCGGATGTAAGTACATGTCCGAGTTCGATCCTTCCGCCTGGTAGGTGCTGGATCCGTCGTAGTTCCAGATAGGACAGTCTGCAAATGTATATGCTTTGTGAAAGTTACGTCACGAGCTTTATCATAATTATTAATGCCTTAAACTAAGGAACTTATGTTATATAAAATGTTCTAATTATTAATGGCCAAGGCATTTCAGTCAAATACTGTACAGGAAGTATAGCTAAGTCTGATGATACAGTATCATTTTTGCGCAGAAAAAGCATTGGTTTGACTCGAAAAACTAGTCTATATATCGGTGTGCTTGTTTGTTGGTCAGTCGGACACACGAAACGCAACAACACTCATATCTAATTTTTTTTAACTTTCCCAAAGAGTTCTGTAGATATTATCACTTGGTAAAATGAAACAAATACGTTTGAGTGGTGGGGTGGAGTGCATGTGTGTGTTTGTTTCAGCCTAACCTTCCGGTTTCTGCGGTTCCTCCGACAGCGTTTTACACTTGCTTCGTATGCCCTCGCCGGTTCCGTCGATCCACACATACTCGCACATGATGCCGTCGTCCGGCTGATCCAGTCTCATGTAGCTGCCCATCACCGTCTTGTCCGTGGCGGCCGAAAAGCCCCGCATCGATGCGGCTGATGACATGGTGTAGTGTAACCTATGCTAATGAACTTTTACAGGAAATTAGTTAATGTAACGTATTTTGCTTGCAACGCTTTTTGCATTTTATCATCTGCTACACTACATAAAAAATGTTTATTTAAGGTCTCGATGGTGTAATGATGCTAGATAAATCGAGATTTAATATATATCACAATGTTAGAGCAATTCATATTAAATATTTTGTGACGACAATGTGTACAATAAGGGTCGATAATAAATCATTTAAACGGGTTATGTAGTTTTTTACACTTAAAACTTAATGAAAATTGCAATAAAAATGACAGTTTCAAAATGCAGAAATAACATGACAAACTATTCAGTTTAGTATAAGACAATTTCGCTATAAAAACACAACAACACACACATATATCATACGATCAATGAGGTACAGTGAGAGATAATGTGAAACTGTTTTTTGTCAAAGTGCGTTATATATAATACATATTAAATGCAAACAACTTCAAGCATGTACCTTTCTAATGAGGAATCCGAAATGTGTGCTACAACACGCGTGTATAAGTGAACGTATCAGTTTTCCATCGACGTGTAACAATTACTCGTAGAATTGGCAATATATGTCAAGATCCAAATGTTTCGTGTACACGAATTCCTCGTGACTTTTGAAAACTCAAAAAAGACTTGTACCCGGATAGTTGAGAAGTTGTGAGGGTCAGTGTCATTTTGGCGTCAAATTCAATTCTTGTTTTTTTTAAATGTAGTTTTTCCTGTTACAATGATTGTATTTACAAAAACATATTTCATAAACATGTCCATGCAAAGACTGATGTTGACTTATTCAATTTATTTTAAACATATAATTACTATCATTCGCTAAACTGAATAACTCACTCCAAGTGGCATGTCCTTTTCGTCCACATTTTGTTTTGCTTTACAATCATACACATTTGTATTTTGACATACATTGTATCGTTGATAGGGTGTTAAACACGTCCTTCAAAACAGAGGGAATAGAGATAATATTTAAATGAATAAAAAACTGCAAGCGTATGCAATTACAGTAATTGGCTAATTTATTTATACTCAGGTGTAACCGAACTGTAACTTCTCCTGATTATACATATGTGGAGAATATTATGAAAGCAAATAAAACACAATATCCAAATTTTCAATACAAAGTGTAAACTATCAGGTATTTTAATACTTTTGTTACAAAGTAATGAAACTATATCACATTTTGTGTCTAAATTTGTCTTTGTCGGCCAAGGTACTATAAACAATAACCCCGGATACTGTAAGGTCTATTATCAAGTTCCTGCGCTATGGAATATGTACTTAAAAGTACCACGGAGTAAGTTGGCCGCGTATTTTTAGTACCGCTGATACATTTGTGTTTACTTTAGAGTTTCTTAGTTGACAAGTATAAATCGATCCATATTATGGCAGGCTTTCTCACAATTATCATTTATGATTTAAACTTAGCGTTATTTAAACATTACTTTTATAAAGCTGTCACTCGGAGTATAATGACATCATTTCGTTTACACTAGTGCTGCTGATCTGGTTTTCTTTTATACCGTTTCAAATTATTAATTAAAACAATTTGAAAGCGACGAGATAACTAAAATAATTTGATTAGCTCGGCACAAAAACGTGTTCCAGTCCATAAACTTTCGCGGATCAAGCTTTCTGAGCCTCGTCAAATAAAATGTAATACATGTATTAAACACTAATCTAGTTTTCAGGATTTATATTAAGTTTGGAGAATCAGGTTCGTGAGAAATAATTTTGTCCTTTGTAAGATCTTCCGAAAGGCACCAGTCTACTTACATTGTACCCGAGAATGTGTTAATGAAATGAGACGCGATGTAATTTTTTAACCGAAATTCAGTTATTTCTAGTGTATGTTTTATCATAATTGTGTTCTACTGTGGTATTTCTTCTTCTTCCTCTTCTTCTTCTTCCTCCTCTTCTTCTTCTTCTTCTTCTTCTTCTTCTTCTTCTTCTTCTTCTTCTTCTTCTTCTTCTTCTTCTTCTTCTTCTTCTTCTTTACATTCATTGCAGGGCCCCTCTGGAGCATCGTCGCAATTTGACTATGCAATGAGTCTTGGGCCTGGATAGAACCAGTACTTGGCGTCTTTAGGGGAGATTTAAAGTACACCCCGACGGTGGGGAACGAACCCGTGACCTCTCGAACACTAGGCAAACACCATATCCGCTACACCACGGCGACCATTAACCATGCTTATCCGAAAGGACTCTGGCTATATAGTTTAAGATACCCTCGGTTAACGGAGTTACGTTGTACGAACAGAACAGTGGTATTGCCATTATACTATTTTGTATGGATTAGCATCTGGAATATATAACATGGATTTCAACAACATCCGCGTAGATATTTGGCTAGAACCAGCCTAGCTATAACAGATCCCCTGCCGTTATAACCAACGATGTGTTGAAAGCCGATCCGCGTGGTACTATAATTTTCCCGTTGTTATTTTAACTTTTTTTTGTTTAGACATTTTATTTATTTTTCATTATTAACCTGAACTTATACACTACTTTCAAAATATAAAAGAAACCGATACTACTTTCATAATATAATACTTATGAACAATCCTTCCAGATCTGGAAGGATTTTAGTGTGATTACAGAGATTGTAGTTTAGAGCATGGAACGACAACTCTGCGTTGTGAATGGGCTTCGAGCAACAGGAAGTGACCGAGCGAATCCAAATTCATAATGATGATTCTCGACCAAGCGCAGACCAAGTGTAACAGACCAGGTACTAGCGATTGCGCCTTTAAGCCACCCACACCAACTTCTTTAACGAATCCATGCAGATATATTGCATGAGTTATTAATTTCAACATGTATATGTTACAATGACGAGCGTCAATATGTTCAGACAAACCACCTTGCATATACAAACCAATGGAGTTGTTATCTTAATCTGTGTAGCCAAACAATATGTGTCTGAGCAATGCAAATATGATTTAAGTCTAATTGCCCCAGACATGGGCTACTCATGCAAATAAGGAAAAGCTGCTTAACGCGTGGGAGGCAGGTATAACGTGTTGGAAGAAATGAGCCAAGCATCAACATGCTGTGTATCATGGTATGCAACAGTGGATAACATAATACACTGCGACCCTTGCGGTCCCAATGCCTACTATTGTGATTTGTATTGCAATCAAATATGCATGTCTATGCTGTTTCATCTTCCAAAGAAATATTATGGAAGTTAATATTATTTACATACTCGTATATGATACAAATGATATTGATAATAACTAATAATTGTAATTTTGTACTGCATGTCTTTAGTTTCTTTTGGATAGTTATACTTTTTTAAACAAGTGATTGTTTTTTTGGCCTTAACAAATAATGTGTATGACGTTTGAGGTTAATTTTAGCTCAGCTGTTACCTAGAGAGTCAGAAAATTGCTTTTTTATGTTAACTACAGATAACTGTTTTATAGTTTCTGTGTTAATTTACTAGATTTTACCGATTCATCTGGCCCAAACTCTTCTTCCTTCATTTCTTGGATATTGACCTAGTTGTTGCTTATGAACATTTTACATCCCACTGTTAAAAAGAACATAACATTGGCGATGAATTAATATTAAGTCTTGGCTATGTTAAGTTGTATTTTTACAAGTAACTCGTATGAAGAAAGAACTGTTTTACAGGGAAAGCTCTATGTTCCTTTTGTGATACAGCGGACTTTACGCCGGACAAACCACGAATGAAGAAGCATGTATGAAAGCATAATCCGAGAGACATGAGGTCCTTTGACTTTAAAATTGTACAGAACCTCATCTGATTTTACTAGACCTTGTTTTTTTTTAAAACCAAAAAAGGGAGACACCTATTTTTAAGTCATGTGTAATAGCTAATACAATCTCAATAGTTAACCAGTCTTAATGATAACATAATTAAGGGTTCTATTATAACATTTGGTAAGTATATAAATGTGAATAAAGTATTTGTTTACAAGAGAACTGTGAAAGTGTTTTCCCGACATTCACAATAGAACGACAAAAGTCATATGCCTTTGAAATCGTAATTTTCTCTAAAGATGTTACATTGGCAAATACTGCATCGTTACCAGCTATTATTGTACGTGAATTGAAATGCTTGAAACCACTTCATGTCATTTTATCATTTTTACCTATAATAAATCCTCATTCTATCATTCTTCACAGTTTGATAGAAAGTGATTATTATTTTTTTAAATAAATAGAATAGAAACTACTATCTTTTTGTCAGGTACGCAGTTTTGTTTACAAATATTTCCAAATCAAATATCTTTTCACTTTGATTTTTTGCAAACATAAGGACTGGCTGTTTCTGAAATTATACTGAACGTCAGCCCTTTTTATTGGAAGTGTACGAAGTCATACATCTTAGCATGAGTTGTTTTAAAATACTTAATTACACATACATACAACTTTGCATGTGCTATTGATTGATTGTGTAAACATAAAGTTCTATTTACCAATCTCAATATTTGTTGAGTGTTGTAATCAACAAGCTCGAACCACTATGCAATCATAGTAAACATGTGAAATAGCTGCTAGTATGTCTATATACATTAATTTCATGTTCATTTCTACTAGCTTCATTTACGTGTGAAAAGATGCATGCTTTCTTGCTACTGTTTAATGTTAAAGTTTGCGTAAAATGTGCAGCAATTTCAGTGTTTAAATATTTCATGGTTAGCAACATAAATGAAGCGCGTCCTGTTGTCTTTGTGAAGAGCCGGTGTCAACGTGTTTAAGGTATAATTTGTGGCAACACATACAAACCTAACCCTAAAAGTGGCTTCGATCTGAGCTTCATTGAGCTTTCGACTGTCCATCTACTGGATTACCACATGCCTGCCAATTAGTAAGTTCCAAATGCATCATTCACGGTCACAGTCTATTGAGAACTCCAATACACCTCTGCATATTGTGGAAATGACACATTCATGTACCTGTAAATGAAAGTGTATTATATAAACTAAAAACAGTCACACTACGCAGCAAATTATATTAAAACAGTAAAATAGATTGTACTACATAAACGCCATGCAAAAGTTCATTCAAATGAAATGCCATCATTATAAGTCAATAAATTAAAATAATTGACCTTACAATATTCATATGATAATAAAACAAGAATGAGGTATTTCTGGAAAAGAAAAACATGTAAATAAGCAATATTAGGTTTTATAACAAACTAAAACAGTATTGTCAAATGTGAAACAGTTTTTATCTTGACAATTTAATGTCAAGGCCGGTTTCGTTGGCGGCCTTGTTTTGGTACTCAGCTTTCTCCTTCCTCTTCGAATTCATTAATTTCCCACACATAGTTTAAGTTGTATCCAGCTATTGTTGAAATATATGAAATCCATGTTTTAAAAACACAAACTATATCGTCTGCACCTTGAAATGATGCAGACATGTAGTGAAGATGATTATGATGATGATGACGAGGAGGAGGAGGAGGAGGAGGAGGAATTAAATTATGGGGATGATGACTACAAACAAACGACTCGTTAGGCATGATTTGAGATGCAGATAAACACATTTAATTGGGATGTGTCTCAATATTAAATTCACACGACACCGTCATAATAGTAAGTAGTTGTTGTTTGACTATAATTCTGTTAACATTTTGAATACTAAAATTGGTGGTTATTCATATGTATATACAGATATGCAATCATGCTAAAATATTGTATGTATTGTTTGAGTTTTGTTAGTTATTACGACATTTTTACTACGAATAAAAGGTTCTCGTTTGATAGTTTACAATTAAATATTTTTATTTTGAAGGTACTTATAGTAACAAAATTATCAAGTTAAAACCAAGTTATTAAAAAACCGTGCTCAATTAGTGTGTAGTTATTCACAAGTGACAATCCATTGTGATACAATAATACTGTGCCATATGTCCAGAGTTGATGTCAAGTGTAAAGATATTTCTTGAGCTTCAATGAATTCATTATTTATTGAATAAACAGTTGGGAATCAATGTGTTGATTCTTTAGTCTTTAAGTCAATTTATCAAAATGATTGATTCCACAAATTCTCATCTGAGTAATGGCTGCTTAGTTAATGTCGTGAATAATTTAAACAGCAATTGATTTGACATACAGCCGTCAAACTATAAGTATTTCAACCTATTTAGATTGAAATCTTTTTCATTAAGTACACACATTACATGCAGTGGCAATATGTTTTTGCGGACTTATTAAAAAGACACATTAGTTGATGTGATTAACAGTGCAAACCTGAATCAAACATCAGCTTAGTATTGGTCTTCTTCATTGAAAACTTAAATATATATAATATTTTCCACAAACACTGTCTGTCGATATCAATCAAACTATTTATGCAACATTAGCAAAATTAGCAGAATGTCCAGAATACACTTCACTTACGGTGTCCACGATTTAAGCAGTAACCGGTTGCCGTTTGCAGATACGCTTCTTTATATATTATTTGAAGTATATTTGCTTTAGAAAAAGCTTTGTTTTTTAGTTTATGAACGTGTTTTTGTCAAATTACCTTACAACAAATAAATCATCGCGTCCTACATTATTTTGGTATATGTCAGACCTATCTAAATGTAAGCCTGGTGCTAGACTAGATGTTCCCAAAACCAGGTACTTAACTTGGCGGATATTGAGCACAAATAGGATTTGTCGTCAATCAATGAGTTGTTTCGCTTTGACAAGCTTTGTCAAGTTGAATCGAAAGTTGCTTTTTGTGTTTGTAATATACGTGTTCTTTCGTGTCAATGCGACGTACGTGTTTTTTTGTGAGAACTGAATAGACATCGAAATCTTATTACTGACAATCGGGCGACATTACCTACAATAGGTAAGAATAATTTTACACACTTATATCGTTATGCTTAAGTAAAAACTTTAAAGACGTGCGTTAGACACACATTACACATGACATGAATTCGTCAATGTTCACTAATAGGACGGATTTAGTTTATTCTACGCCAGATATTTTGATACAATGTATAATAATATTTTAATATTGCATTTTGTAATAAGCATTTTTTTCTTAAACTTGGTGAATCGTATACAGACGTCGATAAAATAAATCAGAATATTACAATAGAAATACAAGTAATATTCACGAAATAGCAAACTGTTCGCATGCTTTCATATATTATATGCGTATTTATATTACTGCATATTACGTATAACCTAATAGCATTTTGCAAAAGCCATTTCAAATTCCATAGGAAATATGATAATAATCAAAGACGGTATTAATGACATGCGCAAAAAACATAGTACGGATTTAGAGACCCTTTGTTGAACAGTTCTGTTCTAAAATATGCATCATAAACGATTCTACTGACTGTCTCTATAAACACTGTTTAAATTTAAATTTTACAGTCTTAATCATAACCAGTAAAGTATCGGTGTTCACTCGTTTATGTAGTCTAAATGCATTATCGGGAATCAATACTGCGCTCTTCAAGGCTACATGCGTATTCCGTTAATGCTCTTTTGATTGTAACATTGACCGTTTCTGACATACTAATTGTCAAATTTCAGAATATTACCTTACAATGCGAGTTTTGAAGCCTGAAATCAAGTCTGGTAAACACATGGCAAATGAAAAATACTTTTTTTCTCTAGCCAGTACAATAGGTTATAATTAAAATTAGGCTGGAAAGTTGATTAATGTGCTGTTTTTTATTTTCTTATTTACCGAATATTTAGATCAACAAAAAGCTTGTTATCATCTTATTTGATAGTACTTCGCATTGAAAGTTTACTGTTCAAACAGCTTAAGTATATTTATTGCATTAGATACACTTGAGTGTTCTTTTTCGGTTTATGATGACATTTATTGACATTCGAAATAAAGTAAAGCCTAACTAACACTAACAAACTTTCGCTAAGTTTAAACATCATGTTCAAATGAATAAGATAACTTGTCGACTTTTTTCTGTGTTTCAACTATGCAAACTTTATCCATAAATTGTCAATTTATCGCCATTTAGAGGGTTAGCGTAAATCATCTCTCTCCAAGCATTGTCACCATAAGATTTAAACTGTAATCTTGTGAAAACCCGGTTATTTATCAAGATAAATCTCACTGTTCGAGCTAAGACGATTCTGCTGCAATATCAACAACACGACAAACGAAGCAGTCATAAAACGTCTGAAAGAAAGTTGTATTCATGCAAATGTTGATTGCTCGTTCGCATATTCATAAACACAGTAATTTACATTATTAGGAGATTTGCGTTCATTTTGAGGGGCGCCGACAGACGTAGTTAAAACTTGTTCCAACAGTAATCCAAATTACATCAACCATATGAGTCGCGTTCTGAGAAAACTGGGCTTAATGCATGTGCGTAACGTGTCGTCCCAGATTAGCCTGTGCAATCCGCACAGGCTAATCAGGGACGACACTTTCCGCATTTATGGTCTTTTTTATTTCAAGAAAGTCCCTCCTTACCAAATTCAAGTTTAGGCGGAAAGTGTCGTCCCAGATTAGCCTGTGCGGACTGTACAGGGAGGTGTACAGGGATCTGTACATGGCCAGGTCGATACTTGTTTGGATGTCACATATGGTGAACTGGAAGTTGAAACAAAACTTGCCAAAAAGCATACAGGGACTTGTAGATGAAAACAGTTATCCTCCTTTAACATTCAGCACGTTGTGCGAGTGAGTTTATGTCATCCATACCACTATATATTTTTGATGAATCGATACATATTGTCTTAAATAAGGTTTACTTATAAAGCACACTTTAAGGAGTTATTTTATGTCGGTTAAAACGTTGTATTTATTTTGTAATATTCAGCTCTTGTCTAATCTTAGTTATTTATTAAATAATATTTTTGTCGAATAACCCACGGTCAAGAGTACAGATGAGTTGGAATTAAATCTCGACGTGTATGTATACGCCTGACCTCTAGCTTTTCAGAAAACGAAACAAAAAAATAATATTTCGATTCTTAAGCTTTTTTTAAATAACATGTTCACTTATTCGCGTATCTTAGCATTGCAATTGCTTACATAATAGTTTATAGAACAATATTATCACTGTTGTATAGTCTCATTTAATATCATAAAATGCGATTATATATTAAACTTCCTTTTCCAGTTTACGTTTTAAAAACGAACCTTTAAGTTTAATGACGCCTTATAAAGATGATCCATTTAATATTTTGTAGAGCGGCCCATATAGCAAATAAAACTATAGTGGGCAAAGCTAAGGATGTTACATTTGAACCAGGATATCCGTACAAAGATATTCCACAGGGAATGTGGAACAGCTTCTTATGCAATAATACCTGGCATTTGGTTTTCACTGAACTTGCCATTGCAAGGGCAAGCGGATACAGGCGAGGTGGGGAGATTGTCATTGAAAGTGACGGAAATAGAAAATTTGAGCCACAACAGAGCAATAAAGGGCAAGACGTAGCAATATTTTCAGAATTCTGGTTCTGTATTAGTCCTAAAATAATGTCTAGACAAGCTTTTCCAGAGGACCCCACTTTTCAGTATATGCCGATGGGGCAATATTTGAGCCAATCAGATTTTGCTTCATGCGCGTTGCTGCTCCCAGAATTTTACAGATCGGACATGACGCTTCTGTCGGAAAATGCATGCGTTTTGCAATCCAAACGGGGACGATGCGTTATCAATATCGGCTGTCCCTCTGGTTCACTCAAAGGCGTCGAATTCACATATAAACTTTGTCTGATTGTTCAAAAAGGAAAAGACGACGCATGTGCAGAACATATCCAAGCATTTCCCAGAATGGTGGTCTTTGCACCTGGAATGGACGGCGTAACCTTTACTATCAGTCTTCCAGTCACTGGAGAGTACACATTCAGCACGGCTATTAAAACTAAAACAAATGACCACAATCGTAATCCAGAATGCTTCAAGTTCAAAATCATTTGCAATGAAATTGACAATACATACTGCAGAAACATTCCTCAATCGGTGACAGAGATGGGTGTTGGTTTCACGCCCGTTGCAAAGGACTTCGGTTTAAAGCATCCGTCGAATATTGCAACAACGTTGGTTGTCAAATGCGATCCCGATCAGCTCTTGGCGTCAGACATAGAAGTTGAACCGGAATCCGTGATATTCAGAGTTGCAGAAGATAGAATCAACGAAGTGGAATTCACATCCGAATTTCTCGATGACATAGACAACATTGGTAAATTTCTTTCATCAATTACGCAACACGTTTGTTTGATGTAGAAATAAAATTTGACATATATTCATAAATAAAATCTAAATCGTTCTCAATATGAAGTTCAATGATTCAAAGTTTTGACGTTGACTTTTCTTTGCATTCTCAAACCTTATGACCTTTCAGGCTTCTCTGAGGTAAATCTGGACAAGGAAAAGGGAGAGCTAGAGGTCAAAGCAGGGCTCAAGAAACCTGGAGAGAGTGTCCTTGTTGTCAAGGGCAGAGAAATAACACGCGGTCAGGATTTCCAGCCAATCCTAAACTATATTGTCAGCTCTCACGAAAAAGTTGATGGTATTATTCAATATTTTAATGAATAAGTGTTTTTGTAAATCTTGTGATATGCTTATAGTGCTGTGATAGATTGTCGAGATATCTCTTTATCAGCGATGTGTTTACTCTATGCAAGCGGAAACCCTTTGTTCCTATTTAAAATAGTGTTTGAGAAAATTATATAACGATGTTTCTGTCTATAAGTGTACAATGGTTCTCAAGACGAGTAAAAATCGATCGATATAAAGAGGCTGCTTAAATGAGTGAACAATTACGCATGCATATGTAGTTCATGTAAAATAAACATATCATCAGTTTTTTGTGTGCAAATAGTAATAGATTATTGTTTGTTTGGATCTAAATGACGGTTTAGGTTTCAACAATATTGATCAGAGCATTAATTCAATTCAGATAATTATGAAAGACGGCTGCGACATATAAAGCGAGTCAACGCTAGCAACAAAAAGAAGGACGCGAAAGAAGATTACAAAGCACAGCTGAAAGATCATGTCATTGCCATTCGCAAAGAAATCGAAAACCTAAACAAAGCTGTAATAAAAACACACGAGTTGCAACTCAAAGTCAACCTTGAAGTCAATAAGGAAGTCAAAAGTAAATGCCAAAAGGAATATTGTGTGTGTTTTTTATTTTATAGGAAAATACATTTTGCCGAAAAAAGAACGTTGATTCTTTATGCTTTTATGTCTTGAACATAAAACGAGTAATTGAGTTCAGGGACAACAGCATTTTCATTATGATAACAACGTTAAAATGAAGATATTTAGTTCGTTTGTATTGTTAATGTTTGTTTCTTAAACATATACTACTATAGGCTTGGAATCGGTAAACATAAGATATCATATTTAAAAGAAAAGTTATAAAATGTAGCAGTTTATTAAAATCGCGTCCCAAATCGCTGCGCTTCTTTTAGAAATATCATGTTATGAGGTCAGATTGAGAAATGTGTAATTACATTAAATAACTCGTAAATGTAAATCTAAATTGAACAAATAAAATAAAAACGATTTCATTGTGTTAACATTTTTCTGCATGTTTTACATTCAAAATGTTTTTCTTATGGTCAAAACCAGCTACTTCAGAGCTGTACGAAAATTATCCAGCAAACTCAGAACGTGGATTTGGGCTGACCTTCGATGACTCGGCACATTTTCAGCGTAAGCACAGTTTGCCACAATGTATTATTGGCCGTGGATATCATGACACATATATTTGTTACAAGATTCGAAATCAAGACTGATATTGATAATATCCACTCAGCATACAGAGATTAATAGCCATCAAGGTTACTCTTAGATGTTGTGGAATTTAATGATACTGCTAACTGTGCAAAGTTTCCGCATGTTCACTTAATAAGGCACAATTTGTAAAGTCCGTTTGAAACGTCTTTCTTTTGCGGAGAAAGTAATATTTTAAATGTAATTAGGTGTCCAAAGGCTTCACATATTTTCATAGTCGGTTTTCATCTTAGTTGGTTTTGATCAGTTTCAGAGTTCACATCCTTGCCAAAATCATGGCAGACCGATTACAGTGTCTCAGAGGGAAGTAAATCAGCAGAAGGTATACACTTGTTTTTTTTAAAGATAAGCATATATGAACAGCTGTCAAGGCGATGATAGCATGCACATGTAGTTTGACATATGTTGAACAGTTCTATATTGCATGCAATAGTATTGGAATGTTTTAAATGGGCCGAAATAAAAACGAGTTTCTGTTATATGTATTCTTATTTTTGTCTTTTCCAGTCTTAACATCCATGGCATTTTCATGTGAAGATTTCAGTGATACAGAAGTAAAAAAGTCGCAAGGAGGTATATACTATTAATGCTAATAGAGTATGTTTGATTGCTGAGTTGATTAATTATATGTGTGTAGCTTATATTTTACCTCACCGAAATTAAAAGTTTAGTTTCATTAATAGTTCGTTGTATATATTTTGAAAAGTAGTTATGTATCTAAGTAGAAAATAAATACATACAACTTAACATTCATTTATGAGTTGTTTGATTTTAATGATGAATCATACTATAATGATGAATTTCCTTTTCATTGTCATTAGAGCAATGTTAAGTAATAGAATGAAATATTACAATTACTGTAGACAAATTTCTTGAACTTGTAAGCACAAGAATGTCAATTAATATTTCACTGTGAATGATAAGAATCAATTGTGTCTACATTTGACGAACACTGTGTAGCATACATTAGAACTGGAGTTATTTTTATTTTAGGAACTAATCTCCATGAGCATGCCTCAACAAAGTTCAAGGCGGAGAAAAAGTACATTCACCTAAAGAACAGACACATGCGCCTGAAGAACACTTTGATTCTAGAGCAAACCAGAGTGGCCCGTTTAGAGCAAGTGAAACTGAAGGAAGAAATTGCAGTTTTGAAACTGAAGAGAGGTCATCTTGAAAAGTCTTCGTTCATCTAAACCAAGAGGCTTTCAAACAAACTTTCAAAAATATTTTTATTGAAATGTATTACATACTGCAAAAGCAGGAAAGAACTCTCTGACAGTGCATGTATGTTCAAAACATTTGGAATGATCTAGAAAATACTGATTACCAAATCGGTTAATATGACGTGCACTTACTATAAACTAACCTTTGGGTTGCTTAAAACAGCGACGCAATATCCATTGATGCTACGAAGTATGGGTATATAATATCACTTATCAAATCATTTTGTGTCACATGAAGTCAAAACAATCATAACTATGTATGTGTTGCACATTAGATAATTAAAAGTAAAACAAAAATATCAATGTTATGATACAATACACGCTTTTGTTGTTAAACGAAACGTTCATAAGACATATTAACTCTATAAAATAAATCGGTCGGTTTGTATTTTCATCTATTTTTTCTTTCACTTTTCAAATATCCATTTAAATATATCCGTTCAATATACACAAGCACATCATACATTAAATCACATAAAAATGCCACTACAATAACATGTGATGACAATTAATTGATATATGCATGTATTTTCAGTGCCAAAGGAGCAGTTTATCAAACTGTCAGTCTGACAGAGATTGGCTTTTTAATCTACATGTGTGAATGTCCTTTAAATTCATACAATTCACACAGTTTTATAATATAAACAACAACAATTAAGGCCATATGAAGATGATGCAAACTCTATAATTAAGATGGTTTAATTCGACATACGACTTCTATATTGAAAGCAATTAATACTGTCTTAATCACCTATCCTGTATATTTTAAATTTATTGGAGGTTCCCCTATTTAAGTGCACTAAATAAATATATGTTAAACATATACCGAATAGGTTTGACTAAAGAAAAAGCTTACGATTACCTTGGCGCAAACAGCTTTACCCGATTTTTTTTTACTGAGTTTTTTTTTGTTTTTAGATGAGAAGGGTTTTCCAAACTCGTAGTTAACCTTTAACCTTTAAAAGTGTATACATGTATATAATTAAAATAATTTTAAATAGAGAATAATAGGTTAGTGTTGATTATAGATCAGGTTTATCATGCGAGGCTTAGAAAACAAAAAGCACGAGCCTTGGCGAGTGCTTTTTCGTTTTCGTGCCGAGCATGATAAACCTGATCTATAATCAACACTGACCTATTATTCTATTTATCACACTTTTTATTAAGTAAACTTTTTTTATTTAAACAAAACAAGTTTTCATGAGTGTTTGACGTACTTTGATAATGACTGTAGTGTAACCAAGGTCAGTGTATTGCTCCGCGTTCCAAAAATAACCGCTGATCAAATAATCATTTTTTTAAATCAGAATATCGTTCTGTAACAAAGTGTCGAGCGTTATTAATTACAATTTTAATCATATTGAATTGCAAATCTTTAAGTTTTATGATATCAATATGACATTAAGTTGTTATATACAAGGAACTACATTTGTTTACAACGTAGCCTAACACCACACACAATTCACTTTCGATATCAAACTATCGAGTCGATCACGAGGTGCACAATATTTGCTTCTTTGTTATAATATGTGGTTATTTCGTGACGAAATAACAAAGATTACTTGGATTTAAGCTCATTATATACATTAACATTTTGAATGTTGAAAGTGAAACCAAAAAATTGTGAGGCAAAGTTGTTCGAACTAGAGAAAGACATTTGCTGGTGAAGTGACTGGGTGGGGCGAACATCAAGATCAACTTGTTCGACCGTAGACAGTGGTTGTCTAGTCTGCATTTCGGCCATAGTTTCGGTGCGTGAAGGTGAACAAGAGGAATCTGTTGGATTGTTACATTTACTGGACTGAGCAAGAATGAACACTTTTGCTGCTGTTCAACAGATATGTTGGAATAATTGGTTATGGACTGGACATTTTTGTGCCCTGTTATGGCCATGGTTTCAGTGGGTGGAATGTTTGCATTTCGAAGTTTTTGGACCAGGAATTTGCGAACTGAGTGGTTCGTTATTCTCTTGTGCTTGAGAAAGCCGGCGTCTTTTGTCATGGCCTTCAGCATCTGACCTAACTTGTTGACACCCAATTGTTGCCGCAAGAATCACCGGGATGCAGTGTCATTTGTGCGTATTGCCAGGTAGAAAAGATGCTTTGAAGAAAAATCAGATGGACGCATATCCGAGTACAGCTTGTAAATTAACACAGGATTTCTTGGTCCAGACGATTGTTTTCTACGGTCAAAGGGGAGCAACTCGAACTGACTTCTTCAAAGGGGAGCAACAACAACAGAACCTATTTGCATAGTGTTAAATTTACCTAATACTAGGTTTTAATGACAATAAATGACAAAAAACACGTTTTTTGCTACTTTCCTTTGTTTTAAGGTCATTAAGATTGACAAACATTTGAGATTGTTTTTATTATTGATGCACTTGGCAAATACAGGTGACGAGGTGCGTGGGAAAAAGTAGTCCCGGTTCGGCAGTTGATGACGTCATTTCGTGCCATTGATTATAGCCTTGCCGTTGATCATAGATGAAATTTAATAAACGGGGCTTTAATCAACCGATTTCGCTGTAAAAGTGGGATAAAAATAATATCAGTGATGCATAAATAATAAATGAAAGAATTCTGTAATTTTTTTTATTTATACAAAACTTTCATTTATTTATAAATTAAACCGGCTAGTATCTTTTCGGTGTATAACTTCTGATAATCTATTTTCAACAAATTATTTTTATTTTTGACGATATCGTACATATCTAATTCGAGCAACAATTAAGTATTTTAGCTTTTAATTAATCAACCAAATGACTGCTCAAAACTACTACAAACAAAGAACATGTTGGTATCATAAATTGTGTTTAATGACAAGACTTTCGACTACCACATGTTGTTTATGACACTTTGTTGTTAGTAAATCTGGACAATATCTGATCAAAACAGGGACCTATTCAGACGGTATAAGTCCCTGATCTAAACGCGATAATCGCTTATTGCTGAACAAAGGGGCAATTCAAACCCGGCATGCAAATGCTCCACGAGTTTACGATTGATGAAAATAATCAGAGAACAAAAATGAATTACGAAAATTTAAATGTTACAGCGTAAGTTTTCATATACAAATACCATTTCAGTCAGTTATTATATGTTGTGTGTATAGAATCGATCTTTTATTTCACCCTGATTTGTTTGTGTACATTGACTTAAATTTATTCTTAAAGTTGTTCGTGTTTAAGGCTTTTTCTTGTAGAAACAGGGTCACCTTAGATCTGTGGATGTGTGGCCGCGAAGATGTGTGGATTTGTTTTTGGTAACTACATAATACCGAGAGCGAATATCATGCTCAGTCAACCTGTCAGGAAATTATTCCCGAAAGTCTGGTTGCCGAAATTTGCCAGTTTGCTATAAATAACAGAGTTTGACATCATCTTTTTTATCGAAAAGTGCTGTCGATGTTCCATTTAGTAATTATAGTAATTTTTTATTTTTGACTATTCTAGCATACTGTTGACGTTTTGAATAATACAATTGGTGGTTATTTATATGTACGTATAATATAAGTATAAAAAATAAAAGGCAATACAATTACGAATGTAACACTGATGGTTTGATACTAAACAGTTGTTGCATTCGTAGTTTGACGGTCGTTATATATGCATCATTTCTAGGTAAACCCTCGTTTAAAAAGAACCGTATTAAACTAGTATGTAGTAATTCGCAGTAAAAGTTCAATACTCAAATTTCGCCCGTGAGTTAAATGTAGGCATTTTCACGCTTGTTTAGATAGCACGCATGCGTCGCAATATGACATAGTCGTTCTTGATATCAACCAAGACACTGCTGTGTTTGTGTTATTTGTTATGAATTTTATATTCAAATAGATGTACAGAGATATTCCAGGCTGTGGTGGTTTGAATGATCCTCTTTTGTTCTGACGATGAGGATTCGAATACGGTTGCCATGGTGCAAACTGGTTGCTAGGCGTGACGGTGCTTGCATCGTCATCATTTACATTAATACGGCTAGATTTGCTGTATTTTGTAAAGACACTTTTATTATCAGTCTTTTTTATACCAGCTCTGATAGCGATTTATTTCAGAAATATTTAGAGACATTTCATTCGAATTAACGCGCGTAATGTTTGAGTAATACTGATATGAACATATAACAGGTAGCATCTTTCAGAGTAAACCTTTTCTTCTGTACGCGGGCTTTTCTTAGTTCTGTGATTGCCTAACAATACTGATATTTAACAAAATAATCCCAATTAATAGATATCCTTACACAAATAATTGCGAAATAATTACTATTGATATGTTATTGTGTTCCCTAAATATAATACAGTACGTCATAGATTTTGACCATTTTACTTCTCGGAACCCTAATCGAACGGTCAATGCTTATATAATAGAAAACTAAATTTGTTAATTGTTTTTCTTTTAATAAGATGTTTTTACGACAGAATTGAATACAAACAAATGAGTTCGATTTTATACAAACAATCCGAAACATGTAATGTTAAATCGGTATTGTCATACTGCCTTTGTCGCAGTAATCCATTGTTTTAATGTAAGTTAATTTAAGATTTTACATGCTAACGTTTTGAAACACATTCTTATAAAACGTTTCAACAATCCATCTATTTATTTTTCATACACGATTAATATGAAATACAGATTCACAATAAATACAGTATTATTTTTCATACAAAAGCTTTATTTTGCATAAGGTATTTCTCCCGGAAGCAGACTATAGTCGTACGGGTTTATGAACATTTGGCTCATGTTATGTTTGCTTATGGTGGTAATGTCGGATTCTGAAAACAAAAACATACAAACACAGCAATATAAGAAATATTCATGGGAGCAGAACAACATTCAGCTATTTTAAATTAAATATAGCAGTGAATTTCGATTATGATATCATATTTTGCCAAGCGGTGGAATAACAGTTTAACAGTTCATTGTTTATAAAATAGACGATTGTCCATGAGTATACTGCACATAAATGTTATGCGAGTGGTTATAACAAACGAGTGGTAATAATAACATGTATGGGATATTGAAATATGTTTTGCTTACCAGTGGAAACATTGTAGGCGTAAGGTTTTGCAAACATTTGGCTCATTTTGTTTTTGCGTATGTCACGCATGCCTGGTTCTGAAATAAAAAACATTTTTATGAGAACTGTCGGTTACTTCAACAACAATAATATACTTAAGCTCTCTCGTGTGAAAACTGCTTGAATGTAGCACTAAATTATATTGGATATCACATATCCACTGTTTCTCTGTATTTGGAACAGTGACGTCATATGTGTCTTTTACAAACTGTCATTGTTTATTGGGAACGACGCTTATCGCACGTGCATTCATCCCCGTATGATAATAGTACGCATTAAAATGTTTTGCTATACTTATTATACCAGCATCGTATTTTTTGATGAACCTTCGATTTCGAATATGTCTATGTTTGCTTCTTAGACAATGTAACTGCACGTGAAATGTACGGCTATCCAACAAGGAATACTAATAATGATGTGTCTTAGAACAAAGACTGAACTTGATATAGATATATATAATATGTATATATATTACCATTCCATTTATTGTGTTTCCTGTTGATCATTATCAATTGAACTTTGGTCTTCTTGCATGTACATTTTTCATTTCTTTCGTTTCATTTTGCATTTCTTGGCACAGCAAAACACCACTAGGACAAAAACTGATCCGATGACAATAATAGCTGTTATTGCCCCGTCAGTAAGGTAAGTGGGACTAAAACACAAGATAACACTAAGAATAAAATGCGCTAACATGACTAAGACATTCAGTTGTGAGTTTTTTTATATTATATAAACAAACTCATACATTCGTTCTTAAACATTTAAGAACGTGTTCAAGACATATGCAAACCGCGTATCCAATTATAATTTCCAATTGAGTGATTATAATTTATCATAATATTGACATGCCATGTGTGTTGAATGAAAGCTAAATTGATGAAAAGAGTGCAGATTCTTTTTTCTGTTAATGCTCATATCAACGCTATCTTATCATCGTTATAAACATTAAACAAAAAAAACATGTATTTGAATGTTACAGCTACCGGTATTTAACACGTTGTATAATTGTACCGTGAATATATATCAATTCAAATGAAAGATCGCGAAGATGATAAATATAAATATGCATTCATATAGTAATCATAATGGCAAATCAATACCAAAGCAACGTGTACATTTCATACAAACAAACTTGTATGCTTACAGTGAAAAATCTACAGGAAGAAAAAATAATCACTCCCATGCTTACAATGCGTTTAATGAACACATTACGTAACCAGCAGATTATATTCAATCAGAAATAATGGCCTAATATTGCTTTCAAATGATGTGGACATTTTTGTACGCTCACCAAATCAACAAGCAGAAAAAAACACATCCTATCAACGCGTAAGTTTCCAATGGCCGACAAGTCAACCTACCAGCAAAATATCTTCAAGCAGCATATGGTGCCGTTGCGACAGCATAGTCCGTCTCCATTGTTGCAGCACGTGGTACCAGCTGCGCAGTACAACTTCTCGTCTGGTTTGCTGACGTCATTACATACGTCTGCAGCTTCTGCGTTAAAACGTCAAAACTAGAAACAACGCTGAAAAATAGTTCCTAAACGGTATTGGGATTGTAAGAATTGGGTATTGAAAATAATATGTTATATCTGAATGTAATGCTATCCGGGAAACCGCCATTTTGTTTACCCATGGCACTTTAGAGTAGTACATTCCAGAGTGTTAAATATTTATATTCCAAAGAAAAGCTGTTTAACTTAAAACGCGGTGTCCATCTTTTATGTGCGATTTAAATATTTTCAAAATTAGTATTAACCTAAATGCATAATGCGTCATGAAACCGTATTTTGGATTATTTGAGTATTGGAGTTCTAGATTGCAGTGAAAGTGATGTGTTTACAAAAAAAAAACCCAGAAAATATGTTGTGCCTCACGAAGCGATGTTTGTGGGAGGGTGGTGGGTCAAACCACTAGGCAGTTGGTTTTACATGTTACAGTTCAATTCATGTTCTGAGATGCTAGTCGATGTATGATTAAAAACTTTAAAAACTTTGTGCATATTAATATGTTTGTAATACTTACGCATATATTAACACAAATTTGAAATGTCAAATGGTTCCTAACCTAAGATTTAAGACACACTATTTGTTTGGTCTAAACGTGTAAAATTCTTCATGATCCATTGAATTCAAACTGTTATGTCATTCAAAAATACTTTGATTGTATCAATTTGAGGAATGTTTTTGGAAATCCGCATGCAGTGACGGTTCTATTTATAAGACAAATGCTGTAGTGCACATACATAAAGGGTTCCGCTAAAACTACCCGTTATATACATTACACTGTTGAGCACATGGCGCTATTCACTTAAAGCAATACAGTAAAATCACGATATCGCGATTATTTTCTTATTATGATCAAATGAAGTTGTGCACAAAAATTTATGTCTTCAAAAACATGGTGTACTAAAAAATAGTTCAATTGTAAAAACTACAATGTATCCATGATCCTGTTTATTTCTGTATGATCATGTCGTCTAAACTAAACTCTATATGCTATTACAAACCCATATTAAAAATAGGTGTAAGATTACCTAAGGTTGCAATAATAAATAACTGTCCTAATAAAAACGGCAATATCCACTTTTGAAACATTTTCGATCACCAGCAATAGTGTGTGTGAGTCTATACAACGAACTGCGTGCGGTTTTATTTACGATCATAACCGTGTTAAGCTCTGGTGAAATGCGCTGTTTAACACATTATTTAAAGACAATAGAAAATTAAACGCGGAGTAATCACGTCTTTAGCCATACGACATGACTTTCAATCTTAAATCAGTTTAACAAAACCATTTTTTCCGTTTTGCACTGTTCATAAATGTTTATTCAGTTTGTTAAACTTTGATTTATTGCAATTGAAAATTTATTGAATATATTCATCGATTGAACCTTAATGTAAAAACAAATATCTGTACGAATAATCTGTACAAACCAGGATTTGAAAAATGTATTTCGACATTGTTTTAACGTTACAGTATCAACATTATAATTTTGTTTATCAAGTAACATTTTAAGACCAATATTATCAAAAGTAACAAACATATGCAAACTATAAAATTCTTATTTTTACAGCATATATCATGCAAATCATCACAAACTTTGACATAAATATTATGTCAGTATGTATATTTTTTACATTATTTATTATACATTTCATAATGTTTGTATTGTATCCATACCAATGTAATACTCATATGTATAAGCTGTTGCCAACAATATTCAATATGGTGCGATATTGCGTTGAAATATGTTATTCTGTCTAAGAAAGCATGCGTTAAAACATTTTATTATACAAGATATCGGCTGACTAGTATTGTATTACGTGCCATGTATAAGTCGGCGTCAAAAGCTGCATAAGATTATGTTATCCGTTAAAATTTGCACCGACTTCGAACATTACGTTCACCAAGACACATGTAAATATATGAGAACAATTCTATAGTGGCATAATAAGCATCCATGATTTGTATTCGTTTGCTATGGACGCTACAGCTACATATTAAAGTGAACAATAAATCCCCAGACACATTATTATAAGAGAAAGTCTTGTTAAAACCCTTCAAGTCCTTTATTTAAGACAGGTGAGTGATTGCATAGACAATACAGGCCACGATGTAAAGCAATGCATATTACTGTTGACAATTTATGCTAGAATGGAACAAATTAACGTTCACATATTCAAAAATTATGCTAGAAGTATGCACGAAATAAATATCATATTACAAACATCGGTGTCAAATATCAAATGTCAAATAAATCCGCTCAATGTTATATTAGTTATGTCAACGTGTGTAGAAGTCTAATAAACATTCCATCTTAAATGTTAAGTTTCACGTTGATAATAATTAAAAGAGGTCACAAATAATGGGCTATTCGTTTGTTTATGTTCATATCATAATGTGATTGCAATATGCACAATTTCTCTACATTCACTGAAAACTGCTTCACATTTTATTATATAAATATATGACAATGTGAAAAGAAGACACCTGAGTATGATAAACCCCAAATACAAATGATATATTGATATACTTGTCATATACTATCATATAGTAAATGATATTAATACAGAATTTCATTATCCAATAGACGGACATAGATTACAGAACATGTCCGTCAAATGTTGAATATTCAAAAACGTTTGATAATGTATGTCGAAATATTTGAAGTTTCTGTAAATCGATTGGAGAATATATTATTATTTGCCGCAGGAATGTAAACTTTTTTGGGTAAACTTAATAATTGACTGGTCAACATGTATTTGCACATGTAACTGTATTGTAATCATCAACAGGTAATAGTCCATGACGTTATTGATTCCGAGAAACATATCCAGGTAAAATGTAGTAGTCATCCACTCCAGGGTATTTCTCTATTTTTGAATGTTCAGTAGTAAATACGGGTGGCACTGAAAAAGAAATAAAAAGAAAAATCACGTCACGTTTGGTTATGCTATTATTATGCAAGTCTATTTAAGTGTTGGATGATAACGTCAAACTTTAATTAGACATTATAAATTTCAATTTTAATATCAAGCAACATTTCGGCCATGTAAGCATTCGCCTGGTTTGTTCAATACTATTTGTGTGTGTTTGTGTATCTTTAGTTTGCAGTAAAAATTGCAGTGTCATGTATAAATGCTTCTGTTTGTCAATTAAATATCACAATTGAAGATGAAGTGTTTACCCTGTAACATAAACATTATAGGCAAAAAGCTATTCTGTAATATATTAACGCAAACTAAACTGTACTGAACAAATACTTGATTCAAGATGTTTTCCATTGTATTGTACTTTTAAAAGGTAACACACAAATAAAAAGTGCTGCGCAATTTAAGTTTTTTTTTTTTTAAATTTTCGCAATCTGAGAGGGCAACATCTCATCTATACGATCATGTTCTACTACTTTATTTTTCTTTTGTCAATTATTCTGCTAAATATCCATGGCTTGGAATTCAAGCTGAAATAGTTTTAGTTCAATAACTTACCATAATCACTTGGTTAATTATAATATGTGTAAACTGTAAGTCACTCAAACCTGCATCTTTGCGAAGCACATTCCCATGCCCGTCAAGAACAATCGTCTGCAGCCTGGTCTCCCAGCAGCAGCAGTGAAACACGCACTTCTTCGCCACGCAGATTAGGCACAGCAGAAACAGGCAGGCAAACACTATGCCACCGGCTATCGTCCAGTGATAAGTGTAGTTACTGAACAGAAAACATTCGACTCATAGGAACAAAGAGACAAAACGTGCTTAGGCATCTTAAAAATTCAAAATGAGATTTAAAAATATTTAAAACTATTTTGGAGTTTGAACATTAACCAAACATCAAGAAGAGGGGGAACAGGGAAAAGTATATGTTTGAGTAAAATTATGTTGATCTACGTGATTTTCCTTGAGACAGTTGAATAAATACGGATAACTTAGGCGAATCCAAAACAAAATTTTAATTCGGATAAAGATACGGTAACCAGAGTCAAATAACTTGGCTAAATCTTATCCAAAACTTTACTTAATTTACACCTGTCCGGATATCAATTTTTTATATACAATTGCTAACCAAAAAAAAGATATCATACAATTGAAGATAACCAAAAGTTATCCGCTGGATAACTTTGGCTACTGGTGGCCATTCTAAGTATGACACAAGATGAGGATAACCAACAAAATATTCCCTCGCAGCAAGAGCAGAAGAATGACACTATATGAGACTTACCAACATAACATCCCCTCGCAACGCGAGAAGTATGACACTATGATACTATTTCACAGAATATCCCCTCGCAGCAAGAGCAGAAGTATGACACAATATGAGAATAACCAATAGAATATCCCCTCGCAGCAATAGCGGAAGAATGACACTATATGAGACTTACCAACAGAATATACTCTCGCATCAAGAGCAGAAATATGATACAATATGAGAATAACCAACAGAATATCCCCTCGCAGCAAGAGAAGAAGTAGAACACAATATGAAAATAACCAACAGAATATCCCCTCGCAGCAAGAGCAGAAGAATGACACTATATGCGACTTATCAACAAAATATCCCCTCGCAGCAAAAGCAGAAGTATGACACAATATGAGAATAACCAACAGAGTATCCCCTCGCAGAAAGAGAAGAAGTATGACACTAAATGAGACTAACCAACAGAATATCCCGTCGCAGCAAGAGCAGAAGTATGAAACAATATGAGACTAACCAACAGAATATCTCCTCGCAGCAAGAGAAGAGGTATGACACTATATGAGACTTACCAACAGAATGTCCCCTCGCAGCAAGAGAAGAGGTTTGACACTATGTAAGACTAATCAACATAATATCCCCTCGTTGCAAGAGAAGAAGAACGACACTATATGAGACTAAGCAACAGAATATCCCCTCGAAGCAAGAGCAGAAGTATGAAACAATATGTAACTATCCAACAGTATATCCCCTCGTATCAGAGAAGATGTATGACACTAAATGAGACTTACCAACAGAATATCCCCTCGCAGCAAGAGCAGAAGTATGAAACAATATGAGACTAACCAACAGAATATCCCCTCGCAGCAAGAGAAGAGGTATGACACTATATGAGACTAACCAACAGAATATCCCATCGAAGCAAGAAAAGAGGTATGACACTATATGAGACTAACCAACAGAATATCCCCGCGCAGCAAGAGCAGAAGTAGGACACACTATGAGAATAACCAACAGAATATCCCCTCGCATTAAGAGCAGAAGAATGACACAATATGATACTTACCAACAAACTTTCCCCTTTCAGCAAGAGCAGAAGTATGACACAATATGAGAATAACCAACAGAATATCCCCTCGCAGCAAGAGAAGAGGTATGACACTAAATGAGACTAACCAACATAATATCCCGTCGCAGCAAGAGCAGAAGTATGAAACAATATGGGACTAACCAACAGAATATCCCGTCGCAGCAAGAGAAAAGGTATGACACTATATGAGACTAACCAACAGAATGTCCCCTCGCAGTAAGAGAAGAGGTAGGACACTATGTGAGTCTAATCAACATAATATCCCCTCGTTGCAAGAGCAGAAGAACGACACTATATGAAACTAAGCAACAGAATATCCCCTCGCAGCAAGAGCAGAAGTATGACACTATATGAGACTAACCAACATAATATCCCCTCGCAGCAAGAGCAGAAGAACGACACTATATGAGACTAAGCAGCAGAATATCCCCCTCGCAGCAAGAGCAGCAGTAGGACACTATATGAGACTAACCAACACAATATCGCCTCACAGCAAGAGCAGACGTATTACACTATATGAGACTAACCAACAAAATATCCCCTCGCAGCAAGAGCAGAAGTATAAAACTATATGAGACTAACCAACAGAATAACCCCTCGCAGCAAGAGCCCGAGCAGCACGTGCCTGCCGAGCACACTGTCACCGTGCTCGGGTTGCTCTCTGCGTAACACAACTCACCCGAGCTGGCTGAAAAAAAAAGTAGGAATTCGGTAATATATGTCACAATCATATAGTAATTCTTAAAGGAACTTAATATGTAAAGAAAACAAGAGGTTTTCCTGTCGTTGTCATTAATTGAGTGTACAGAGATGCAATCAATATAATAAATATTTCGATTTCAGTGTTACCACTCGTCTTTGATTATATTCTTTATTATGTCCACGACCGTGAACATAAATTCCGTTTACCCACGAATATTTAGAAGTCAATTTAATCAGGATTATTTTAAGATTGCTTTTTTACTTGCAATACATTCGATAAAAATTGTAGTTTTTAAAAATTGCAAGATATAAGTGTAACCATTTTGTGAAATACAAACATACGATTTTATACACTACCAACAAATATAAAAGAGTAATAAGCGACTAAAGCAAATTATTTTTAAAACCGACTTCAGAGGTTTTTTTAGAAATCGTGGCCTGTTATATATTCGTTAAATTACATAAATGTGCCTAGCAATTGATAAACTAGACGCGTATCGCAAAGTGACATAATATTAAATACATGTTTTGCTTTATATTCGATCACCGATGCAATTACTTTCAAATATAGGCTCATGTAATGCAACTTTAAAAAAATGTAATGGCTGTTTATGACAGGTTATACGCACCTGATGCATGCTTTAGAGACAATATTTCCAATATCATACACATGTAGGATAGTCCGCTCATTGCTTTTCGTTAAACACACAACATTTAAACGCAGTATAAATTATAAAAGAACAATAGGACGGTATCATGTTTAAATGTGTGCCGCGATCTGTAAATTCCCCTAATGAAAGTGACGCGTTTATATTTCTCACTTTCAGATTGACATTTGAGGGTTAAAGTGAGTTTTACTTATCATAAAAACGCAAGAAATATATGGCAGCGCCATAGAAGGTTTAGGCAAGAACGATACAGTCCCGCGAAAGTTTGAACGAGTCATCGGTTTTCTTTGTCTATTCACTTATACCCCCGTCACACCGGATTGGCGTCCTTACTGCGTCCTTATGACGACCCAGGTCGCAGTGAGGAAGCCATAGACGCCGGAGGAACGCAGTAAGGACGCAAGAGAACGCAGTGAAGACGCCGAAAATTGCTCAGGACGCGAGCCCACGGCGACAACTTTGAACGTGTTCAAAGTTATCGCCGAAGTCCGGCGTTTTTACGGCGTTCTGTTAAGGACGCAAAAGTCGTAGTAGGGACGTGGTAGGGTCGCTGTAAGGTCGCCATGGACGTCGTGTGGTCGCCGCTCAAACCCACAGAAAATGATAATTGATTGCAAGGCGACCGTACGGCGACCTTATTACGACTTAAGTACGTCCTGTGTACGTCTATTACGTCCTCAGAACGACTATGACGTCCGTACTGCGACTTCATGCGTCCTTACTGCGTCTATTGCGACCCTACTACGACTATGGCGTTCCTACTGCGACCCCAGTGCGCCTTTAGGGACGTATAAAGGACGCCGTGAGGACGCGCAGAACGCCATAAACCAGGACGCTGGTGTGACGAGAAGGCAAAAAACAGCATTTTTACCGAAAAAGTCATTGGCGTCCTTACTACGACAATCAGAAATTTCCAGAAAAACAGTCTTAGGTCGCCGTAAGGACGCAGTCCGGTGTGACGGGGCTATTATTGGTACCGAAACATTCTGGCTTGGATGGTAGAGGACTTTTTATGTTGTGTTTTAATTCTTTGAATTGCGTATTTATTCTTCATCATTGATTATATTGTCACATATCTCACGCCGAGCACCGGATGTGAAGAATGGGATAAAAACACATTATTTACACATCCATCATATGTTAATACATATAAAATTCTTAATGCTATATTGTTTTGATTAAGAACCAAGTATTACGACAATTATTGTGAAAATAATCTAAACTAATAAGAATACAAAATACTATGCTACATCAATCATAATTTGCTACTACATTTATTAAAGACATGCCGCCTGCTTTTACAAATAACGTCTTTTAGCAATGACGCGTTTTTCGTCTTAGGAATTTGCCTAGTAATCGTGTATGTCATACTCAAGTGCAACACAAATTCTAACATGTACTGGTACTTTTCACGAAGTTATTCCCTCCAATTCACACATTTAAAGGTACAGATGCATGAACCAATTACTAAATGCTCAAAGCAAGAAACGAAGATTTTATGAAATATCCGTACAATTTATGCTCCATTAAAAAACACGTTTATTAATACTAGCGAATAATACTATTTACGAAATAATAACCCAACGAATATTATCAGGGTAAACGTCATGGTACCTAGATTCAATCATCTTGTCTTTGGCCACTAAAGTATACAATAAAGGAGAAACTACATTCCAAAACTAAACATAATGAAAGCGCTGACGGCACTGCATGTATTCGCGTCATAATATTGCACACAGTCTTCAAAATTGAATTATTGCTCTTTAAATAAAATTATTAAATAGAACACCAAGTGTTGTTTGCGAGCTGTTCAGCAACCATATTATCTATCATATGGATGTTTTAGAGATGCAATATATAATAGATATGCGCCTTAAAACAAAACTATATAATAAACAGTTCGATTTCTGATCAGAAAATTAAAGTCGCGAGTAGGGTTAAACTCACAAAAAAGTAGTCATGCAGACAGCGCTGTTGGACGTTGGTAACAAAGGTGAATTTGCGGTGTTACTCTTGGTAAGCGCTGTGACGTCATTTGCACTCTGAATTAGACTTCCGTATTGAAAACGTTGCGTTTTATGTTTAGTTTTAAAGTATATATATCACATTCTTACAGTAATGCTAGGATATTTTCTATAATTATATACAAGTTTCTGGATTTGAATTTTACAGAGTGAAATCCGTTTCCGTAGTCAAAGGCGGGGAAAGCGGTTTGTATGGCGTCAATCACTCTATTGATGAATTCCCATGGGCACTTTAGGATAAATGTATAATCTCTACAAAACAATAAGGCTTATAATATGTAGTTATTTCTGAAAATTGACACAAATAAACATCTAGTGTATGGTAGCATAGAACTCAGTTACGATAACCTAATAAGGTAAGAAAAATAATCACTTCTTTCAACGATTATGTTACCTGTATTTTTATTATACGTATTTTATTTTAAATGATATAATAATCCAAAAAGGTGATTAACGTTACGTTTATTTTGATTATCAAATATCTAACTAACTGAAGTGTATCCTGATATTTATATGACAGTGTCACACTTAAATATAATGGATACGTAATACGTTTTCCACGAAGTCGTCCGTATTTTGTGTTTTTAAAGATTATTACATGCTTGCGTGAATCAGTACACGTTAAGTCCTTTTTAAATTAGTGGTGCTTGAGGTCTTCCGCAAAAATCAATTTGCTACTCAATCTTATAACAATTGAAATATTATTGTAAGGAATGCAGTACTAATTTATAAATAAAACTTCATTTTTAGGGTTTCTCATATCAACCATACTTTCTGTGTCTTCCGATGTTATGCATAACTTCTAAAGCACCCACATGTTAGCACGATCAATAAGTGTTAAGCTTTTATCATATTCACATCATCGTCATCATCATCATCATCATCATCATCATCATCATCATCATCATCATCATCATCATCATCATCATCATCATCATCATCATCATCATCATCATCATCATCATACTCATCATCATCATTATGATGATGATATTGATTATTATTATTATTATCATACTCATCATCATCATCGTCGTCATCATCATAATCGTCATCATCGCCGTCGTCGCTGTCGTCTTCATTATTTTAAACAATAGCAAAATAACAACAGCACCATAATCACCGTCATAATTAGTTGCACCTTTAAGAATTGAGATAATTACGATAATCAACACTGTCTCGTTGTAAAGTGGTATTCACAAGATGAATACAAACTTCTTGAATGCAAAAGCAACGTTGATAATACGAAGATGATTCATATTTAGTAAATTAATTGGTATCTCGGAAAGCGTGTATTCTTCAAATTCAATATAATACATGAAATTACACGATTTTGTAACAAATGTTATATTTTTTATTGTTAAACAACGCATTTTATTATCGGCTTAACCGGCTTGACTCGTTCAGAGTTAATTTCCCGAATATTTTATTAAAATTTATAGTTTGATAAATAACACTACTAAAACAAGCGACAAGCTCTTCTTCCACTGTAAACATCACTACTTACTTCGAGCGAATAATGATAGTAGTTTCGAACAACGAGGCTATTTTTGCATAAACACAAGTTTTAATAAGCTAACAACTTACAAATGATTAAAACTATGTGCACCACTTATGAACGAATGATGAAAACCAATGCCGAACAAAGTTATAAAAGACACAGTTATAAGTAATGAAACAACATGTAAAAATAAAATGTAATATATTTTTCTAAATTGAGCGCAAAACAATTAAAATATGACGTAATCTTCACCTAAAATGTTTTAACGCATATGAGGCAGTTAAGGATAGAAAAAGTGTACGGATGTAGCAAACATCTTAATAATGAAATAAATAATTAATTTTAAAGAACGTTGTCTTGAAGTTAAAAACAAGAGATATACAATAATTCTTCTGCCGCAACAACAAGTGACATTGTTTTTGGTTTAAACATGAATGCCGATTTTTACACTGTATAAATCGTTTGAACAAAATTACATAAATTACATGAACTATGTCATAATATCAAAATACATGCAAGACATGTTAAAATAAGTCATTTATAAACACGTTCTAGGAAGAAACTTATTAAGAATAATATTTTGCAATGGAAAAGAACGCCATACACGATGTATACGATAGCTGTGAATAACTTAAACAATACATACAGCGAACTGTTCATCAACATTCAACAATACTTATTTTGAATAGCATGTACATACTATTAAGAAGGATGACTTCTTGTTGGTTTTTAACAACAGAGCAAAATATATAATGTATAACGTTTGCCCATACGTTTTGCTGAAAATTAAAGCATCATAAAAAGACTATTGACACCACTAATCTTTCTTAATATACATTATATATAGTTTTGTAATGAAATTTACAAACATGAATACTTGTTCTGTCTCTTATTTAACTGTTTTAGAGGAATTTCTGTCTTCATATTGTTCTACTTGGCCATAATGGCGTCCCATGACCAGAATTAAAATCATGGGACATTAAAAACACAAGCGAAAATGAGGCGTTAGTTGCGTTACTTTAAATTTAATATTAATTTGTGTTTTCTTCTCCATTTCAAATCAGTATATTTCCTTTGACCAATAGTAATGAATAATTATAATGTTATTTTTCATTATATACATATTCAAAACGTTCTTAAAATTCATTCGCCTCTATCCTCATTCCGAATCTGAAAGAAATGCACTCTGTGTCATTAGGGGTGGAGGAAAACTATCCGGGAGTTTGATCTTGACGGTCAAGTTAAACTATCGATTGTCTAAATACATGAAAAATCCGTATGCAACCCAGATACAAAGAATAAACACCATCCACTGTTCCTTTGTAAACTGAGAAGAGCTTTTTGTCGATTGGGTTATCCTTTCATTTGCTGTAAACGTAAGAATCAATATGAATACAACATGAATATATGGTCTGAATATTGCTACGCCAATATAAATATAAGGGTAACATCATTATGTTTATAGGAACAAACAAGAACAACAGGTAACAATCTTGATATTTCTCATTTGATTACTTGATAATTATATCAGTATTCCAGTAGAGTTTTGTGTTTTCTTTTACATTTGATTGCTTACCATACGTGTCTAATAGATCGTTAACAGGCGATTCTAAGAACATGTCATCATATCTTGACCCATCCTCTTCCATAACAACCAGTTCCTGCCGTATGTCTGAAATATTAACTAAACAAATTAACGATAATTGCGTTCAATAAATTTTATCTCCGCCAACGGAGTCCAGTGTTCTTCGACGATTGGTTCTTTGAGTGTTGATTAAATTACAAGCTTAACATATTCGGCATAAGAATTGTTTGTCAAAGTATAATTGTTTTAAAGTGACGTTTTAGAATGGTTATTAACAGTGTTTTTCTACACCTTCATTGCTCTGATGGATATTTTTTGTTTTTGATATACAATTCATATAATAGTAACAGAACAAGAGTGAAAATTTTCAAATGAACATATTTGATGTATGATGTATTTTGGGAAATATGGCAAATAACCTTTGCGTGAAGACAATGTTATACACTGAGAGTTTTTTCCAGTGTAACTATCAATATTTTAAACTAAACTAAAATAATATTATTCGAACAACCGGATAAACAGTGTGGAAACTTTCACACCGAGAGCGGAAGGATACACCTCGAATATTTGTTGTGATACGACGTCTTCAGTTAGAAGGGATTCCAAACAATCGGATTCTTGACAAGCTTATGTTAACATATGAAAAAGGATGTTTATAAAGGGGGACATATTGTTTTTGCCCTGTCTGTTTGTTATTTTGTTGGTTTGTATGCGTCAAATTTTAACATTGGCAACAAGATAGCAACTTGATATTTGGCATGCATGTGTATATTATGTAGCTGCACATTTTGAGTGGTGAAAGGTGAAGGATAAGGTCATCCTTCAAGGTCAAATATATGGGGGACAGTGTTTCACAAACACATCTTGTTATATTTAAAATGATACATTTTCATGTAAAATACAATTTAAAAAAAACACACTAACAAATATCCATTTGGTAATATGTATTAGTACCCAACACAATGGATTAACTTGGCTTTAAAGGAAAGGTCGACATGTGAAGTAACATACCATGAAAAAAGTGAGTGATTTTGAAAAATATTTGCATTCAAAAGAAGTTATAACTGTAATAAACGTTTTGCTACATTAAACATTTAAATAACTATGTATTTATTATATGCACATGTATATAAGTTCATAATTAATTGTACTTCTTTATAAAAGCCAATTTTTATTATATGCTAGTATGAATTGTCAATAAGAAAACATTGTGTTCTTCTGAATCGTTCCTTCAAAATGTATGCTTTGCACGTTTTTTTAATATATTAAATATGACAATAAACATTAATACGAGTAGTATTACACAGCCATACTTAAATACTAAAACCGAAACCTACTTTGTACATTAGATGATTCCTTGAACATCAGCTGCTTATCAGGATCCATGTCACTAGCTACCGCTTCTGAATCAATCAATTCCTGATAAAGTTTTTTTATTTCCTCTTTGGTCGTTAATACGAGGTCTTCCAACTGAGCTTTGAACGATTCTTTGGCGTCCCTCTTCCGCTTATTTGCCTCTATTCTTTTGTTTTTCTTAACGTTTTTCTCATAAGAATCTAAATAATAAAGAAACAGTAGGGAATTCACCACAGCATTGATATGTACAATCAATACAATAAAACATTATGTATATATAATGTTCATCTGTTGAATTAGCGATAGCTATTTAAAAATAACTACACCCATGTTCTTTTCCAAAAAAGGAACAAGTTAACACTGCTTGTGTATCCGATACACGCGAAAATAAATCTAAATACCATGTGGATTTCTTTCGACAATGAAGGTCAATTAAAGGGACTTGTTCACTGATTTTCGTATTTTTGAAAAATGTCATTTAAAGTATTTATTAACACACCTGTAATATTTGCAATAGTCCCAAATAATTATAATACAAGGAAAGCAAGATGTGTTTGTGAAACACTATGTTCCCCCATATATTTGACCTTTGACCTTGAAGGATGACCTTGACCTGTCACCACTCAAATGTGCAGCTCCATGAGATACACATGCATTCAACATATCAGATTGCTATCTTCAATATTGCAAAAGTTATGGCCAATGTTAAAGTTTGACGCAATCCAACAAACCAACAAACAGACAGGGCAAAAACAATACGTCCCCCAGTATAGACTGAGGGACATAAAAACGGATGCAACTAGTTTTGCCCTGGTATTCGAAATGAGGTAAAAGTAAGTCGCCTCCACTTCATAAAAAATAGTCTTTTAAATCCATGTCATGTTAAAACATTATGCAGATAATATACGTTTTTGCTTAATTGTCGATGCAAAGAGTAACAAACGCTTTATAATTTTTCAATTTCGAATTATGGTTATCAACGAACAAACATAATATTTAAAAATATTTCTTTGTTTACTGGTGTTTATATAATGTTTACATTTGTTTTTAATCTTCGATTTCTTTAATGTGTTGTGTTTTGCCAAACTGTGAACAAGTCCCTTTAATGAGATCAATGTTAATTAAGCAGTCTAGACAAATTTAAAGCGTAAAACATAGAAAACAATATTTCAAAGCGAAGGTATTACTACCATCTGTTTTCTCGTATGAGCTGACAATATAGTTGAGAACCGGCTTGAAGTTCTGGTCGCTCGCTATTTCTCTGCCCTTTACAACGAGGACTCTCTCTCCAGCTTTCTTCAGACCTGCTTTCACTTCAAGCTCCCCTTTGTCTTTGTTAAGGTTTACTTCCGAGAAACCTGAATCATAGCAAGCGGTTTGCTATTAGTGGGAATTTATAGTACATGGTACTGGAAATACCTTTTAAATTGCCGTTTTTTAATTCCCAAACAATTTATTTCAAACTATTCGATTGAAAGATATGCTTATAATAGTATGTAAAATATACGAAATCGTCATTGTCTTCGTTATATTGTCAATTGCATACAGTACAAAGAATACATTCTGATTCAAAGGCTAAAGAAAACCGAAAGAAGTGGGCTCAATGACTTTTCTTTAAGAAAAAATGCTCACCAATATTTTCAACGTCATCTAAAAAGTCGGATGTAAATTCCACTTCGTTGATTCTGTCTTCCGCAACTCTGAATCGCACAGCCTCTGACTCAATGACTTCATCAGAGGCCGATTCCTGATCTGAATCATAATAAACCTTCAATATGGCAGACGCGTTCGTCGGTTGTTTTAATCCGAACTCCTTTGCAACGTATGTGAAACCCACACCCATTTCCGTCACTGACTGGGGAATGTTTCGACAGTGCGCGTCAATTTCGTTACAAATGATCTTAAACTTGAAGCACTCTGGATTTCGATTGTGGTCATCTGAGAGAGCCGATGTGCTAAACAAGTAATGACCAAGCATTGGAAGGCTTATAGTGAAAGTAACGTCGTCAATTCCAGGTGAAAAAACGACCATCCTGGAAAGAGCTCTTAAGTTCAAAGAACCAATTTCTCCAGTGTCTTTCAGAAATTTCAATTTGTACTTGAACTTCAAACCTTTTACTGAAGGACAAGCAATATGTATCACACATCGACCTTTATGTGACATCAAGACGCAGGCGTTCTCCGAAAGTAGGGACATTCTGGATTGAAAGAATGCAGGAAACATTAACGCACAGGAGGCGAATTCTTCTTCGCCTACAGACTGACCTTTTGGAAGATAGAGGGAATAGATATCATCTGGGAATGCGTGTATGGCAAGTATTTTGGGATGTATGCAAAACCAGAACTCAGAAAACATAGATCTCTCATGCCCAGCACTGGATGATAAAGCTTGAAAGGTTCTCTTTCCATCGCTTTCAATAACAATCTCTCCGCCTCTCCTATAGCCGCTGACCAATGCTATTGCTAGCTCTGTAAATACCAAATGCCAGGTATTGTTACAACGGAAGCTGTTCCAAGAAGCCTGTGGAATTTTATCGAACTGCCATCCTGGCTCAAACGTTATGTCTTTTGCTTTGCCGACAATAACAACACTCTTTATTCCCGCAGCTCTGGAAAACAGCGGAAATGAAACAAATACTTACACTTTCATTAAAACTTAAGGTCGGAGTAACAATGATTTAGATGTTTGAAATTAAATATAATGTTGAAATTCAGTTTCACTTTTTGTTACATTCCTTTAACTTGTACTTACTCGCAAAGTGTGTGAAAGGTTCCTGGTGCATAACTATCCGAATCGACAAGATTCCTTACTTCGTCTGGCAATTGGTCAATTAGCATGGATCCCACCATGTGCGACATCCAAACTAGGATGGACCTCGCAATGTAAATGTCTCTGTACACATGACTCCTGTCAACTGATTTTTCAAAATATTGTACAATACCTCTTAGTGTTTGCATATCTTCAATCCCGATCTACAAATAGTAAAACGAAATTTATTAACAAACTTATGAAAAAACTATTTGTAAACGAATGAATGTATGTAAAAGTGGACTTATATACGCAGATGTCATATCATGTAGCCATATAGCTAAATATAAACAAACAATCCATTAAACATTTATATAACCATTATTGTTGACGATTAACAAGCGCACACCAATGGTTATTTTAAAGGTGTCAATTATCATTTAACAAGAGTAAAATAAATAAATAAAAAAACGCAACTTTGGTTTTGTATATTTTTAATAAAAAAATGAAAATCAAATTTAAATACGTCAAGCTGAAAGTGATATTATGCGCATCTAACAGTATATTCTATGTTTATAGGTGTCTATCACAACCGCTGTTTATTTTTGGAGTTTTCACTTCATATACACATATATTTGCAAATGCAGCATCAGCATACTATAACAATATTCCGGAAAGAGAATAATAATGCATTTGAATATCAACAGTACTTCCGTTTTTACAGCTTCGATCATAATAAAAAGACAGTTCCGCTCGGCTTAGAGGACTGTACAGTCATGAAAAATATCGAATATAATATATATGATTTTATAAACAACTGGTAGCAAGATGAGTTGCAGATAATTGGTCAGTTACCACATTTTAACTAACTCTTTTGATCCGTTAATTCTTTTCAGCTCAATTCAACATTGAAAAATGCGCATAATATTACTTGAATTGATCAGTTATAATATTCATGTTGTAGTCACATACATTTCGCACATGTTGGTCGTTCTGATGAAATGAGAGTTTCTTCTCGTCGTATGAATGGAGGATAGACATTATCTACTGAAAATATATGAATACATATTTCCACGCTGTATTGTATAATTTTCCCATAAAAGTATATGTACAAGTCGATGTTTGCGTACTGAAGTATAATGTGGAAGATCTAAATTATGTAGTTTGGTTTCGCAATAAAATGAGAACACAATTTAAATATCTTATATACTTAAATATCTTATATACTATTTTTTAAATATAATATATACTATTTTTTAATTATAACAATAAAGAACCATTTCAGCCGTGTATCCCCCTTTAAGATATAATGAGAGGAATAGTGTAGCGAAATAGGCTTGAGCACATACAAGGTCGAATAAGAGGCTTGCATTGTTTCTCCGCGTGCACAGATAGGACCGTGTCATTTGGAGAGTCTGAAACTAAAACCGTGCTGTTCTCTATGCTTAGCTGTGGTGACCATATTGTGCAGCGAAACGGAACCTTTTAACAGATTTATAAGATGACTAAGCAAAAACATGTGTATACAGTTTACTACAGCTTTATCTAGACTTAAAAATTAGTTTTTCCTTAAAATTATTGTCTATTCAATATTATACACTTACAAATTATAATCAAACACATAAGTACATACAGATTTTACATGTATTTATTTCATACATAAACTAATGCACATTCAATTGGCAGATTATTAAATTATGTTTGCTTGCTAGCAATACATTTAAGCTCAGTTATTGAAGATACATAAGCTATAGCGACCCTGTTTACTGAAATTGTAAGCCATAAAATATTGGAAACGACCTACCACTTTAGCTTACGATAATAAGAAATCCAAATCACAAAAAAACAAATCCAAGTTAAACTCGGTTAATTACAAATTTGCCAAACGCGTAACGCGAAAAACTCTAGGTCATTTTATTGTTCTTTTCGAATTACACCTAATCGTCAGGTTTACTTATAGTTGATATTGTATTAGCGGTATCTCTTCAGCGATCGCTACTTAAATTTCATAAATCTTAAGTACCTCTTGAAACGTGCACATTGTATTATGGTCAGATAAACAGATAACGGTTTAAATTGGTAAATATGAGATAACGTCATCTATTGATCTTTTCTTTCCATAAGTTAATTGAGCAAAAGAATATTGTGTGGAGTTATAACAATATGTATTTTCAATTTATGTAGAATATATTTAAATATTTACCTCTGGACAAAGTAAATAATAGATTTATGCATACATTAATATGTCTTTATCCAATATTTTATTCAAATATTCATAAGCATATACGATGGACTTTTTTTCAAGAAATACAGTAACTATGTATCAATATATCCTACAAAAATTGCTGCTTCGTAAAAGAAATACGAGTTTCCACAAGGAAAGTTTACATCCCTCCAACGATCCTATAAAAGATAAAACTGCTTTGGATTCCTTCACACATTTGTGTCTTAACATACGTCTTAAATGTTTTACTCAAGCATAACAATTAAAGTTTATAAAAGTGTTCTGACCAAAGGGGAAGTTCTGTCGACCGGTTATTAGGAATAAGATTCATATATATTTTCCGCTATAACGAAAACAGCCCGTCCGCTAAATTGACACGAAAGAACAAGTATGACTTGCATATAACAAACGACAACTACCGACTTTCGATTTGAATTGACAAAACTGGTCAAAGCGAAACAACTAATGGGACTGACACATAGTGTGCTCAATGTTCGCAAAGGTTATTGTCTGGTTCCAAGAACATCTAGCTTGGCGCCCGGCTTGTACGTATATATGATGTCTCGAACAGATGCGATGTTTCATTTGCAGTTAGGCATTTTGACATCAAAATGTGACAACACTTTATTAAAGCGAATATACGTAACTTAATATATTATCAAGTGTATTCTGGACATGACAATCCAGTTGGAAATTCGGATAGTTTCTAATTTTTCGTATTTTGTTTAATTTGCTGAAATAGTTTTTTGCCAAACAGTGGAAGACAGTATTAGTGAGTGTTAGTAGAAAAAGAAATATCAATACCAGCTTTAAATGAATATTACCGATACTATGCTAATGCTTAATTCAGTTTGTACATTATTATTTAAATAAATCAGATCATCCGTTGTATCAAGTTTTTATTGTAATGCTATCTTCAAAATAGAGTTAGCCAATAGCAACTGCATATAATTTATGTACTTTATTTAAATAATATATTTCAATCTGAATAGGTTGAGCATACTTTGTGTTTCACGGCTGTGTGTCAATTCAATAAATGTTTTTGTTAGTCTGGAAGATAAGTGGTATTTCTCACTAGACCCATCATAGAGGTGTTTATTGTTAGTTTTTTTGGTAGGAGACATGTTTCTGATGAAGAATCAAAATAATGATAATAATATAAAAAAATTGTTTGATTGATTCATACTTACTTAATTTGCATTTACAACAGTTATTAATATTTCTGCTCAACAAAGCAAAATATATTTATAAATTTGTGATATTGGGATATTGCAACCTACAAATGTATTTATCACGGCGTAAAGATATGTGATATATTGAACTTCATCATAATACATGTATTGTTATTTGCTATTATTATTCACAAGAAAGAGATTGGATGAACACATTTTACGGATTAAACTTCAAATACTAAACTTCCATTAGAACATGCATAGGCAAAACAGTAAGTATGGACTTCAGGTATTTATTCAAATAAATCATATTGTCAATTCGTTTATTTAACTTTAATGGACTTAGGTAACTTTGATATTTTCTAAAATGTAGCAATTTGTTCTGCAGACTGTGCCAAGACTCAATCGAGCAATATTTTACGAAACCTTAAATCATTTTGACTTTTTTACCTCAGAAAACCTACCAACACAATTATACACATGAAAATGACATGTCTATTAGATGAGCCTTTGACAGGAATGTTTAATTAATTAAGTAAATACATTTATTATATAAATCATACATTTAAAACAGAAAACTAGAAATAATTAAGCTATATTTTCTACTTCATGTTTTGTGTTCAGAATCGTGTTAACAAATTCAAAAGGTCTCAATAAACTTAAAGAACATTTTAGGCTATCGACCAATCTCCCACGACCAGGCGGACCAGCGACTTGTTTATTTGATCGACAAATGTAATTCTAAATCGGCAATGGAGGACTTGTTTCCGGCATTACAATTGTAGTTTATCGAAATAAACAGTGCGTGTTATGTTATGGTGAGGATTGCCTCTGTATAGTATATGTCCTCTACATAATGTTGCATACATGGATGAAAGAAAGCTTTTGGCTGATTGTGCGTTAATTACCCGTCCTGCCGACAATATTTCGATGGTCACATCTTTGTGCTCTGTCAATGCTGACCCAGACACACTGATGCCTTTTGACATATCTTTTAATTCTAAAATTGTGATTCCTCACATGAATGTTCTGATTGCAGATGCATACGACGCATATTTACCGTTCTCATATACTATACAACTTGTTGACAAAGATTTTGTTTACCCTTTTTTCTAGTATGTGACTCACGAATATATGAACTTATCCTGAAGGAATATTCACGACGAATTGATGATGAAACATTGCCGGTTAATGTGTATTGGTACTTGTATACTAGTATTTTGAGCTTCTTACCACAAGATCAGAAAACAGCAGACACATACACAGAATGTAGTAGGAATCAGACTTTAGACCATATCATGATTAGGTTGATTCTTGCTATATACGTTTGTCTTAAACTTTAATTGCTCAACGTTTTTTTCAGCTGGCATTTGTTGAATTAGTTTTTGACAATCGCGAAATGATGATTTGTATGACACGCGTGTTCATTTATTGCAATGTATGTACATATGTATATTCAATAGACGCTTACTAGTTATTGCTACGAAAACGTTGGCACTTCTCTGAGATTGTTGAAGTAAACATTTCATTCATACTTAACCCATAACATCACCATTTCTTTTGAATGTCGCACATAACATGCACGTATTTGTTTTTTAAATATTACTTTTACTGCAAATCATACTTTGTACATCAGCGGTGATTTTAATTAATATGAGCCGAACATACGCGCAAATTTTGTCATTCGCCTGGCCATGAATGCTCATCAATGTTAATGTCAAATTTTAACAGTTATCGAAAATATGCTTGCATGCTTTATAAATTTACTATGCATTACAGGTTTTTTTTTCTAATAACTTGCGTTTTCACCTTACTAAAGTTAGTCAGCTTCAGTTGATATACACATTTCGGCTGCTTGTGTTGTAACTTAAATACCCTTGTCCTTAGTGATGTCTTCTATTTCTTAAATATAAATCTTAGTCATAACATAAATTGTTTAACCAATCGTGTTTCCTCGGAGAATGCACACTCTTATACTGTCAACAAGTCCAGATTGTCGTAGCTGGTGAATGGCGTCATATCTTTCACGTGTATACTTTCTCGCTAAAAAATAAGCTGGACATTGTTTGAATATAATTCTGCATTGCAAATCGTCTCCAAACCGATCGAATCAAGGATAACAACTATAGCAAAAGAAAATTTTCCGAATTCATCATTTGCACGAAGAAAAAATGTCGCTGGATACGGCTGACGTGTTAGGTAGTAAGCGACAACATCAGAAACAACATCATATGACTAGATGTTTAATAGCGAATTCTCACGTGAATACTATCACCACATGAAACCGTCGCATTAAATCGTGTATTGAACATTACTGACGATTTTGTCCAACAAACGTATCTGTTCGTTTGAACCTTAGCCAAAAAGAATATTAAAAAATGCCATGCGAATAATCAGTAGTTGATGTTCGGAAGTTTAGCGTACTTCCCTGTCGGGCAGTTGTAATTTCAGAAGCCAATCTTATACGGCGAAATGTTATTCAAAAGCTGAAGAAAGGAAATGTCACAACATAATTTAGGTTTTCTTGATATAACTTAGATTCCGAAACAATTGGTGTTTGTCTTGAAGATTATTCATCAATTCGGTCCCGAGCAGGTCGTCCACAACTCTCGTTTGTATCTGTAGTTCGCCAAGGGCACATGCACCAAATAATTTGGATTCATGTATTTAATTATTATGAAAAGGTGGATATATACATTTACACATAAGTTAAAATCCTTTAATCCTTCAATTAGACTCTGTTTTTATTTTTAAAGACGACTGTTTATCTTTGACTATACATAAAAAGAGTATAATATATAGTTACAAATATCAAGTTAATGTGTTTATGTTCACAGCGAAACCATTGCTTATATCCTGTGCCGTTAGGATTACGTTCATTTGCCGTTAACTTCCAAGTGCATACCTGAGCCAGAATTCTTCCACTTGTCATCTGCTAGGAGCTTTCTGTGGCCATTGCGGATGTTGCAGGATATGCTCAGAGTATATTAAGCATGCAGAAGCCTTGTATAGAAGGTTTACCGATTGTTTGCCGAATATCCTATAACGGTTCCAAATTTAACCGTTGGTGTCCTAACTTAACATCCTTTTAAATGTATATTAAGACGTTAGTTCAATACCGATCAAGCACCGAAGGTACCAGAAGGTTACACAAAGTGTTGCGATCCGACACAGAATGGTTCCAGATCGAAAACACACCGAAACAACCAATTTTGCCTAATTCGATTTCGTGAACACTTCGAACGGCTTGTTGTCGGAAGCTTTACATTGCTCATTTTCATTGATACAAGTATAACAACCTAACGGTTGCAGCTGTAGAAGCCGGTTTAAATAACGGACAAATGTAATTGCAATGCCGCGTCATGAAAATGTCGGGCTAACATTGTGTCCTGCTATACATCCGATCTCGAATCGATTTAGTTTAAAACTATTTATTTTAGCCCGATTGCATCAAAAGCATAAGGCTTATTTGAAACGCTCTCGAGTCCTTTTCGAGTACTTGGTGTCTATGTGGGAGATCTAAAGAACGCCCCCACCATGGTGACGAACACGTGACCTCCCGGTCGCAAGGCGGAAACCATATCTACTACGCCACGGTAAATCGATTTCAGACTGATGAACGTACTTATATTGGACCGAACTCGGATCAATATAAAAGTTTGCTTGGTCCATTCGCGTTACGTTGTCTTTTTTATTGTCACTGTCTGAACGATGTAACATTTGAAAGGAAGTATTCAACATGGTTTTCTTCACCTTGGTATTTTTGTCAAGTTTACAACAAGTTTTATGCCTGCGTGCGGGGTTCAACTGCCGCCATATTAAGTTAACTTCTTTCAGACTTGAGACAAATATCAAAGGAACAATCATACACGGGAGCTGACAGCGTTCAAGTCATGTAAATTGTAACCGACTGAACAAAAAATAAGTCGTTTTAAGGTGTTGTTGTTAGAAGAGGGCGGATATTTTAACCCGGTAAGCAACTTTATATCGATGAATCTTTCATCGTCATACGCCAATTTTGCAATACGGTGTTTATGCTTCTCTTCCACAAATATGTTTTTTACTTACGTGACCTTCGATAAATATATTCCTTTACCTTTAAAATATACATGCATTTGTGCATTTGTACAATACGAATATTACAAAAAATCGATATACTTAATTTTTGTGAGAGTGTTAAATCTGTTACAATTAATGTATTTCCATAAAACATGGGTAACCCCTCTTTTTGTAAGTGATTTTTTGTTTTGAACATTTAAGTCGCATATGATTCTGGTTTCGTTAAAAGAACTTCGAATAAAAACCACCATGGTATGTAATTGCAATTTATTACGAAGTTAGGTATAAGGCATGAACATATATAACTTAATATCTTTTATACTTGAATATCAATTTACTTACCCCTAGTGCAACATGCGATTATTTATTAGTAACATGTTGGTTGTGAACAACTTACTTTCTAAAAGTTGAAATCTATTAAAGAAAATATGTATCTGCATAGATAATTAAAATGTTTATCATTATAAAATCAAAATACAAGTTAAAATGACATAAAATAAAAATCCGATTAGTATAAATGAAACAAAGAACATAATTGTTTACAGTACTTCAGAATCGCAATCAACATCGGTGCTAACTATAACTACTGATCTTCCAGCGGCCATGAAAACATGTCAAAGAGAAATCTTATTTTAAATTCATTTTAAAACAATGACAAAGTGTTTATATAAATGAGACCGTTGTGTCAATCATCTACATATACTTAATAAAAAAGTATTCACTTTTATAAAGAATCCCCAAATGACCATCGATATGGTGCTAGTTTGTATTTATTTTGTACAGCACATTCGTTACACAGAATCAAATAATTGTAATTTTCACCTGACAAACAGATAACACACATACTTCCAAAGCGCGAAAGGTCTACCATGAGACCATAAGTGGAATGCTTGCTAGGCCTTTTCAAATTTTCAAACGTTGTATTCACATACACGGCTCTCCCTGCAATATAGAAATTATGTATGTTTATATGAATATTTTGTAGGTGGAATCGTTTGTGCTCAATTTATATTGGACACAACATCAAATTAGTGCATTTTAATTAAATGGTTTTAAAAGATAAAACTAATGCTTTAGTGTTACCTGAATCTAGATGTACAGCTGTATTCTCATACAGACGTGTTTGATTTGTCTCTGGCTGACTTCTTAATTCGGAGTACACATGCGTGAAGCTATGTAATGAAATTCAGTATACGTACATTACCTTACGATCGTCTTTTTTATTGGAATTACAATATTTGATTTATTCTAATGCTTGATTTAAAAGGAGGTAATTTATTGCAAGTCAATATGCGTGTGGTTACCTCTGATGAGCATCTGAAATAGAGAAAACAAAGCGTTAGAAAGTGTTAATCTTTGCGAAAGAATAAATATAAATGCAACGACGCAATCGACAATCTGCCTACATAAAACATTACTTAAACTGACAGTTGTAATCATTCAGAATGAAAACTTATACATATAGTTAAATTTACTTATAAACATTAAAGAACCTAGGTGTGATCAACAGTTATACATGATTTTCGTCTTAAGCCTGGTTTCTTTATTATTCAAGTTAAAGAAAACAATGCATTCACGAGAAATGTAATGAAAATATTATTTGTATCAAAACAGCTAGAAAATTGTCAATTTCAGAAACCAATTGTTTTACACAACATGTAAAACTAACCTAGACTGTCGTATGCATTTGTTCCTATCTCATTGTCGTTACTGCTATTGTTGATGTCAGCTTGGTTGTGTCTAAAAGCAGAACTCATTTGTATGGTATCATAAAAAAAATACTAGACGCCTTTCTACATAAACTGCAGATTCTTCAGCTGCAGTTTCTACCTGTGAATGGGCAGTGGTTTAATAAATCCGAAAGTAGTAAGTTCCTGTTTCCAATCATTACTTAAAACCAATAATTATTTTTTCTATTTTCATTTGTTCAGTGACACATATTCATCTTCGATGTTTGTGTTTTTAATATTACAATAACTCGATAAAATATATATTAATAACACAATTTATAAGCAGTTTTACGTACCGAATACTATTAGGATTTCCAATGGAGTCATATTCCACTACAATTAAAAAAAATTCATATGCAGCGATTTAACAAATTTAAATGTAATACATGAATATGCGTTTAAATGTATAAGTACAGGACTAATATCTACGCAATTCGTTTAATACAGCAGTTGTCAACAATATTTTAAATTTTAATACATGTCATTTCACTGTTCATCAAGCGCAGCATAAACAAGAAGTTCAACTAACAAACAGTATGGCTTAAAGTTCTGGTTCAAGTTACAATAACACTCAATATACAAAATGAAAAACAATCCTGAAAGGTCATATTTGTTTTTTATGACATGTGACGATGTGTCAGTAGTTTTGGAACCAGCTTACAAACAAACACTGTCGCGATTACACTCACCGGATAACGGAACTGGTCGTATTGGTACAAACGAAATCTTAAAAACCAAAATATTTTTCTTCGGAATCTCAGCTCAGCCATCAATTATGTAAGTTTTGCATGTCAATTTTTTTCAATATAGATTGTGTTGATTAAAGTTAAAAATTTAAGGAGAGGAAAACATGGAGTATTGAGTTATTCATATCAGTACACTATTTTACTTTTACTAAAAAACATCTGCCTTTTCATTGTATGCTGATTTTGCAGAGTATTTTTTATTTCATTCGTTTGTTTGCTCGGTTTTGTTGATTAATTCTAAAACGGTCATAGTTGTTACGTTCTTTTGTTTTGCCAGCAGCAGCCCCTACACATTTCGTTTTAAATGCATGGACGATATTCATAGAAATTGCAATATGATGCTGTAATATTGATGTATTAACATATTAGACATGCATTGGGTTCAATTTCATTAGTAAATGTCATAAAACAGCATGAATGTGTATATACTTTAAGTTCATCCAATGTCATAGGTAAAGAAAACCCGACAACGCAGTAGTTGTATTGAAAAACAATACGTTTCGCTAAACAATAATCGCATACAAACTAATTGATTGAAATTGATTTGAAACGGCGAAAAGGAAGTTTCAACTGTCGTCTTCAAGGCTTTCCTTGGTTAAAATTAGACATAAGTGTGGTTCGACTTTAACGTAAAATGCAATGAAGAATCGAATATGTTGATTTATATTAAACCATTTGACACCATTATCGGTATATCATTACACACATCTCTGTGATAGGAAATTAAATAATTAAAAAACAAAGATTTTCAGTTGCAGTTTCATATATAATAATAATTAATAAATGCATTAATATCGGTAACCGCTCGTCGTCTGAAAGTAGGGTTAACTTACCGAAATCCCAGTTATAAAACTTAATATTGTTTCGTATTCGTGTGAAAATTATTTAACGAATAACATCGGTCAGAATTAGGGTAGAAGTGTTTTTTTATAACTTTTATTACAGCGATTGCACGTAGTATCATGGGGGATTGGTACACAATATAGATAATAGCAATGTAAAGGTCTTGGGCTTTAGAGACTAAATACATGCTACGCAATTTTTTACCAGTGTTATAAGTTTTGGACAACCATGTATGTCCTTTTTGTGTAAACTTTTCGAGGTTTTCTTTTCCGTTGTGTCACGTGATTGATTGGACTAAAGGATCATCTTTTATGTGCGAAAACAATTAGATTTATGATTTTCACATACGGAAAAAATAAATGAAGGTCAATTAATCTGCTCAATGGGCTTCCGGCTCGTTTTTTTTATATACAACTACTCTAAACAGTTCTAGGAGGCGTTATCGCTTAAATTATTGTATATTTTACTAGCAATATTAGCAATACTATATTTTCAATATATTTTGGAAGAGTTTGAGAAAATGCTTTTAATATCAAGATTCTACCCACAACAGTGTAGAGCACCATTACAAATCAAAGAATATGATAAACAAATTAATGTGAGCATGGTACATAGAGAGGCTCAAATCAGTGACTTTTTGATAAAACGGATTACAATAATTGCTCAACCTACTCAGAAATCTGGACTGTTATAACCATTGTGACATTTTATGATTTGTATACTTGATCCACTTGTTTGACCAGTATCAGCAAAATCATTCCAAAATATCCAATCATTTCTCGCTTATAATGTTATCATTTTCAAATGTGGATGATTCATACTTGACACTGTATTGTCTAGGTCAATTTTCAACATTAAATATTTGCAGCAATATGATTCGAATTGTTTGGACCTGAAACAAAAGTAGGTAAATCGTCGTGTCGACAATCCTCTGCCATTGTCCTGGCTAAAATCATTAAATGGTTGAACATGCGAAAGTAATTATACTATTCTTATCCGATATTGTCCGCACAATAATTGCGCCCATTTGTTTTAGTGTTCATACAAAGCACGTAAATAAGAAAAAGTATTTAGAGATAAAAATGTACAAACGAAAATCCGATTGATCAAAACATATAGCTTACTTTCGAAACAAACACACTTACTAAAATATAACAAATGTGCTTTTATGAAGCGATATCACATATCGCCTCTTAAAATGTCTTTTTTTTCATATTATTTTAATATAAAAACCTTAACTAACGATAATTCAAATAGGTATGTCCGTTTGGCATCCCAATCAGTAATTTAAGAATTTAGGAAAGTTCTCTCATATTCGTCAGATCGTGAATACTTTGGCAGTATTATAAAACAATCATCATTTTATTCCTAAAACGTAGTCTCAAATGCCCTGTGATGGTAATTTATTTAAAGTGAGATGTTGGTATACAGCTTGGAGGCGCCAAACTGACAAACCGGTTAATAAAAGGCTTTTAAATGTTGTACTCACTTGAACGCGGAAACGACCAGCGTGTGATAATATTTGTTTATTGTAAATATACACACATACGCAACATGTCCACGCGTAAAGGATATTTTTTAAATGTTGAACCTTTGTACCTGGATGCTGTCTTGAGCTGGAATACACACATAAGAATACATATGTAGTCTTTTTTACCCTTGCATGTTTTCTGCATAGTATTTGTTTATTATCTTAATGATGGTGAACAAATAATTTTTAAGGCGTAAATCGATTCGAACTGGCACGGTGTAAAAATGGTGTCATTGATCATATCCAAGCAAAATTTAAATATATCATAAACGTATAGTGTACAAGTACTGTAACAATTAGTCAAAATAGATCCGGCGGTTAAAGTGCACAGAACAATAAGCGACACCCCTGTATCGTTTGTTTTTACTAATAATGTAAAAAAGGGGGTCTTATGCATGTACATAAAGTGTTATCCCAGGGATGCCCCTTTCCGCTTAAATTGATCTTTGCTAATAAGATATTATTTTTGAACAAACAAACCATAAAAGCGAAAAGTGTCGTCCCAGATCCGCCTGTGCGGACTGCACATGCTAATGTGGGACGACACTTTACGCACATGCATTAAACCCCTTTTCCACAGAGCGCGGCTAATTTAAAGAGTTTCATTTTCCACAATTACAATTGAGTGATTTCGAGTGTATATTACACATGCAGTGGTACGTGGATGTGCATCCATTCGGCTAGGAGTACAGCATATATGCTGCGCATGCTTACATAAGTTAAGAATTGTTAAGGTTAATACAAAAGTTGGTTTATCTTCGCACTACTTTAACATGTGTTTTTGTAGAAAAAAATGCTTACATAACACCCGACACTAAGGAACCGACACTAAATCTGTATGCATTACCTTGGTAGCTATCTTGTTATCATCGAAAATAGATAGGGAAGACATTCACTGTCCTGAATATCAAAATAGCTTACCTTCGCGCACTACTCATACCTCCGCGCACTAAGCATTTGGTTTATAAATAAGAACAAATATAAAATTCCGTTCATATATTACAATAGCATTCAGAATTATGTCCAGTTATATGTCCCTGTTTTATAACACATAGACGTTGCAAGATTGAATTGTGTCTAATGTGAAACGTTCGCGTGTTTATCCTTAAATAAAGTTCTTAGTACTGTAACATTAAACAATGGTCAAGCTGCATTTATATCCGGCATGGTTATATCCTGGTTAAACTTATACTGTTGAATATTAACCCGTAGTGGAAATATACGAATACTTTACTCACGCGAAAGTGTTTTTTTTCTAGCCGCGTAATATATATATTTAATGGCAGGTTGAGAGAATCGTCAATTCTGTGTTAGTGCTGGTAGTTTATAAAAAGAATAGTTTAAATGCATGAGGGTTAACGAACAACTCGCTCATATGTGAGTTTTTCATATATATTTATATGATGGTCATTAGCTGGTTATGGTTAGCGGAGATACAGTCAAAGGGTCCTGTTTTTTTAAAGGGGTATTGCATAAAAATCACAAAGACCCTGCCTAAATGATGTTTAAATTTCGATTTTCAATAAACATATCACTATTTCATGTAAACTGCATATACAATGTACTTGTCTACTTGGTAAATGTATGAACTATTGATGTTCCGCCGATATAACTGCGTTGATATATCACATGAACTACCCTGTTTCCTATGAAATATAACCATTACTAATATTTTTATATTACACATGTGTAATACACTTTTTAAGTGTTTTCATTGGCTTAGTTTTCGTTTATTGACCAATCGCATTTTGTTATTTTGCTGAAATGACGTTGCAACGTCAAATGACGTCACGAAATGTAAACAACATTCGAGATTTATCATTATGTTTGCGTTAATATTTATTTAATTTGCTCATTTAAAAGCATGTGGTAAAAAAGATCTGACACTCGTTGTCATATCATACCATATTTTATTAAACTCGTCCAGGAAATTCGTTAGTAAGCTCGCCTAAGGCTCGCTTACTAACAAAATTTCTGAACTCGTTTAATAAAATATGGTATGATATGACAACTCGTGCCAGATCCTATATATATATATATATATATATATATATATATATATATATATATATATTATGCTGTTCTATTATGTGTGTCACAGTAAGTTAAATACATTATATTGTATTGAGTTATGTTTACGGCGTGTTCTTATGGACATTAGCGGCATTAATTCCAGATCATTTGTGAATGATACAAATCGTTTCTTTACCACATTCTATTGAATGGATTCTCATTCCAAAATGACGTGATATATGTGTTATGTGGAATATGGCAAAATACATCTTCTCGCGCCGGATGTAACAGTCAAATTAATTGTATAAGTGGTTAATGATTAGTTGCTGCTCGCCGTTATACAATCATAAGCAGAAGATGTACATACGTTCATGCTGGTCTGGAATCAAAGAGCATTATTTACTTCAGGTTCATTACAGATCAACGCAAAATAATCATTGACGTATTTAGATCATTTGTGTTCGTCCAAATAGTATTATAGTGTATATCTTATCCATTTAAATTATTTTTTTAATGGCCGAAAACAACATCTCAAAGAATATCGCTTTTGTTTTTAGTTCAAATGTTTATAAAGTCATTTCGATTCAACAAGTTAAATGGGTGTTAACTGCACAGTTCAGAAAATTCGGATACCTTTTCAAATGGGTAAATTCAATTTTCTTTGCAACCGATGACCAATTTAATAAAATAACCAATATAAACATGGAATCGCAAATCGCATATAATTATTATAAGAGTTTCTTTCCCATGCAACATTATATTGAACACATGAATAGATTAAGCACGCGTGCTTTCAGGGAATGGTTAAATTAGCAGCCTTACAGCTATTCCTGTCTATGAAATATTAAGTAGAATTTTCTTTCACTGCGGACCATTGTTGCATTTTTTCAGCTACATATAGAAAGGCCGTATAATAAACAGTGTATAAACAAGTGATCAGCTTCGTTACATTATTACGTTTGTTGAATGCAGATCCAATAGGAACGGAGATATGCCTGTGTAAAAAAAAGATGTTTGCATTATGACAGACAGACAGACAGACAGTTTATTTTGACTTATACAATGTACATCGTCAACAACACATTATGAAAACAGTACAATGTCAATTGTGATAGGTACAAACTTTTACACGTATTTACAAATGATCTACTTAGCTAACAAAGTAAATTAAATATAAAAACAACAAAGACAGAAAAAAGGAAAAAGAACAAAGAAAAGAGGATGAACATCTAAAGCATTATTGCGTTAATAATAGATGTTCGAACTTTAAGTGATTCTTTAACAAAGAGACATACTTTTATAAGTTCTATTTTATTATTCGATTGCAGTAAACTTAAATATTTATACATAGATGGCCTTTTGTAATAACATGGTTTTATGTATTTTTTTCTAATGTTTCTAAACGCCGGGCAAATGCAAATAAAATGAAATTCATCTTCAATAACGGTCGAATTGCAACACATGCAGTGACGCTGATTTCAAGCGACGTCTCTTGCATAACGACCGGTTTGAATATGCAGTGGATGGGCTGACAATCTTAATCTGGTAAAAAAGTATCTTAAACTTCTTGGTAAAATGTCTAAGTACGACTCATATTCAAAATTGATTTTAAAATTTCGATAAACATCTAACATCGAACTATTATTTAAGGTTCTATACCAGTCCTGTGTGAAGTTATCATAAACTCTCCGTTTAAATTCCTCTACAAATGAGTTAATCTCAATATTAATAGTGTTTATATCATCAAATGCATAACTAAAACCAAAGTCATCAAACATTTTTTTAACATTAAATATCCAATTATGACAGCCTTTATGATAATCTGAGACGGCCAAATTATATATGGTTTTAATAATGATATTTTCAGATCTTCATATCTTAAACCAATATTTAATTACACGTACATATCTATGTATATACATGGGATATCTACCCAGCTCACCATAAACACAAGCATTACATGTGTTAAGTTTTACCTTTAGTAATCGTTTGCAAAATTTCAAATGGATTCTTTCAAGTTCCTTACTTTTAGTATAGCCCCAGACTTCCGAAGCATAATTTAAAATGGATCCAACAAATGCGTCAAATAATTGACAAAGTATCTTGGGTTTTAATTCGTAGTCATTACATTTAGACAATAAAATATTCATTGCTTTTAAAGCTTTACCCGTTAGGTGTTCCTGATTCAATGTGAAACTACCAGTATAATTTAAAACAACCCCAAGATAATTAAAATCATTCACAACTTGTATGTTATGGCCATTGTAGGTCCATTTTTCATTTGGCAATAATCCGCCTCTTTTCCGAAATACTGTAATTTTTGTTTTCTCTGTATTTACTTTCAATCCCCATAAATTACAATAATAATATAGATTATCTAAGTGGTTTTGAATTTCATTGGGCGTTTTACCTACAATAGCCATATCATCAGCAAATAACAGTAAAATCAATACAATGTCGTCAATATTCAATCCGGATTGTAAATCATTTTGTAAAAACAACTCAAGATCTTCTACAAACAACGAAAATAATAAGGGGGACATAACTTCGCCCTGTCTGAGCCCCACTGCGTAAGAAAAATAGTCAGAATATGAAGACAATGACTTAACACAAGATTTAACTTTTTGATAAATGTCCCTAACAATTCTAAGAATTTTACCCTGTATGCCACATTTATACATTTTAAACCATAATGCATTTCTATATATAGTATCAAAACATTTCATCATGTCCACAAAAATTACATATAATCTCTTATTTTTAAATAAAAAGTTTTGAACAAGAGAATGAAGAATAAATATTGCATCTGTCGTAGACCGCCCTTTCCGAAATCCGAATTGGGTGTCCGAAATAGTATTATTTTCGTAACAAATATTTTCAATGCGATTGTTTAAAACGGTTGTAAAGAGCTTAGATAAACAGCTAACTAAAGTAATCCCTCTATAATTATTTACATCTTCTTTTGAACCTTTCTTGTGTAGAGGGACAATAATTCCCTCGGTCCACTTTTCAGGATAATATCCTGAGTTCAATACACAATTAAATAAATCACATATATGTAAGGCTAATATATCAACACTTTCAATAAAATACTCGTTCAAAAGATTATCACTGCCACAAGATTTGTTCCGCTTCAGTAGCTTAACAGCATTTTTTATTTCTTGAACTGTAATTGGATCATCAAGCTCCGGGTAAACAGTATTAGGATTATCAAAGTTATAAAAACTATTAAAACTTTCAGCATCATTATTCTTATCCGTAGCAATGTCTTCGCTTAAATTTTCAAAATAATGTTTAAATTCATCTAGAGAAATTTTGGAAGATGTTTTGGAAGATCTAGATTTAAAATGTTTCCAAAAGTCTCTTGGCCTACTTTTGCGTAAATTAGCTAACTCGGACATACGTTTATTATAATCGGCGTGCTTTTTCTTTCTAACAATATTTTTGTAATTAGTTTTTGCATCACACAAAATAGACCTGTTTGTATTACTTTTGTCTACATTAAACAACCTTAGCGCTTCTAAATACATATTACGCGCAACTCTACAATCATGATCAAACCAATCTTTATCTCTTTTACTGTAACCCTCAAAATAAACATCATTTGAATAAAAACATTCTTTGGCAAACAATGGATCCGCAACATCGCGGATAGTATTTGAAAACTTATCAATCAAAACATTAATTGAGTCCCTGTCAGGGCAGTTGGTATTACGCACAATATCATTAAAAGTTGGTAAAATTCGAATAATCCCTGATCGAAATTGTTCCCGCAGGGAATCATTCCATTTATATTTAATACCTGATTGGCTTTCTTCGCTATGAAATCTATTATTGCATAACAATGAAAAGCAGAGCGGTGCATGGTCACTCCATTCATTAAAACTTTGTATACAAAATTGTTGTATGTGTGAAAAGTAGTTTTCTTTTGTTAAAAGATAATCGATCACTGAACAGCCGTTATTTGACAAAAATGTATACTGATCACTATTACCAATGCGACCATTTACAATACGAAAAGACGAGCCTTTACAAATATCGAGCAATTTTATCCCGTGACTGTTGAGTGATATATCTAATGAGGCCCTATCAGGGATACAATCTGAAGTATAATCGTTGCTATCGATACAACTATTAAATTTGTCACAAACAATATAATCTTTCTTATCACCAACTCTACTGTTAAAATCTCCACATATATACACACAACCAAGATTATCATATAAACATATATCATGCTCTAAAATCTCAAATAAATCAACGTTAAAAATATTATATATAGGCGAATCATCACCCCAAATATATGATCCACATAAATATATATCTTTTGCAGTATTAAAAAAGGAACGATCTAATTTCAACCAAATTATAGTGTCGTAATGGTTTTTTATTATATGTATTCCATTCTTTAAATATTCTTTGTAAAGTAAAACAATTCCACCACTATTACGTTTGGCATTTTTATGTTTGAATTTACGATAAAAATTGTGAGATAAATATCCGTTAAACTGAACATTACTTGTCGAGTCACACCAAGATTCATACAGAAAACATATGTCATAATTTTTAAGAATATTTACAAAATCGTCAGATTCTTTTTTGTCTCTCGTCAGTCCATGTACGTTCCACGAAAGTATCGATAGCTCACCCTCGCCGTGTTCCTAGGGACGTACCGGCTTGCCATCGACGTACAGGGTATCGTATGCGATCCACGCACGTTTACCCTCCTTTCTGGCATCTTTCATGTGGGGAACCAGTTTGCGCCGTTTCTCTAGCACTTCCGGTGGAAACTGTTCGTGCATTTGGTAGTTTGTACCTGTAAGATGTTTCCACTGTTTTCTTACTAATTCCCTGTCCTTAAAAAACGTAAACTTTGCGATTATATTTCGCACTTTACCATGGACCGGATGTGATGGTGACCGGTGCACACGCTCAAAACGCATGGCATCAGCTGTTTCTTTAGCAATTTTGAGTTTTTCTTCAAGGTGATTGCGGAGCTTCCGCTCTGTGACTTCGGGCGGCTCACTTCCTGTCGAGTTATCTTCTGTTAATTATTATTATGTTACGCAAACATTTGATGTTATATATTCTTAAATATGTATGATGGCATTGCGACCTTTGGTGATTTAAAGATATATCTCACTATTAATATACTTCCTCAAAATAAGTTTGTAGAGTTTTTATCGCGTATAATGGAAGGTTGAGAATAGTGTGCATACATTTAGGCCATTGCCAATCGAACTGTTGTTAATCCTTGACTTCGATATATATTCCTAGACGGTAAATGACCAGTTTGTTTCACACATGTATCATTACCAAGTAGTTTTGAGACTAGTACCAGACGACAGTAAATTACCAGTTTGTTTTACAAGTGTATCATAAGCAAGTAGTTTACAAGTGAGACTAGTACCAGACTTGTGTCTGAATTATCGCTGTTATTATACATACAAAACAACCTTAGAAACAAGTGCAGGGTTTCACATTTATATACCTGATAAATCGTGATTTAGATTAAACACAAATCTGCTTGCAGTGCACCGAAATAACAAGAAAATGATACAGTTTAATGTGATTAATTTTATTTAACTGCAAATGTAAGAGCGTGTTAGTCAAACACTCGTCTATACATGATACCGCTTTTTGAAACATTGTGAATGTGTATATATACTTTAATTAGTTAACAGAATATACATCTGCGTTCACAAGCGATATCAGTGTATGCATAAGGAACATAAGCATGCAGTATCGCCATTTGTTTTGTTAGTTTCGTTATTGATATGTATTTTACCTAAAAAAATATTAAACACTAGAGCAGTAACAGTAAACAATACAACATGTAAAAATGATTCGTTTAATTAGTTAATTTAACATGTAATATGAATTATCTCTATATTATCAATCCTACATTAAAATAATCGACTCTTATGAGAGTCCAGAACCGCACCGCGCACGTTTAAAGAAATTGCACATAAACTACAGTTAATGATTTTATTTATTTTTAATAAATTTCAAATGATGACTTAAACGAGTTTAATACATTGACTTATTAAATACAACTTGCCTCAGAAAAAAGTGGTGGCATCGTTGGTGACGTGAATAATTAATTTCTGGAAAATCAACAACACAAAGTACGAAGTTTACTCGACAAGTGTTTAACTAAGAATGCAATTCTTGATACATTTTTTATTTATTAATACTTTATTTTCCTATGCATTGAGTTTAGATATTGATTAAAAACATGAAAATAGGCCGTAAGCTGTCTCAACTGAATTGTATTGCCAGATAGACAAATGTGTCAATAAAGTCTTTGCTTCAAGCCCCCACTCTACGCAGTTCTCTAGATACAATGTGGAGTTAAACAAAACAAAAGCGCCAATTATCAAAAAGGACCCCTTTTTGGAACCACAAAGGTACTGATATTATTGCTATATTTCTTTGATTGTTGACAAGTTATTCATTACTGTCGATGGTGTGGCATGTTGTTCTAACTAAGTGCAAACTCAAAACGTGCAATCGTACGAATAATATAATGTTATTAATTAGTTGAATTCATATTGGCTTTGTTATTGAGCTGAAGACAGCCGTATTGGCCTGAAATAAATAAATACATTGTTTATACTAATGGATTATATCAGTACTTGTTTTATTGGAAATCACATCGCGTATCCTAGCACATATAATTAAACAAATGCAATTGCATGCGATAACGTTCTCTTTCACCAAACATCTTTGTTTGAAACAAGAAAAAGCTTCAAAGCAATGAGTAAAGACTTTTGTTGCAAATACCCAAGTGCACTATACAAGATAACGCTGAGAAGAATTACTGTCCTGAAATCATAAATAGGGTTTCATTACTGATAGATCTGAGAGTTCGCTTTCTTAATAAAGCATATCGAGTCAATTCACAAACGCATTTATAACGATTATTACGCATTCCAAGTGCATTGCAAAATTAATTTCATAATTATGCTGCAGCCATAAACGTTTACGTTGGATAGGCCTAATCCGTTGCACGACTTCATCAAGTACAGCATTTTAATCTCTCACCTGAAAACACAAGTTAAAAGGAAGAGAAGGTGGCCTATAGACACCTTGCGCCGTGACCTGGATGTAAGATTTTATGCAGATGGGAAACACATGGGGGCAGCTGAACAGACTCGCATAGAACATAGACGCCTTTATGAAGCTGGTTTGCGGCTTTTGTCCGAGACCGAACCACGGGCGAAGATGAGATGATGATGAATTTTGCTTTTTTTTACCCACAGTTATATTATTAAAAATAAACACAAACACCGCTGACGCTTAATATGTAATAATTTTCTTAATACTCGAATTATAATGCATTGTATGTATTTATATCCACGAATTGAGCATAGTATGTACATAAGACATAACGTATTATAAAAGTATTGTGTATATTTAAAGTTACTTGTTTCCGTAAAGAAGTTTTTAAAGTCAAATAAAGAAATTATGTGTGTGATGAATAAAGTATATCTCTGTAAAAGGTGTTAACCCGATAAATGGAAATGCATATCAAAGTTGTGGTACAAAATTATACATGCATTGTTTGTTTAATGCATACATATCACAATGCCTTGTGTTAAGCGTTATACACCTTGTACGTTAAGTTCTAAGTTCAAGGCTGCTAATTGCATTGGGATTTTGTTTGTTGTGACCCTGTTTTCTATACATCGACGTTTATCCATTGAGGATGAACGCGTCTACTGCTTCCTCGTGTTTGGGCTGTGGTGTACTCTGTAGTTCTTGTGCGGTAATTGAAGAACAAGCCATAAAACAGTATTACTTTTTAATGTAATATTGCATACACATGATAGTGAAGCGTGCATGTTTCCTTGAAAGAAATGTACACATTACTCAACTCTAAAAAGCATATTTATGTTGAAAATATTAGTGAGCATATATTTCAATTGTAGTCCAACTTGTTGACGCTCTCAAATATTAAGTTATTTATTATTTTGGTATTATGTGGAGCGTGCAACGGCTGAAGCATTCAAACAATGTTGGACATTTATCCTTCTTTGTCTATATTGTTTCGCAAGGATTTTGTGCGCAACATTCAAGCCCCGATATCAGACACTTAATATCAACGGATTGCAATAATATTTACATACGTGTGTAGATAATTCATTTCTCGAGAATGTTCCGTAAAAATTATGTAATGACACTTTGAATTTTGCACGCCTGAGCAATCCAACCACTATTCAATTTTTCAATATCTCTCAATTCGCTCGCTGTGTAGATATAAATCGATAACATGGCCTCGATGTAAAGCATCTGGTTTAAATTTGGAAGAATAAACGGCGTAAAATACAGTTTGCGTTCGTCTGTTGTGGTGCAGAGCGTTACATAGTAAACCGTTGTTATTATACTTTTGTGGATTAATTAAGCTTTTTTTTCTAAAGTGACAATTAAAAAGTTCTGAAATAAATTACATCTTTTATTTGTATACTGTACATAAATAATATTGATACTGCTCGTACAGTATGCCGTCCTATGTAACGTAGAATGTAAGTACATAAAACAACACAGACAGAGGTGCGAAAAAGACATGCATAAAAAGTTGCTGAAACTTAGAAGAGTGAATAGAAACTGCACCATATCTGTTTTGAACATATGCTTATTAAATCGACAAAGATGAGCATACTATATCTAGTTAGGTAAAAGTCGGTGTTCAAAGCTCATGTTAAATAAAATTACACGTACACGTTACACCGTAATGCCTTCTTCTGATTGGTTGATATTTAAATCTGTTTCATAATATGGCAAGAGGTCAGTGATATTGTTGCGATTTATGCAGAAGTTTAACTGAAGAATTAATGCCTTTCTAACTTCACTACCACTATATTTGAGGTAAAAATGGACTTCTGAACTAAAACTTAAAGGCTCTATAAAGGTCACAAATCCAATTATTATGCATATCAACTGGTCTAATTTTTACCGGAGTTCAGCTACTCTTGCATAAAAACTGCTAATAACACAGCTTAGGTACAACATTGTCAAGAATTATGGAAGATAAACCCGTTTCATAATTAACGTGATGTGTAGCCTCAGAGCGTTGACTTATACTCAAAATAGCCGAAAGAAAATTCAATTTTAATTCTATTTTGACAAATTTTTACAAGCAGAAAGTAACTTAATAGATCACTACACACGTTTTAGCCATTTAGAAAAGACCTTCTTTGTGAGTGATACCGGAAAACGTTAAAAGTCATCGTTTTATTTTTGGTGACCTGAGTCACTTTCACTTTCTCTTTCGCGAGTAAACAGCACTGTAAATAAACTGATTGTTTGTAAACACAATTGACTTGGAGGACACTTTATTTTGAGCTCAAAACAAGTTGTATTGCTATTTTTTTATTATTATGTCCAATAGCAAATATAGATTGTTTTTTGATAACCTTTATAAATAAAATATGAAAAAAATATTTAAAAATGTGTAAATAATTACGTATCTTCACCTTTGTAGAGCCTTTAATAAGTTGGTAATGTTATTTTGCAATTTTACACAAATTTGATGAAAATTTAAACTTTCTGGTGTCCACCACAAAAAATGGTCCTTCACCGATAAGACGTTCCAAAGAATTAAGCCCATATAAAAAGTATCTCTAAATTTTTTGCGCGTCTTATAAATAAGACTATTTCAATAGATAAACTTTAACTATACAAACGTTTACCTTCCGTACTATGCAGCGTAACGATATGGATTTCGAGTGTTTCCCATAGTATTGGTTTCTATTTTCTTAAAAGTTCACGGTATATACAAGTAAAATAAATTCTTAATATAACGACCGAAAACACGTCTCCAAAAACAGTCCATATTCGTATAATGTTCAAACGATTTGTTAGTGTTTTTGAAGCATAGACTTTATATATATATATATATATATATATATATCTTTGCGTATAACAACGTATAAATCTTTACAATTTTCAGGAAATTAACAACACCAGTTTGTCCTCACAGCCAACAAAAGACCAAAGCAGACGGAGATACACGTGCGGCAAATGCCCTTATGCCATTTTCGAGATGGAATATGTATAGTTACAAGACATATCATGCTCGGATATTGTATCTACATTGTCCGAAGGTACCACTGACTCGGGAAATATCTGACAATGGGCAAATTTTGTTTGTGTGTTTATTCGTGATACCATTCGCAGAGGACTTTCTGTCACTGTAGATTTTGTCGGAATTATCAATTTGCCAGAAACATGATTGAATGATATATTTTTAGCATACTATTTTATGTCGCCACCCATAATATTGAACTTGCGATTTCTGTGTTGTACACCTGTTGCAGTGTCACAAGTCATCTCCCACATAAAGGAAACCTTTTCGTTTGGATGGCCATGCGCACAATAAAGCACGGCATCTTTTGCACTGGGGAATGGCAGTCTGCAGTAACTGCAAACTGCATGTGCAATGTCATGAAATGGATATAAAAACTTCGTTAAGTAACCTATACATTATATTTGTAGTTCGTTGCACAACCGATACATACTCTGTGCAAAAGCAATGCATAAAATGACTTGTAATTTCCTTCGAAACAAAGCATTTGAATGATTAAAATATATGTTCGTAACCTGTTTTGTACTTTAAAATGTTTAATGTACAGTGTACCAAAGTAACAAGTAGTTTCATTTAAGTTAAGTTACTGTAATTGGCTATTTAAACAGAATAACCAACTAATGCATTACTTCAAATCAATATATTGCGATTTTAGCTTAAATTCAATGTGAAGGTTGCAACTACGCGCATGTGTAATTAGTTTGTTATTGAAAATAAGTACCTACCATTACTGGATGTTCCATTCTCTAATCCATAAATACCAGAAAAGATGAAACTCGCCTGATTAAGTAGTGTATTGACACAATATTTCGTAGTAAACCATATACCCGACGTCTTAGACAAATTGACTACGCGTTGACTTCGTCAGCTCCCAGTGCATTCGTTTTCTCCACTCATAAACTAGTTCTTTTTTACGGTGCAGGCATCACAAAGACTGAGCTTGTCGGCGGATTACGGACATCGTCCAAGCTACATTCGTTACGGCGCTACATCCGGTCGTTGTACACAAGGCTGCGCACATTCACATACATGAAATGCACCCAGGGTAAGACGTCGGATTCACTTCCGGACGACCTAAAGCCGTCAGACCTTCGTTACCTCCTTGGCAGATCCGGTCTCTACATATTATCCACGGGGAATCTTCTACCAGAGGTTGGAGAACGGCTCAACCCTGCCTTAATTATTTATTGTTGCCATAAACCTATTATTATTTTAATGCATACAAATATTGTAGATGTCATTGAATTGAAGTAAAATGTACTCAAAACCGATTGCACCAAACGGGATTCAAATTAGGGGGTATTCGGTAAATAATACCGGTACGTTGGTTTCCAAATGAACATATTCTTACATCATTGCAAAGTATTCATTGAAGTCACTCGATCTTAGTGTTTAGACTCCATTTACTCATTTTGATAACAGTAGAAAAGAGTCAGTTTTTGAAAGTGAAATGACGTCTTCTTGTAAAATGTTATTTAATGCACACAGTGTTAAAAGTGGAAGATTTGAGAGAAAAAAACACGCGTCTTTTGCGTATGGCTATTTCTAACGAAACACGCTTCTGTTTTCTTAAAAATTTAATTTGTACATGAAATGTCCTTCACTAAATCCGTCCCGTTTGTTCTGTTAAGTAATGTTTTGATTTCCGTAGGGTACAGCCGAACCCACTAGCACAGTCGAGCCTCAAGAAAACGTGACGTCATCGGCAGCGAGCGGTCCCAACACGAGCACCGGAAATGGCTCCGACCAGAGTGCTGCCTCTCCAGGGAAGCAATACTGGATCACAGTCTGTCCGTTCGCCATTCCATTTTCAGGACTTTTTTCCAAAATGCTTTATTGACCTGATGTTTGGAGTGTGAGTCTCTCTACATGACTTATACTATAAGATGAAGTGTGGGTTTCGTTCCTGTCCATTTATTTTTTGCGAAGTTATGGGCATTGGTCATAGAAATTTCTCTAGAATAAAGGAGGGATTTTTACAAATTATAAACATATTTCTACATGCTGGGCAATTTTATTAATCAAAGACATTTTTTTGCGTTTCATACCTCAGCCATAACACCATTCGACAACACATTTCATTAAATTACCGTCCTTGTATGCAACCTGTTTTTATGCCACCACAAAGTTTAAAATAATACTATAAGAAACTGTCTTTTTTCATAGTTTCAATAGACAGAACATTAAATAATAGTTCTGTGTCAAAACTGGAAAATATTGAGGTTTATAGAATAAACATGATTATTTTCTTGTTATTTGAATATGTACATGTATGCGTGTTATAATCTACTCATGATTCCTTGGTATAGTGTTATATTTGGGATTTGTGTTTCTTTCAGCCAGTGCAGTAAAGTGACTCCAATTTCTGAGCTGAACGATCCACATCCCACAGACCTGCAGGGACTGTCAGCGGAGCAGGAGACTGTACTCGTAGAAATCATGAGCCTGCAGAGCAGTCAGGAGGCCAGTATTCAGTCATTACAGGGATCATAAAGGAACATGTGGTATTCATGATAAAACAAATGCTTGTGAATATAAATACTGTAGATGAATGTGGTAATAGTTCTGTGAGTATGTCTGATGAAAATGAGCATAATTTAAAGGAAGAAATGTTTAGGAGTCTGCTTTCTATCTTGGATGACTTTGATAATGTAACTGTGAAGGAGCTGAATGGAATGAAAGATGAAGTTATAGGCATAAAGTACTCTATTACAAGTTCTATTAATCACAGCACCAGTCTTTAGAATGACTTAACACAATTAAATGAATTTATTCATAAAATTAGGAATAATGAGGAGCTCTCCCTTATAGCCATAGCCAGCATAAAGTGTGTGAACAAAATACAGAAGGCATTGTGTGTGCTGGGGATGTCAGGCCAGGTTTTCACTGTCCAGGGAATTCTCGGCACGATTTGAGCATACCATTTGATTTAAGAACACCTATCTCAGCAATATGTGTTCTCCCAGATGGACAGGTGCTGGTATTAGACTATAATAATAAGAAGGTCAAGCTTTTTGACCAGCAGTACCAGGTGGTGAGTCACATTGGTATGACTGCTCAACCACAGGACGTGTGTAATATCACACCGAGTGAGGTGGCTGTGACTGTGCATGATGGGAACACACATGTCCAGTTTATCTCAGTTACACAGAGTCAGCTTGTACCAGGAAGGGAGTTTCAGTTTCAAGATGGCTTAGGCTGTTTTGGTATTGCCCACAACCAGGGAAACCTTTTCATAACCTTTAATGATTCATTGTACAAGTACTCAATGAGTGAGAAACTGGTCTGCAAACTCTATAAAGATATAGGTCATAAAGGTAAGAATAATGGTGGAGTCATCTTCGTATTTTAAGGAATATACATAAAATGTATTTTTAAATTTTGATAATGTATATGTGTTCATTGAATGTTACATTATCCAGAAAGATGTTCAGTATTATTGATTTATAAACGTGATTAATAAAGTATTTTGACTCTCACTACATGGCATGTCTATAAATCGAAATTGAATTCTTTTGAAAGAGACACTTTCTGACATGGTCTTCATTTTTGGTGTTTGTCAATTTACTGAACATGTACCGATCGCCGTTGCCTAGTGGATAAGGCGTCCGCCTCGGGAGCGGTAGGTCGAAGGTTCGAGCCCGATGGTGAGCGTTTGTCGAAGGATGGATGTTTGTCATGGGACTTGTTCCGATATAGCCGGCTCGAGAGCCGCGAGCGTTAAACATGAATGGTTACCGAATTCTATCCGCCTGGCGCCTGGCATAGTGATAGGAGTTGGGAGGTACATGGTATACACGCAAAAAGTGTCTCATAAGCCAAAATTGGCTGGCCCTTTCAATGGGGGTGACACTATAATAAAAAAAACCTTTTGTACAATATCCTTTGAAAATTAAAAGAAAAATCACAACATCATATAAAGTAAATACTTTTTTAGTTGTTCTAGTTGGATGTTATGGAGTGTTCAAATGTATGTATAAAATATAATCATTTGCTTTTGACAACTTGCTTCTGAAAATGGGTCAGTTAAACAGGATAGAAAAATTTCAAAATTGGTTGTTTAAAACATAGTTTTCTTGTTCTAAACACGTTGAAAAACACAACTATTGTCGTGATGATGCACATGTATGATTGAAGTATGTCTGCTTGTGTCTATTTCACTTATATGTCAAAACATTGTTATTTCATTTGTGCATATGAAGGAAATCTATCCTGCTGCATAAAGTAACATTCATATGGTCATGTTCATTATTATCTGATTATGATTATTATTTTACATTTACGTGAACAGTAATTCAATATCTTGATATTACTCTGTTTTGCAGTACATCAGTGTGCTGTGAGTCCCACAGGGGACAAGCTGTACATAACCAATTTTCGTCAGAACAAACCACTAACCCTGGCCAGGGATGGAACACTCCTGGCTACATTCAGAGACCCAGAACTACTGGGATCATCTGGTGTACATTTGACCCATGCAGGCCAGGTTCTTGTATGCAGAGGCCTGTCGAACACTATCGTGCAAGTGGACTGTAAGGGGAGGAGCAAGCTGGCTACTCTTGCTACACAGGAGGATGGAGTGGAGTACCCAGTGTCAGTCTGCTACAACAGCACAACATCCTCAATAATTGTGGGATCCCCACCGGGGATCGACAACATCCTGGTGTTTCGAGTGGAATAATGTGTACATATAAATATAATAGTTATTCGTATTAGTGATTTATATTGCAATTCTAATGTGTTGTTGAGCATAATAACATTGTAGCGTGTAATGTTACAAGACAATATTGTTTGTATAGTTGCAGCTGTAAATCATTTATGTACGCATATTGTTAATTGCTTATACAATGTAAAGTTTTTCTTTGACCATTAGAACTAATACATGTAAGTTATGATCTTGTAACACTTGTTTCAGTATCTTTTAAATATCATGTTGTAGTGAATTGTGTATGAAAAAACAAAGCATTTAAAGTGTACATTAAATGTTTAAACATGTATGCACGTGTACATGGCACTTAATGCTACTTTTAGCTTATCTATTTTTTGAAAAAATGTCTGAGCTATTGACATCACCTGAGCGTCGGCGTCCAGTTAAGTTTCGTGTTTAGGTTATGTTTTGTGATTAGGTCCATTTTTCTAATAAAGTATCAAAGCTTTTGCATTCAAACATGGCACACTTACTTACTATCATGACGGACTGGGCAGGAAAAGTTAGATAACTCTAGCTGGCATTTTGACAGAATTATGTGCCCTTCTTATACTTAGAAAATTGAAAATTTGGTTACGTTTTGTGTTTAGGTCCACTATATTTCTATTGCTTTCATACTTGCAACACTTACTAACTATCATAAGGGGACTGTGCAGGCAAAGTTATTTAACTCTGAATGGCATTTTACAGAATTATGGCCCCTTTTATACTTAAAAAATTGAAAATTTGATTAAGTTTTGTGTTTAGGTCAACTTTATTCCTAAAGTATCAAAGCTATTGCTTTCATACTTGCAACACTAACTAACTATCATAAGGGGACTGTGCAGGCAAAGTAATGTAACTCTGGCTGGCATTTGACAGAATTAAGTGCCCTTTTTATTGTTAGAATATTAAACATTTGGGAAAGTTTTGTGTCTAGGTCCACTTTATTCATAAAGTATCAAAGTTATTGCTTTCATACTTGCATTACTTACTAGTCTTGTCAAACCAATAATTTGAAATATTTGCTGAAAATTTTTAATCTTTGTTTCATTCCATCTTATTCTCTCAGGTGAGCGACCCAGGGCCCTTTGGGGCCTCTTGTTTTCTTATTTTTTAAAAAGATCATCCAATAAATGACCACATCCAACACTTTACCCCTCTCAACCACCCCAACCGTCCCGCTTCCAATTTTTTTTTAAACATGGTTAAACAAATCACAAATATTTATTTGTATTATTTCATTTTTGAAAGACTGTCCAACCATCCTACCCAAGAATCCCCCCCCCCCAAATTGTTTTATTTTTTTTATTTTTTTAAAGATAATGTAATAAATGACACACACACCGACTCTATACACCCCTCTCCATCCCCACCCCTCCCCCTTTTGATTGAAGTATTAAGATAGGTCCCTTCACCATTAAAAAGAAAAATAGATGAGCGGTCTGCACCCGCTAGGCGGTGCTCTTTTTAGACTTTCATTTCTAAATACATAATTTCATTTGAGACGTGTAATATATACTGTATTGATGATTACTGTTTGTAAATATGATTCAGTTATAGTAATCTTTAGAGGAACATAAATTGATTTATTGAGTATTGTTTACAGAATGTTAACATATGATGTGCGATTTTACCGTAATTTTACCATGTATAATACTGTTATAGTTTGCCACTGTTTATTATTATATTGCAGGAAATAAATCCACACATTCTTCTTGGACCGGATAAGGAAACAAAATTCCCCGGCAGTGAAGCTTTGTCAGCTCCTGTCACAACCAATTCCTCCCACCGGCTCATTGAAATTTGATCTTGGAACACCTTAAGGTCAGTACGCTTGTATGTGTTGTGTTTTAAAGTCATGAACAGAAAGGTTTTTTTAATGAAAGTTGTTTTAATCTACAACACTGTGCTTTTATGCAAATAACATGAATTATAGATATTTTCCAAGGTGGACGTAGTAAACAGAACAGTCCTTTTAGTTTTAATCTATGTATTCCTGCTTATTAACAGGTTAAAAATATATATTCCCAGGTGAACATTGTCGACACAAGAGTCGTCAGTGGTGCAAGGCAATTTCGCTCACTGATACCATAGACAGGATTTAAAGAGAGACTGAGGGAGAAACTGCAGAACACTTCCAACGACGACGATAAGCAGGGCATGGAGCCCGCCCAAACAACGGGAGTCAAGCAAAGCAACAGGATTCTGGTGCTACTGAGGTCGCTACTAAGCCTGGACAATGGTGCATATGATGACATCATCAAGACCAATAAGAATTCGTAGAAGGTAAAATATGCTAATTTCTCTTCTTTAGTGTGTATCCTTCAAACAGTCAGCACTGTACTACTCACCAAAATGTCATTGTCTGAAATGGTGTCTGCGTAATGCTCTGGTGAATTTGCAACATCTCAATATCACATTTGGACTAGAGGTATTTGATTGAAACTTCACATATGTGTTTGATGCCATTGCGTGATTTCATTGTCAAACATCACACATTTTTTGGTGAGCATCATGCGATGTCACCGATCAAGGCCCATACTCTAGACCTGCAATTCAGCCACATTATGGCCCTTTAAGAACTAGTTCTCAAAAAATTCTGGTAAATGGTTGCACGCAGCATATCCTGTCTCAAAATGAGATGTAAATCTAACATTGGGTTTGATATTGAGGCCAATTGGGTCAAGGTCAAGGTCACTGTTGCTGACAAAATAAAAAGTATGCGTAACTTACGTTTTGATGGAGATATTGTACTGAACATGTGTGTGTAGGTAGGTCCTATGTGGATCTAGGAAGGGTTTAGATTCGGGGTCGGTGAGGTCAAGGTCACTGTTACTTAAAATAGAAATAATAATTTCCGCTAAAGATAAGTTAGGAAGGAGTTAGTTTGCTCTTTATTGTCTGTGTAAGTAGCTAACATGTAGACCTATTATGATATTCCATCGGGGCTGGTGAGATCAAGGTCAGTGTTACTAAAAATATCTAAACAGTTTACTCTCAATTTATTTAGTAAGTTTGGATTGGGGTATTGTGCTGAAATTGTGTTTGAAGGTGCAGACCAGGGTGCAGATATAGGTTGGTATTGGGTTGTGGGCGAGTTAGGCAAAACATATATAAATAGTTTCTGCTCAATAACTAGCAATAATAAGTCTGCATGCAGGTTGTGTGCCTAAATTTCTGTGTATGTAGCATATATGCAAATAGTGCATGCAACGTGGCTTAAATTACGATTAATCAATTTGTAAAAAAAAAAAATCTAATTTCTTGACATGGTTTCTTGCTTTAATTTAAAAAGTTTCATCTCTTAGTTTCTACAAACTATATAACTGCTATAGATATTAAACTTGGAGTGTTTTTATGCTTTAAATATAAGTAACTGACTGTAAACACACATTATAAAACTTGGGGAAGAGACTTATCGAACACGCTGTCTTGTGACAGCTCTATTTAAATTCACATGATTCAACACTATCTTTTTTTGTTAAAAAATATTATTTATAGATCAACCAGTCAGTCTTTCTTGGCAAAACAAAAAGAATTAGAAAGACAACGAGGCATTGGACTTTGGATTAATTGCTTCAATTACCACTCTTAATTTTTTATGCGCCACTTCGAAAAAGGTGTCATTACATTCGCACTATCCGTCCGTACGTCTGTGCAAAGCGTCCTGTCTCAGCCATAGCTTTGTTGTTTATTGATTGATTTTGAAATCACTTGGCACAAATGTCAACCACCATACGTTAATTTCTCGCGAGTAGCATCTGTCGCCCTATTTCAAGTGTCATGTTGAAAGACAACCCTCCAATGATGTATTTCCGTTGCTTAAGACTTTTTCCCCAAAATCTCATAGTGCTAAATCAATTACAACAAATAAAACAAACAAGACTTGTTTCATTTGAATCTTTGAATCTAATGTGACCTTTCATCCAACATACATTGTATGTCAGGAGCTTTAATTGGAATCTTTCCATTTGCTATATAAATAACTCACAAATGAACTATTGAACTTTCTATTGACAGGCTCATTTGCAGGGGAGACAATCAGCCATTGTATAAGTAGTCTTGTCCCCTATTAATTAATCGTATGTATTAATATATACTGATATGTTCTGTGTAGGAAATATTTGAAATTATCAAAAAAATCATATGAATTTGCATAGAAATAACTTATTTATGTTTTATAAAATACTTAAATTCTTCTGAAATCCACCATTTCAGTTGAGTTCCCTTGGGTCTCAGGTGAGCGCCCTAGGGCCCAAAGCCCTCATGTTTATCCTGAGCATAACTCCTTAAGTATTGAATGTATTTTAACAAAACGTTGTACATGGAAGATCACAATTAGAGGTAGTGTAGAGTACAAGTTCAACAGTTTTCCTTTTTGCTTTATATTTAGCTCACCTGAGCACAATGTGCTCATGGTGAGCTTTTGTGATCGCGTTTTGTCCGTCGTGCGTCGTCCGCTGTCAACATTTGGCTTGTTAACTCTTTAGAGGCAACATTTATTTTCCAATCTTCATGAAATTTGGAAAGAAGATTGGTCTCAATGATATCTTGGATGAGTTAAAAAATGATTACGTTTGCCTGAAAAACATGGCTGCCAAGGGACGGGGCATTTGTCCTTTTATGGCTATATATGGCTATAGTTAAATCTTGTTAACACTCTAGAGGCCACATTAATTGTCTGATCTTCATGAAACTTGGTCAGAAGATTTATCCCAATAATATCTTGGACGAGTTCGAAAATGATGCCGGTTGGTTGAAAAACATGGCCGCCAAGGGGCGGGACATACTCCCTTATATGGCTCTAGTAAAACCTTGTTAACACTCCAGATACCACATTTATTTTCCGATCTTCACGAAACTTGGTCAGAAGATTTGCCCCAATGATTTCTTTGATGAGTTCAAAAATGGTAACCTTTGCTTGACAATTATGGCTGCCAATGGGCTGCGTATTTTTCCTTATATGGCTATATATGGCTATAGTAAAATCTTGTTAAACACTCTAGAGGCCACATTTATTGTCCAATCTTCATGAAACTTGGTCAAAAGATTTATCCCAATAATATATTGGACGAGTTCAAAAAATGATGCCCTTTAGTTGAAAAACATGGGCGCCAGGGGGCGGGGCTTTTTTCTCTAAATGGCTATAGTAAAACCTTGTTAAAACTCTAGGGGCCACATTTATTTTTCGATCGTCATGAAACTTGGTCAGAAGATTTGTCCAAATTATATCTTGTTATCTCAGGTGAACGACTTTGGGCCTTTCAGGCCCTCTTGTTTTGTATTGCCCTCTGAATATTTATTAAATTTTCCCGTTTCTTGTTTCTCGCAAAGCTTCAAAAATTGAAGAATTTCAAATGAACCCTTCATTTAATGATAGATGGTTGTAAGGGAAAACAAAAGTACGTGAACCAATACACAGTCGTTAGTATTTACCCAGTTATTGCCATTTGTAAATTATAAGTATTAATGAGATAAAAATAAAACTTATTTAACTTTAAGCTCTTTACCACTCTAGGCGATATATTTTTCATCCAGTTGGGTTAAAACTTACTTAGAATGATAAGCTTGACAAACTTAAGGCCGATTTTGAATCTGAATCACTGGCACAACTTGGTCATAAAGTAAAATCTAAGGAAAACTTATTACCTCTCCAGAGGAGAAATGTATGACTCAACCTTGATGAAACTTTGTCAAAATGTTTATTTTCTAGACTGAGTATATATCTGAGTCACGTGCGTCTTAATACCAGGTCAAAAGGTCAAATTTAAAAAGCGTGTAACCACTTTAGAGGCCACACTCACGACTTAATTGTGATGCAAATTTATAAGTATGTTTATTGTGACAATAAATAGGAAGCATTTGAATCGGGTTAAGTTGCATTAAAATAGTAGGTCAACAGATCAAATCTTATAAAAACCTTGATTCCACTATATAGGTTACAGTTATGACTTAATCTTGATGCAAATTTATTTCAATGTTTATTGTGACAACAACTAGGCAGAGTTTGAATCTGGTTAATATGCATTTAAAAACTAGGTCAACAGGTCAAATTCTAGGAAAACCTTGTTACCACTTAAGTCATAAAGTAGACTTATCTAACATTTGAGACAACTCCTATTTAAATTGAATATAGGATATTGAGGCATTTACTCCTCTTTGACTGAAATGCTATTCATGATATTTTAGTTTACTTGTATGCATCATTTGTGTGTACGTCTATGCGAAATACCCTGCCTCAGCCATAACTTTGCCATATTTCAATTGATTATGAATTGACTTTGCAAAAAACGACACCATCATAAGACAATTTGTTCTGTTTAACCCCTATCTTCCTATCTTAAAGGTCAAGATCACAAGAATTCAATGTCACTTTGGCCCAAACAAAAATTGCCAAGAGGGATTTTTTAAACAAATACTAAAGTAAACTATAATTAGACGACGTTTTGGATTAACAACAGTCTCTCTACTCTCAACCCACAGGTTTTATGCATGACAGATTATCTTCTGATGTTGATCATTTTAAATGAAAATTTTTAAATGCCTGGTACTTAGGTTGTCATCAACACCAGCTGTGCTCTATTTGACAGTGATCTATGTGAAAGTAACATTTGAACTCATTGTTAATTTCATGATTTCTGCCCAGATCCGACAGAGCGTACAGATGGGGGTACAGATGGACGTTCGCATGATTTCGGCATTAAAGTAAGGAAATAAAACAACAACAAACAATATTTCCTCTCTTACTTCATTAGTTTATTATAAAGCAAACGAACAATACTATTCATACTGGGTTGAAATGATTACATCAATATATAGAGAACGTTTTAAATTTACCTTAATGCAGACTTCACAAAATGGAAATGCGTTTTAGATGTATATGGCACCGTCATTGTTTGTTTCTCTAAAGTCTGTGTATTGTTAGTATGATGTACAAATTGTGCTTTAATTGTTAGTTTCTTTTACATTTTATGAGAAGATTAGTGCTTTCTTCTTTTATTGTCATGAATAATTGCATATGTGGTGAAATTTGAGATGGATTTCCAAGAACAAAAACATTAACATACATATGTACAGAGCAACAGTTATGAATTGTGGCAGAATTTATCCAACCACTTCTTTGTAAACATAATATAGTTCTGAATGTTGTAAAGACTCTAATATGTGAATTTTCCCCCCAATTGAACTGTTTTGTTAAACATGTACACTGTTGATTTTTTTTAAAGATTTCAAACAACTCTAATCCAGCATCTAGTTTTAGTCAAATCAAATTTAGTGCTACATTTATATATGCACGTTTGTATCTAACTTATAATGTTTCAAAATTAACAAATAATTGCTTAAACATGCATACCGTGAATTGTTGAAAAAGCACAGATTGTTACAAGATAGAATTTATGACAGGCTATTTACATTTATTTTGTGTTGGGAAAAACCTAAATTGAGTGTCATTTGTCGCCATTTTCTTTGTTTGTACGTTTTTAAGTTAACAATTATTATGATGCCATTTGAATAGCAATGGTCTTGTTATGTTTTGAAAGCACTTATTTCGCTCTTACTATCGATTCAATTTTAACAGTTATATTATCCAATCTGTACACATTCTGTCTTTCTGTTTTACCTATATAAAGCATGTCATGTTTTTGTTTGAACTTATAGGCACTTGTTCACAGTTTGGTAAAATTACGATTTTCAAAATCATTGCCATAGATTCAAAAAAATCTTATCATTATGTTTAAAGAAGCAAAGTAACACTCCTGACTTAGAAACATGTTTAAAATATTTGTTAATTAAAAGATGATCAACATTTAAAATTAATAAATAATAAAGCGTTTCTTTAACGCTTGTCTGTGAAACTTTGGAAAATACTTGGAGTACTAAAACAGCATTTAAGTTTCCATAATAGATTAAAAGCGTGTATGATGCAGTGGTAGTGTGTTAGCATTTGCTTGCAGGGATCCCTGGTTCGAATACCGGGAAAGGCAATATACTTTATTCAACTGATTTTCTTGCTACTATAGTTAGTTGAGATTATTCAAAACAATATAGATAAGTACATGTTAGTACAATTAAAAAAAAAATCCCAATACCATCATCTGTGAACAAGGCTCCTTTAATTGTTCAACATAATCTCAAGTTGGTCATTCATACAAAAGGTACAAAAATAGCAAATGCATACAAAATACATTTTTAAACTGCATTGGTAAAAAAACACCTATACTTCATTTTAATTATACTGAAACTACCTATGATACAGTTACTACTAATATCTATTTTGTCTCATGTTATCTTACTGTAATGCTATATCTTAAAAATAAAGTTTGGTCTAATCTCTTCGTTGAAAACAAAATACCATTATACCAAAAATTGAGGTAAAAAAATATATTAAAAAATGTGTAATAAACATCTAAAGCCTTAACCAAATAAGCTATACATGTTTGTCTAATGTTATTGATAAATGCAATGTATTATCATTATGATTTCACTGGCCTATGGAACATCAATTACACCAAGCAAGATACACTATGATGAATTGTGTTATTAAACACACAATTGGTATGGCACGATAAAAAACAACAAGAAAATAATCTCAATGTCAGTGCATAGTCGGGTGTAAAAGACACAACTGTCATGAATTCTTTGTGATGACCATATATTGAATCACACGTTAAATATCAAACGTACTTACAAATACATATGCAAAAAAGCTAGAATACAAATCGATTACACAAAGCCCCGAATCATTTCATATATGTCATGCATTCGGGATTCAGAATTCTAAAAAAAATTGTAAAACAATGGGTTTTGATTTAATATCTAGAGCAATAACTCATTATTCTTTTACAGTTTTGGCACATCGGCCTAGCATTAATACATTGTGTTGCCTTAAACACCAACCACAAGTCTGCACCTAAAGCGTTCTGTCTCCCTATCTCACTCTCTTTCATTAAACAAACACAAATAAAAACGTCAAATAGCATAAAACCTTCTTTATAAATGCAGGGTCCTTACACAAGCAAAGAAAACCTATAAGAACGGAAACATTTGATTACATATTTACATATGCTCTTTACATGTCATAAAGCTTGAAAGTCAAGATAGAGAAAAATTCTTTCTAGAAACTACTACATTCACTTATTTTCCGAATTTTATTATATTCCCGTTCTTGCATGTTGTTTTAACGATATCTGCGGTGATGCCTTCCAGAGCGTCAAAATCTCTCACGGTGAAAACGTCGGTCGGGCTTGATGCCATGCGCTCTATCTCCGTCCTCTCGTTCAAATTGACACCAATCGAGATAATCCTTGCCCCCTTGTTCTTCACGGCCGTGGCAGCCGGAATCGTGTCGTCCTCATTTACATTCGCAACGCCGTCTGTGATGACAAAGATGATGTTCTCGGCATCGAAGCGATCACCAAGCTCTTCATGTGAAATCTCTTCGACGACTCGCAGGGCACCTGCCGTGTTAGTGTTTCCGGGACGGTAGCGTGTGTACCTACAAAAACACGAACACGTGTATATATGTGCTTGCATATTCACACATGCACTTTACATGCCAAAAAGCTTATAAAACATAAACAGACAGACATTTTATTAAGACTTGTACAAAAGTAAATCGTCTTCATACTTACATACTTGTATACGCATTACACATTAGTTTTTTCAAGTGAATTGGTATAACAACATAACATTATACAGTAGTCATTAAAGAATATAAATACAATAAAATACAACCCATCAAGGCGGTAATAAAACACATCAAACAGTATTATTTAGGATCGTATTCTTATAATCAAGGCTTCTTAAATATATATGCATACATTAGAACTTACTGATTTGTCACATGAAACTATTTTTTATTAATTTAGTGTGGATGGAAAAACTTACTTTACGGCGTTCTGGATGATCGGGAGGTCCTTGTAGCGACCCAGGGAGAAGACGATCTGGACCTCGGTACTGAACGTGACGAGGGAGAAACGGTTGCGGGCGTCCTTGCTACTGAACTCCTCGATGATAGACGTTACAAAGCGCTTGGCTGCTTCGAAGTTCTGGGATCCTACACTGTCGCTGCTGTCGAGCAGGAAGAAGATGTCCTTGTCAGAGACGCAGGCTGGAATGGAGACATTGACAAGGGTAAGTATGCAGTTTTGGGATTAAAACTATGAAGACTTTTTCTGGGAAAACTGGGCTTTTGCAGTCTAAACATGCAGATCAGGGATGACACTTTCCGCCTAAACTGGATGTTTGTTTTGCAGACCCTTCTTTTAATTTTGTCCATGAAAGCGGAAAGGGTAGTCCCTAATTATAGCTTTTGCGGTCTAACATGTAATTACACTTAACGCATATGAATTAAGTTCAGTTTTTCCAGAAGGAGACTTAAATGCAGTTTGGGATTAAAACTACTGTGTTTTGATAAGTCTGATTACTTTTAGTAAACGATTGGTTAGTTATGCAAATGTTATATTAAATGTTAGATTAAAGAGACAGTCTCCAAATTTGAAGACATTTTATAAAAGGGTAGTTATGCAGTTCGGGATTTCAACTATTTTATATAAGCTTCGCTCTGGGAACACAGATTTTAATGCATTTGCGTTAAGTCTTGTCCCATATTAGCCTTTGCAGTCAGCACATGCTAATCAGAGATGCCACTTTACGCCTAAAGGGGATTTCTTTTAGCAGAGACTTAATCTAAACGAAAAATCTATTAAAAATTCACATGCATGAAGCGCAGTTTTCTCCAAAGGAGGTTGATATGCAGTAAGGGATAAACACAGTTTTATGTTCAACGTAAGATTAAAGAGACAGTTTACAAATTGTTGGCTGAAAAATGTTCTACTTTCTTCTACATATTAGTTTCTTAAACATGGATTCGTAACGTCAAGATAGATCAAAACAGTTTGTTTGCTTAAGTGCTTTCATTGCAAGAGTTTTATTATATATTTTAGCTTACAGTGTAATTGTGAGCAATCAATTTTTTGTCAGTATGACAAATGACCCTATAAAACAAAGAAAAGGTTAAAAAAAAGTACACAAGCGAATGATACCAAATTAACAAATTATATCTAGCATATTGTAACATTACAATAACATGTGGACCATTTTTAGCTCACATGAGCACAACGTGCTCATGGTGAGCTTTTGTGATCGCCTTTGGTCCGTCGTCCGTCATGTGTTGTGCGGCGTCAACATGTGCCTTGTTAACACTTTATTGTTCAATCTTCATGAAATTTGGTCTAAAGATTGGTCTCAATAATATCTTAGATGTGTTCGAAATTGGTTACGTTTGCTTGAACAACATAGCTGCCAAGGCCCGGGGAATTTTTCCTTATATTGCTATATATGTCTATAGGAAAATCTTGTTAACACTCTAGAGGCCACATTTTTTGTCCGATATTCATGAAACTTGGTCAGAGGATTCATCCCAATTATATCTTGGACGACTTCAAAAATTATTTCGGTTGGTTGAAAAACATGGCCGCAAGAGGGTGGGACCTTTTTCCTTATATGGCTAACGAAAAACCTTATTAACACTTTGGAGGCCACATTTATTTTCCGATATTCATGAAACTTGGTCAGAAAATTTGTCCCAATAATATCTTGGACGAATTCGAAAATGGTAACCTTTGCTTGAAAAACATGGCTACCAAGGGGCGGGGCATTTTGCCTTATATGGCTCTAATAAAATATTGTTAACACTCTAGAGGCAACATATATTGTCCAATCTTTATGAAACTTGGTCAGAAGATTCATCCCAATAATATTTTGGACCAGTACAAAAATGATGCCCGTTGGTTAAAAAACATGTCCGCCAGCGGGCGGGACATTTTTCCTTATATGACTATAGTAAAACCTTGTTAACACTCTAGATGCCGTATTAATGTTCCGATCCTCATGAAACTTTGTCAGAAAATTTGTCCCAATGATATCTTGGATGAGTCGAAAATGGTAACCTTTGCTTGAAAAGCATGGCTGCCAAGGGGCGGGGCATTTGCCTTATATGGCTAAATATGGCTATAGTAAAGTCTTGTTAACACTCTATTTATTTTCCAATCTTCACGAAACGTGGTCAGAACATTCATCCCAATCATTTCTTGGCCGAGTACGAAAATGATGCCCGATGGTTAAAAAACATGGCCACCAGGGGGCGGGCATTTTTCCTTATATGGCTATAGTTAAACCATGTTAACACTCTAGAGGCCACATTTATTTTCCTATCTCACCGTCTATCATCACCACCGGAAATAGATAACCAGCGAAGCGAAAGTAAACATCACGCAAGAGATTGTGCTCGTGAAAAGAATAAGTTTTACCATTTTTATCGCGAACGTTTTCAAAAAACTGTGTGACAAATTAATAGTGAACATATCAAACTTATATCGTAAGTAGATGGAGTTCTTTATAAATACATTCGTGTATTGAAATAGATCAATCATCAGCTACCTGGTACCGAAAATTAAGTTCATTGGGACATCTTTTTTCCTTTTGTCCGAGGAAAATATAATAATTTTGCCGAATTGTTCAATGGTGTGCAAATAGAATTATAGAAACTATCGGTTTTTGCAAGCTTCAACCCAAAAATCAGGTAAGTATGCAAATGTTTGGCTAAAATATAAACTTCGTTGTGTACGGCAAATAGAACCTGACGTGTACGGCGTATAGCAAAATAAAATTAAATTGTGTACGGCAAATAGTTTTGAGTTTGTAAGGGAAAATTTTCGCAAATACGTGACCATCTTGGTATAAAACAAATAAATACAATTATATTCTTTACGATGAGACCGTTTATGGCCAAAGAATACGTCTTATGCATTGTTGAAATTTATAAATATGTTTTGTATTACGGGCACCAGTTACATAGAGAAAAAACAGGTTACTGTCTGATCTTTTTGTAATATATCAGGCAAGGCTTAGAATAATATAAAGGCGAGGCTAAGGCTTAGAATAATATAAAGGCGAGGCAAGCCTTGCCTGATATATTACAAAAAGATCAGACAGTAACCTGTTATTCTCTATATATCAGGAAGATATCAATGCGGTGGTATGATATTCGATCGACCATTGTTCAGTCCGTATTTTAGTTTAGTACGAGTCTAGTGTATTTCATCGTAGTTATGTTTTAAAATCAAGATAAATCGATAAAATATTTACTTACAAGTGCATTCCAATCAGGATTTGATATACAACTCGTGTAATTATTGGATCTCGGGTTACTGTCTGTTCGCAGCGTTGTAGCGTTCAACCGCAAACTCACATGGCGTCGCCATTGTTTTAATTTCAGCACATAAGCTGTGTTTGCGTATTAATTCGGGGGGCAATACAAAGTTAAAAATTAAGATTTATACATCATTAAAAAGGGCAAAAGTCCGACTTTAAAATATATATGTACATTGAATAAATAGTTTATAAAAATCATTTTAAGTTGCGACAACTTTGGCCAATACGCTGCAACTATTCGCCGTACATGACTTTAACTATTCACCGTACACGACTTTTGTCATAAACAACTATTCGCCGTACACTATATTTATTTCAATTTAATAGATTTCCACGAATAATAATCAATCCAAGACAAAAAATAGCTTTAAGATGGTATATATTGCCTATAAGAATAGGGAATATACATGTACTCCATACCCGATGGCAAACCATGTAATCATGAACGAAAAGCTGCTTCTTCGAGAAGTTCCAATTTCAACCCAATTCCAAGCAGTCATAACTTTGTGTAAATAACGCTTCATTAATAAGAATTGCAAGATACACATTTTAAAATATATTAATCTTTCTGTAAGATGCCTAACATGCACTGGTTATCCAGGAGCGAGTTATTATTAGATATGTTAGGTAAATACTGACTGCTCTCCATGGTTGGTTGGTTTACTTTCGCTTCGCTGGTAAACTATTTCCGGTGGTGATGATAGACAGTGATCTTCATGAAACTTGGTCAGAAGATTTGTCCCAATGATATCTTGGATGAGTTCGAAAATTGTTTTGGTTTCTCTAAAAATATGACCACCAGGGGGCGGGGCATTTTTCCATATAAGGCTATAGATGGCTTTAGCAAAACCTTGTTAACACTCTAGAGGTCACATGTATTGTCCAATCTTCATGAAATTTGGTCAGATTGGTCTTATTGATATCTTGGATGAATTCGAAAATGGTTTAGTTTGCTTAAAAACATGGCTACCAAGGGGCAGGGCATTTTTCCTTATATGGCTAGAGTAAAATCTTGTTAAAACTCTAGGGGCCATATTTATAGTCCGGTCTTCATGACACTCGGTCAGAAGATTCATCCCAATAATATCTTAGACGAGTACAAAAATGATTCCGGTTGGTTGAAAAACATGGCCGCCACGGGGGCAGGGCATTTTTCCTTATATGGCTATAGTAAAACCTTGTTAACAGTCTAGAGGTCACATTTATTTTCCAATCTACACGATACTTGGTCAGGATATTTGTCCCAATAATATCTTAGATGAGTTTGAAAATGGTTTTGGTTGCTTTTAAAACATGGCCGCCAGGGGCGGGGCATTTTGACTTACATGGCTATATATGGCTTAAAGGGATCTTTTCACGCTTTGGTAAATTGACAAAATTGAAAAAAGTTGTTTCAGATTCGTAAGTTTTCGTTTTAGTTATGATATTTGTGAGGAAACAGTAATACTGAACATTAACCATGCTCTAATATAGCCATTATATGCATCTTTTGACGATTTTAAAACCTAAAAATTATAAAGCGTTGCAACGCGAAACGATTGAATAATTTGGAGAGTTCTGTTTTTGTCGTGAAATTTTGTGAAACTACGAAGATTGCTTATATAAGGTATAAAATACGTAATGAATGTGTACTCGGCGGAATAGCTCAGTAGGCTAAAGCGTTTTTACTTCAGGACTCTGGCAGGACTCCAGGGGTCACTGGTTCGAAACCTGCTCCGGGCAATGTTCTTTTCCTTTTTTTTATTTTTTTCTTGATTTTTTACTGGAGCTTTTACGATCCAATGTTTACATTTATCAATATAAAGCATTTAATGAATAAGTTTAAAAAATGCCAAAATCTGTGAAAAGGCCCCTTTAAGTAAAACCTTGTAAACACTCTAGAGGCCACATGTATTGCTCAATCTTCATGAAATTTAGTCAGGAGATTGGTATCAATGATATCTTGGATGAGTTTAAAAATGGTCACGTTTTCATGAAAAAACATCTATACCAATGTTCGGGGCATTTTTCCTTATATGGCTATAGTAAAACCTTGTTAACACTCTAGAGGCCACATTTACTGTCCGATCTTCATGAAACTTGGTCAGAAGATTCATCCCAATAATATCTTGGACGAGTTCGAAAATGATGCCGGTTGGTTGAAAAACATGGCTGCCAGGGGTTGGGGCATTTTTTCTTATATGGCTATAGTAACACCTTGTTAACAGGCTAAATGCCACATTTATTTTCCAATCTTCATGAAACTTGGTCAGAAGATTTGTCCCAATAATATCTTGTTATCTCAGGTGAGCGACTTTGGGCCTTTCAGGCCCTCTTGTTTTATATCTTTTCGTGGGTTGACCTATCCAGGAATTTAAAACAAACATACACAAATTACCAACGCAAACTTCCTGTTGAATTTTTTAGAAACGTACCAAGTAAAGTGTGCACAAAAAAACTACAAAATTTATACTGATCAATATAAATGACTTTACATCAATTCATTATTTTCAGCTTTCCCCGGTGGAAGCAGAACTTGACTACGAAGGAACACAGGAACTTTAAATGAAGCTAAGTGACATAAAAAACAATAAATTGCGATTAATTAAAAAATAATCTTACATTCGTTGCAGAACTCTCCACGGTAGCCAACGCGGCATTCACAGAACAGTCCGTTGATTCCTGGGACGCAGATGCCTCCATTCTTGCAGGGGTTATTTTCACATACGCTGGGGTCTACAGAAGTAGAAAAAAAATCGTCACAAACTTGTCAAATTGTACAAAAATGTCGCAAACTTTTTTTAATTGTGAAAAAATGAAGGGAGAGCACCGCCGTTCTTGCAAGGGTTCCTGTCACACACGCTCGGGTCTGAGGAAAAAAGCGTGCATTGAAACAGAAGATAAGAAATATTAACTAAAATGTGGTGGTAAAGGAAAGCATTCTAAGGAAAGCATTGTGGATGAAAAAGTGTGTTTAAGTTGGTGAAACACTGTATTATGTGAATTTGGAATGATACCTCAAACTTGGAATGGACATGATTGTGGTGATTGCTCAAACAAAACTGTTCATTCCATGATCTGTATGTTTTTTAAATGCTGCCAATATCTTAGTATAATATTGATAAGCACTTTTTCATAAACAGTTATGGTATTTTTTATCAGTTTTACTTCATTTATAAGTTGTGTGAATGTACATACGGACACGGTTTCACCTTTTTTAGGATTTACAAGTAAAATCCGATTTGATGTCCAGTTTTGTAGAATTTGAATTCATTTACATGATCCAATTTTATGTGTGTCTATTTTACTTAACCCTTTGCATGCTGGGAAATTTGTCGTCTGATAAAATGTCGTCTGCTGAATTTGTAAAATAAGCACTTTCTTAATTTTTTTTCAAAGAATACTATCAGAATAGCAAACAGTTTGGATCCAGATGAGACGCCACGTAGCAAACAGTTTGGATCCAGATGAGACGCCACGTTCTGTGGCGTCTCATCTGGATCCAAACTGTTTGCAAAGGCCTTTAAAATTCAGCTCCAGCGCTTTAAGGGTTAAAATGTTTCGTAATTAATAATCACATTTGGTAAAACTGGATATAATGCATTGTTGAAAAAACACAGTTTATTCCAAGATTGAGGTCTTACTCCAACCTCATACAATAGTGTGTTGTGACCAGAAATTCTACCATCGTTTATGGATGCCCCGATAAATTACACCGGACACGTATAGCAGTGTTAGATGGACAGTCATTTAAAAAGAACAGTAACTCTTAATATAGGGGAGCTGAGTTAGGGTTATTGTGCACTGCACATACCACAAAAAGTCCACCTTTGTTTCAATTTTCAAGTTGATACCTTTTAAGCTAACCTGAGCACAAATGTGCTCATAGTGAGCTTTTATGATTCCCTTTTGTCCGTTTTGGTTTGTCCGTCTTCAACAATAACCTTGTTAGCACTCTAAAGGCCTCATTCACAGTCCAATCTTCATGAAACTTGATAAAAACATTTGTCCCAATGATATAGTGGCAGTGTGCGAAACTGGGTCATGAGGGGTCAAAATCTGGGTAACTATTTGAAATTAAATCAAAACTTGTCAACACACTAGAAGTCACATTTATAGTCCAATCATCATGAAACTTGGTCAGAACAATGGTTCATATGATATCACGGCTAAGCTCGAAAATGGTTCTGGTTAGTTGAAAAACATAGCAGCCATTGGTCGGGGCAGTTTATATGGCTTAACTTAAACCTTGTTAAAATTCTAGAAGTCACAATTTTAGACCAATCAACATGAAACATGCCTTGGTCAGAACATTTGTTCTAATTATGTCTCATCCGATTTTGAAAATGGTTGTGGTTTATCAAATAGAAATGCCACCAGGGGGTCGGGTAGTTTTCCTTAGTGGGCTATAATCAAACCTTCTTTACACTCAATAAGTCACATTTTTAGTTTAATATATATAACCTGGTCAGAACACATCTTATGATGTCTAAGCTGAGTCATAAAATGGTTTCGGTTCGTTTAAAAATATGGGTCAAGTGGGCATGGCAGTTTTCCTAATATGACTATAGTAAAACCTTCTTGACAGTCTAGAGGTCACATTTTTGTCCAATCTTTACTGGATAACAAGAACCAAATAGATAATTAGTCAATATATATAATATAATATAGCCATTATATGCATCTTTTGACGATTTTAAAACCTAAAAATTATAAAGCGTTGCAACGCGAAACGATTAAATAATTTGGAGAGTTCTGTTTTTGTCGTTAAATTTTGTGAAACTACGAAGATTGCTTATATAACGTATAAAATACGTCATGCATGTGTACTCGGCGGAATAGCTCAGTGGGCTAAAGCGTTTTTACTTCAGGACTCTGGCAGGACTCCAGGGGTCACTGGTTCGAAACCTGTTTCGGGCAATGTTCGTTTCCTTTTTTAATTTTTTTCTTGATTTTTTACTGAAGCTTTTATGATCCACTGTTTACATTTATCAATATAAAGCATTTAATGAATAAGTTAAAAAAAATGCCAAAATCTGTGAAAAGGCCCCTTTAAGGTTTAATATGATTTGGTGGTTTCAACTACAAAAGAACCATGTGTTTCACAAAATATAATTATTTAAAAGTTTTAAGCTATTACTGCAAAACTAGCTTACAGAACAAATTTAAACACCAAGGACAGAACGAGTAAAAAAAAAAGCTTGCCCTTTCTTCAAAAGTCAAGCTCAAAAAAAGGGCAGCAACAGGTCTGGTGTACTTGAAATGCACTCAATGAGATTTACCTGCCTGTAAAGTTTCAAGTTGATACCTGTTTCAGTTTTCAATATAGTATTCTGGATAGATTTAAGTACAAAAAAAGCCATATTGTAAGAAAATCAAGGGCATTAACTCCAAATTTTCTTGTGAGATTTGGCTTGGACATATACCATGGACATCATTTTTATAATTAGTTGAAATTATATCACAAGCCAATTTCGAAATTGTGTGACAGATGGCAAGACGGACTGACCGACAGACCGACAACAACAATTCTATATCCCTCCACCTTTTGCGCAGGATAATAAACATTAACAGAAAATAAAGGGGGACAATCTGATTAAAACTGGTTGACTTAGAGAGCTCAAAACAAAAAGTTGAAATAGACTGACGGACGGACATTGCGGTAACTATATGTCTATCATAGCGGGGCGTTACAATCCAAGAAATGAGAATAGACTGACGAACAGACAGTGTGGTAACTATATGCCTATCATAGCGGGGCATTACAAGCCAAGAAGTGAGAACGGACAGTGCGGTAACTATATGCCTATCATAGTGGAGCATTACAAACCAAGATATGAGAACAGACTGATGGACGGACAGTGCGGTAACTATATGCCTATCATATTGTGGCATTAGAAACCAAGAAGTGGGAACGGACTGATGGACGGACAGTGCGGAAACTATATGCCTTTCATCGGGGGGCATTTAAAACCAAGAGGTGAGAATGGACTGATGGAATAAACAATGCGGAAACTATATGCCTCTCTTCGGGGACATAAACAACATTTTGGTAACGTTAAATAAAATTATACTTTGTGAGATATCGTTTGATTCCACTCAACTAAATTAACTGTGCATTCAGTGCGTACAATAATGCACTGTTTTGGAAGCAGTTCCGGAATGTTGTATTTTGACAGCTTTTTATATACAGAGACAATATAATCCATGTTTTTTGATGACAAATCATGGTATATGAGCCTCATTCTGGGAAACTGGTCTTAATGAATGTGCACAAAGTATCCTACCAGATAAGCTTGCACAGTCCACACAGCCTAATCAGGGACAACACTGTCCGCCTAAACCTGATGTTTGCTAAAAAGAGACTTCCTTTAAACGAAACGTACCATACAAAAGGAAAGTATTGTCCCTGATTATTCTGTGCAGACGTCACAGGCTAAAATGAGACGACACTTTACTCACGTGCATTAAGCCCCGCTTTCCCAGAACAAGGCTCCTTTGAACTGACAATATAATACATGCAATTAATGGTACACCTTTATTAAAAACAAGAGCTGTGTTTGTGAAACACAATGCCCCTTACTGCGCCGCTTTAAAGCCATAGATTTGCCTTTGAAGAATGACCGTGACCTTTCACCACTCAAAACGTGCAGCTCCATAATATACACATGTATGCCAAGTATCAAGTTGCTATCATAAATATTGCAAAAGTTATGACCATATGTTAGAGTTTTGGGACAGACACGCGCATACAATGACAGACAGACAGACAGACACATACAATGACAGACAGACCAAAAACAATATACACCCGATCATTCAATTAGGGGGCATAACAATCTTTCATATTTCTAAATGACAAATAATCATACATTGTATGTAAACTTGTATATTGCATATTATTTTAGTTTTAACTTATATTCATTTTAGACCAAGTACATTGAAAGCCTTGGGTGTATTGACACTCTGTCAAGGAAAGCTGCAAATGAATTTTATCAATTTGTCAAGCGCTAGGCAGTACATGTGGGAGTGTTAATATGCTAATATAAATGTGACATTTGTTTCTAAAATTCTGTCTTAATGGTAGGTGTTCACAGATTTTGACATTTGTTTTAATGTGTCATTAAATGCTTAAAATTGATAAATGTAAAAATTGGAGCTATAAATCTCCAGTATAAAGTAAGAATAATATTAAAGAAATAAAAAAAAAGTTTAAAAGCCCAAACCTGGGCTTGAACTACTGACCCTTTGAGTAAAAGACTAGCACTTAAACCACTCGGCCATCTGTGCTTTTAATTTAATCATCTATTTTATACTGTATATTACAGCTTTTTGCATGTAGTGAAGTTTGTCATTAAATTCTTGAAATTGATAAATGTTAGCATAGGAACTAAATATCTCAAGTAACAAAACAAGAACACAATTAAAGAATGAAAAAAATTAATCCTCAACCTGGCTCGAACCAATGACTCTTGAAGTAAAAAGTATAACACTTAAACTACTCGGCCATGCGTGCTCATGTAGTGAAGGGTGTATTTTATAGCAATCCAGGTAGTGTAACAAAATATAATGATAACAACAAAACTCACCAAATCATTCAACGAAAAAATGCAAAGCTGAAATATTTTTTATTTTAATTTTGTCAATTTACCAAACCGTGAACAGGTCCATTTAAGTCAGGCATATGTTCCAATCCTCTTCCACCATGAAAACAAGTCTATTATCAGGAAACATAGGCAGTCAAAGATGTGTGATTTATGTTTTATACCTCTCTTTTTTTACAAGCTTACAGGTGTTTTTGAAAAAAAGAGAAAGCTTATGAGATAAATATTAGGTTCCACACATTGGGAAAAAGAGATCTTAATGCAAGTGCGTCAAGTGTCGTCCCATATTAGCCTGTGCAGTCTGCACAGGCTAATCTGGGATTAATCTAACACACATGCATTAGGCCCCATTTTCCCAGAGCGAGATTCATATCCATTGTCCTTAAAGTACATTTTATTTGTGAACGAGGAGATTGCGGTGGCGTAATAGATATGGTACGGCCTAGCGATCAGGAGGTCAAGGGTTTGTTCAACACTGTGGGAGCGTTCTTTTGATCACCTCCAAAGACAACAACTACTTTTTGGTTTATAATGCCCCACTATAATGGTTCAACCCAGGCCCAAGACTCATTAAATAGTAAAATTGCGTCGATGCTCCAGAGGAGCCCTGCAATTAATGAGAAGAACAGATAACTCTTACCCCTGCACGTGGCTCGCACGATGTTGCTCGATACGTATGGAGAGGGCGGTGTAGTCACGCAGCAAGAAGGCGTTCTTGGAGGCGGGGTTGCTGGCTATGCCGCTTGATCTCCGTCGAGTCAAAATCACCGACGCCGACGGCGTAGATATGTACACCTTTAACGACATGAACAACAGGTGAAACACTGTTAATTGAATTATTATGTATTTCTTGTAGGGAGCTTGAGTGACACCTATGTATTACAAAGAAAATGCCTGATTTATACAAGTTAATTGGACATTCTTGAAAGTGCCATTTTCTTATTTATAACTTTTAACAAGCATAATATTACTGACAGACAGTCTGTTGTATTCAATATGTAATAAGCAAAGTATACTGTATTATACCAGTCTCTCTTTGTTTTAAATTTTCTTACATTTAACAAACAACTTATAGATCAAAAGTTTAAAATGTAAATTTCTGTGTCAATTTTAAACATGTTAAAGGAGGGGGATTAATAGAGGGTTGTGTCTTTAGGCAGCCTTTCGTCTGTAAAATTGACAAGTTGAGCGCCTCCCTACCTTTGTTTTTAATTATTTTTTCCTCAACAATTATGGACATTGTATAGGACTGGGGGTCATTTTAAAGAAGACATAATATTTCGTCAGTTCACTTGAAAAGTTGAGGTCCAACAAACCTTTGTCTTTAATTAGTTTGGCCTCTACAATTTGGACATCTGATAGGACGAGGGGGGGGGGGGGTAGGGGCGGGGGGGGGATGGTAATATTAAGGGGCCTATTTTGGCCTTACAAATGATAAGTCGAGGGCCAACATACCTTTGTCTTTCATCAGTTTTGCCTCTACAAGTGTCTGGTCAGGGTTCACATTGGACACACCGTCGGTCAGGACGACCACTGAAAAAAGAGAAATGTACGTTATAGTGTTATTGTCTTTAAACACTATTACATGGACAAATACAAACGAAATGAAACTCATCTTCCATATCTCTACTATTGGAGCATAAAGTGGAATCTCGCTACGAAGAGACTTTCTTTAAACATAAAATATAAAGCGGAAAGTGTCGTCCTTGATTAGCCTGTGCGGACTCCACGGGCTAATCTGGGACGACACTTTAAGCACATGCATTAAACCCCCTTTTTACAGCTTATATAGTAATTAGGAGGCCGATTATGTGATTTCTATATCAGTGTGTTTTTATGAATCATATGCTATGTATGTATTGCTATGTATTGCACCTGTTTATGTTTAATTATTTTTAACTGGCTGGATAGCTTAGCTACAACCTGAATATATGAGCCGTGCCTTGTGAAAAGGGGGTTAAATGCATGTGCGTTAAGTGTCGACCCAGATTAGCCTGTCAAGTCCGCACAGGCTCATCGGGGACGACACTTTCCGCTTGTATGATATTTTTTGTTAAATGACAGTTTCCTTCTTAGCAAAAATCCAATTTAGGCGGAAGTTTTCGTCCCTGATTAGTCTGTGCGGACTGCTTGAAGCACGTTCATTCAACCCCCTTTTTACAGTGCAAGGCCCATATCTATATACTAACAGAAGTCCTGAATCTCTTTGCGGTCCCCATTTTGCCCGTTGAAGTAGTGTTCGCGGATCATTCGGAGTCCCTCGGCAGTGTTCGTGTTACCGTACTCGTAACTGATGCCCTCGATGGCGTTCTGTAGTTGGAACAGGTCCTGGTACTTGTTCATGAAGAAACCGTGCCTGAAAATTGGTAGAAATGACGGGAAAATAATGTAGAAAGAGCTGTTGTTAAGAAAGGTCTAAATGTTGCAGGTAGACATGGCGGGAAAATAATGCGGAGTGTGCGGTGTCTGATAAGGGGTAAAATGTTCCAGGTAGAAATGACGGGAAAAATAATGCCGCATGTGCTGTGTTTAAGAAAGGTAAACATGTTCCATGTAGAAATGACGGGAAAAATAACCGAAGAATGAGCATTGTTTAATATAAGTCAATATGCATGATGAACAATCAGGATCGAATATAGGATAATGTGACGTCACGAGAACATAAGGGTCAATAAGCAATGCCAAACAAATGGAAACATCAATTGACCTAAAGTTAATAACGCATTTAATGATAAGACAAGATATATAGAATAATAAAAATAAAGGGTATACATATATACAATATGCAAAGGGTCAACCAGACATGACACATGTTAGGTAAACCTCAATGGTAAAATAGATTTACAAGAGCGTGAATAAAACAACAGTTACCATCTCAAGATATTGATTCTCACAGATTCTTGTTGCAAGTCTAACTAAACTTTTGCTTAGCAACCAACTGTCAAGAAAAAGCACACCAAACAATCTAAACGACCTTTGTAAATCGACAATATGATTACACCAAACAAGAAGCAAAAAGAAAACATGTTTTACAAACAAAAACAAAACACAAAATGAAAAACTAGTAATGTTGAACAAAAAAGGCAAGCAATTTAGCCAATTAAGCAATATTGAATTGTTTTTATAACAAACTGCAATGTTAATAAATGCAAAAGGAGCCTCATGTATAAATTATTTAATTACCATATTTTATCGCGAATAAGAGTTAATGTCAACAATCCAAACAGTCAGGTTATTGCACTGTCAAAAAAAGCTTCAGGATTAAAGGCTTTCAAATGAATACAAACACCAATGATGACACACTTATGACAGGCGATATAAAAGGAATAATTCTTACGGTGCTTGGGATCTGAAATACCAATCATGATATGGCATTTATAGACGATGACAGAACTAAAATGTAAGCAAGAGCTCCGCGGTCGGAGAAAGATGCCCCCCCCCCCCCCCTTAAAAAAAAACAAAAACAACAGGGCCTTGACACCAATTACTCAATCCTTGATGCTGTATTGAACGGAAACCAATTTAAGACTTAATGTCACAGTAACCTTGACCTTTGAACTAATGGCCCAAATTTCAATAGGGGTCATGTACTGTCCAAGACCAATGCACATGTGAAGTATCAAGCCAATCTGTCAATTCTTTGACGAGTTATTGATCGGAGACGATTTCCACACTTATTGTTACATTGACCTTGACCTTTGACCTAGTGACCCCAATGTTAATAGGGGTCATATACTGTCCAAGGCCAATGCACAAGGCAAGTATCAAGCCAATCGGTCAATTCGTTGACAAGTTATTGATTGGAAACAATGTTCCCACTTATTGTGACAGTGACCTCTACCTCTGACCTAATGAACCAATTTTCACAAGGAGTCATTTACTGTCCAAGGCAAATGAACATGTGAAGTATCAAGCCAAATTGTCAATTTGTTGAAGAGTTATTGATTATAAACAAGTTTAACACTTATTGTGACAGTGACATTGACCTTTGATCTACTGACCTCAATTACAATAGGGGTCATCTACTGCCCAATGCCAATGCACATGAGAAGTATCAAGTCAATCAGTCAATTCGTTGACGAGTTATTGATCGCAAACGAACTGGTCTACCGACAGACACACCGACTGACCGACCCTCATCCAGCAAACCAGTATACCCCCTCTTCTTCTAAAGGGGGGGGGGGCATTAAAACGTAACAGTTGTCAATTAGACATCGATGCCCATACATTACACTTCCGCCCCAAAACTCCACGTGCGTCATTATGACTGATTCGTAATGTAAACCCCCCACGGCTCTTTAAGGCAACAAGTTCGCATTGTGAACTGCATAAAAGTGCAGAAGTAAAAATGAAGCATTCCAAAGTTTCCACAAATGCATATGCAGTGAAACAAAATGATTTCTTATGTTTTTCTTAGTGTACAATCAAGTTTAGAAAAGTCATGTGAAAGGCATGTGAAGGAAGCGGTTAAAGTTTGCAAAAAAACAATTAAATCAGATGAGGAATTAAGAATCTGGTCCCTTGTTAAGATATTTACTGACATCCCATATACCAACAGTACAAATATTAACACATAATATACATATTTTTTATCATTAAACTTTTTGTATACTCTGCATTATCAATTTTATTATAAAATGCAATTCAGCACTTACTACTTAATTTTCTTATGTGAAATATAAAAAATATATTATGATAAATGATATTCACACTTATATTCCACATTAATTTAGTGTGTATGGTACAGGCTTGTATTGTGTCGTTGTTGTAAAATACTTGAAGTAAAACACAATTAATTTTGTATATGAACGTATGATGAATGTACGACAAATATTTGTATGTACCCATCAAGTTGCTGAACATGAAATACTTTGTTTATTAAACACTTAATACTTTATGAAAAGATTTGTATGTAAGTATTTAATTTTTTACGTATGTGTGTTATATTCTACAGAAAAAATAAAATTTTGCACTGGAAAAAAAACATTATATGCCTCATTTGCTAGTGTATAATTATGGTGTATGCAAAGCTATCTGGTGGTTCCGGGTTTGATCCCGACTCTGTGAGCATTCACAAGATCCGCGCGTCCCACGTGCACGGTATTCAACCTCCATTTGGGGAAAAACAGTATTGGTGTAATAGAATTCACTCATAAATGTACGTTCACTTTGTGAAGAAAACAGACCTTATTGTTTCACTTATTTGCAATTAAGTTTGCTAATATGCTAAGAGATTTATTAAAATTTTTGTGACAATCACTTGACCAGCGGAAACAAATTGGTTTAGTAGCTACTCAGAACATGTATCTTAAGTTGATATGTCTATGTTGTTAATATCTGTTAAAAAGTAGATCAGTATACAGCAACCTCCTGTCATTTAGTTATACAATAAATGTATTGGAAATTTGCTTATAAACACGGGCTTGTAACACCAATACAAATGCCATTGAGTTACCCAGTGTTAATTTTAGACATATTTTACATAATGCACTTTAAAAAACGGACCTTGGTACTGAAATAATAAAAACAACCACATGTCATTTAGCGATCTTAGGTACCATATTTCCCAGGGTATACGTTGCGCCAGAGTAGAAGATGCATTCCATACTTTCCAACATTTTTTAAATTCAATCCACATATAAGACGCACTCAAGTATAACACGCACATAAACTACCAGGGGTGTGGGCTCTTCATTTTTTTTACATTTGTCATTTCGCACATGAAAATTATTGTTCTCCTCCCAGGAATATCTAAGTAAATTATTGCCAGGTAAAAAAAAACGGATCATTTTCTAGCATGCATTTATATATATGCTTTCTTTTTTAACCTAAAAACTACGATTTTATAAAAAAAACTACCCCATATCACCACCAAAACAATAGCGCACAAACATTATTACCTGCTCTTGCTGCTGTAGGTGGCGAGACCAATCCTGGAGGCGTCTCGACCAATCTGGAGGTCGCTCACCATTCTGGTCACAAACTGCTTGACATTCCGGAAATCCACGTGGCCGACACTTCCACTAGAGTCCAGCAGGAACACAATGTCGGCACGTGCGTTGCATTCTGGGGGGGGGGAAAATGATTTATAAGACGCATGATTATAAATGTAAATATATGTATTTGTATGCGTACTTTTATGCGTACCTGTGAAACAAATACATTTACTGCATTTTGCCAACCAATTTCAATCAATAATGAATTTATTTGTTGAAGTGTTCTTTTGTACAACAAATGAAATAAATAAGGAAATGCGGAGAGCAAAATTATAGCATATGTTGTTTTTCAGATTTTAAGTGATTATAAAATGTGCAATGAATAAATTCTGTGAATGAAGTGAGCTATTTTCAGATTTTCATTGCAATAATATGTTTAGACAACAAACATTGAATTCTGGGAACGGAACAAATGCTGTGATTTTCTTAGATCATCATCAATTACATTGTGGGAATGTCAATAGTTCATCACTTAGCATTAAACAATCAGTAACTGTTTTCGCAGTATCTACCTGCGTATCCAACTCCACATTCATAGTAGACTATTTGGAGAATAGATCACATTATTTTCTTAACATTGTTTAATATTTCATCACTATAAAGCATCAAACAAAATTGATCACTTACTGTTCTCACAGTATCTTCCAGCGTATCCGACGCCACATTCGCAGTAAAAGTCTCCACCCACTCTGAGGCACTTGCCGCCATTTCGGCACGGGTTCTCCGCGCACAGGTTCTCGTCTAGGAAGAATGGAACAATCTTATTACATACATAAACAGAGAATATTCGTCATAATCATATTGTTTAAACAAGGTTTATGACCGTTTTTTTTAAAATGCCATCTGTTATTTATGTTTTGCCCTTTATTCGACTTTTCGCCAAAAATTAGATATTCCAACCGTACTCTAATGTCCACCTGTAATTTTGCCCCCCCCCCCCCCGCCACTTCACCTCATTACATATTTTGCCCCCTTTTTCCGACCGGATTCTTCCCGAAATCATCCTTCTTAAATTCATGTATAGAACAATAGCCCCAGAAAACATTTTTGCTAAAAGAATTTAGTTTCCGATTTCCTTTAACGGGCGAACAATTTTGTACAGGTATCTCTAGAAAGCACAGAAAAGGACACCCAACTTCACATGTAGCCCATATTTATCATTTTAAATCTAAAACAAATGTCAAAAAGGTCTTGTCCGTGTCTGCTGAAAATGATATGAGCAGCTCTCTGTGAAAAGGGGGCTTAATGCATGAGCGTATAGTGTTGTTGTATATTAGCCGTCTAGAAGAGACATTCTAAAAACGAATAATTCCATAAAATAAGAAAGTATGGTCCATGTTAGGCTGTGCAAACTGCACTGGCTAATCTGCAATAACAAATGATTGACATGCATTTAGCGCAGTTCTCCCAGAAAAACCGGAAAATCCATTTCAGGCGGAAAGTGTTGTCCCTGATTAGCCTTTGCAGACTGTAACGAAACTTTAAGCACAAACCTTAAACCCCAATGTACCAGAATAAAGGTCTTATATAAACACAAATGAAAATATGTTATAAATTACTAATTAGTTGATAGTATTTCCGAAAATAAATAGAAAGAGACATATATCTAATAAAAAAGGCATAATGAAAGCTAGTTTAAGCGTTGGGCATTTATCCACCTACCCTCACACATGAACTGCACATTTATTCACCTACCCTAACACATAAGTTGCACATTTATCCACTTACCCTCATACATCAACTGCACATTTATCCACTTACCCTCAAACTTGAACTGCACATTTATCCACCTACCCTCACACATAAACTGCACATTCATCCACCTACCCTCACACATGAACTGCACATTTATCAACGTACCCACGCACATTAACTTCATATTTATCCACCTACTCTCACACATGAACTGCACATTAATCCACCTACCCTCACACATAAACTGCACATTTATCCACCTACCCTCACACATGAACTGCACATTTATCCACCTACTCTCACACATGAACTGTACATTTATCCACCTACCCTCACACATGAACTGCACATTCATCTACTTACCCTCGCACATGAACTGCACATTTATCCATCTACCCTCACACATGAACTGCACATTTATCCACCTACCCTCACACATGAACTGCACATTTATTCACCTACCCTCACACATAAACTGCACATTCATCTACTTACCCTCACACATGAACTGCACATTCATCTACTTACCCTCACACATGAACTGCACATTATCCACCTACCCTCACACGACATTTATCCACCTACCCTCACACATGAACTGTACATTTATCCACCTACCCTCACACATGAACTGCACATTTATCCACCTACCCTCACACATGAACTGAACATTTATCCACCTACCCTCACACACGAACTGAACATTTATCCACCTACCCTCACACGACATTTATCCACTTACCCTCGCACATGAACTGCACGATCTTGTCGGCAATTAGCTCCAGATCCGTGGTCTCGTTGGTAAACATCGCGGTGTCACGGAAGGGCATGGATACAACAGACTTCATGTACTCTTGTTCGTCAGCAGTAAGACCCATGCCTGAGGGTTGAGGAATGTTTTGTGTTTAAATATGCTCTTAACGCTTAAACGACCGAAATGTGAAAGTAAATAAATCATTACTATGCCATAGGGATGTGTTGCAAGTTATGTGTTGAAATGGTCTAAATGCTAAATTGACAGAAGTATAAAGTTAAATAAATCCTTAACAACGTGTACGATAAAACAGTGTTTAATTACTTGGTCATAATTTGTTCGTGAAATGTGCCAATAAGATCCCTGCCTAAGGGTTGGGGCATGTTATGTTTTGAAATTTTCTAAATCCTCAACCATTTCCCGCTTAGATATGCACTTCGACGACTTTGTAATTCCTCAGATCATCAAATTAAATTAAAACCTTTTTTTAATGGATTCAACTATTAAAGGCTTCATTTCAAACCCCTAAGGTACTGATGAACAGCAAGCAGCATGAAACCTGAACAGACGGCGAGTTACTCGCTGGCTGTTCTTGTTTTATGCTGGTTCCATATACCGGTAGTCATTTTCAATTTGGTTCTGAGTGGAAAAGGGTTAACTGACCGAAATATAAAATTCAATACATTTTTAACAAATCATAAATGCTTACCATTTGTTCATGAAGTTCAAAATAATCTCAATCATTCAGATGACCAAAATAAAATATTAAATTAATCATTAATAAATCGTACATGTATAACGTAATAGTTTGAATGACTCGTATAGTTACTATTCACTATTTCTTCATGATTTCAAAACAATTTATTGTTAACAGTAGTTGTTTGTTTTGGCATACAATGGTCAGCTACAAACCAGCGGTCCATTACGTAAACTTTTAACTGCCTTTCAATGCTAATGGCATAACAAAAAATCTGATGAATCAAGTCATAATGTTCACTTAATCAAAACAACTATTTAATCGTACAAATAATTTTCCAGCAGCAAATAGGCGGTCAAGAAAATATTGTAAGAATTTTTTATATGAAAGATAATCTGATGTACTGACTCAAGTATGTTTAACCCATTTATGCCATGTGGACTCTCCAATCCTTCTAAATTGGATCACTTTATTTCCAAACTTAGGGATGTCTAGTATATTCATTTCTATATTTAGAATATTTCTTACAGAAATTCCTTTGAACAAATAGCGCAGACCCTGATGAGACGCCGCATCATGCGGCGTCTCATATGGGTTTACGCTGTTTGCCAAGGCATTTTTTAGGCATAAATGGGTTAATAACAAAATGTGATCGTTTATACATATTTGCAGTTGATAACAAAGGCCGTTAGCTCAAAACTGTAATTGACAGTTAAGGTAAGATTCTGTCAACTTCAACCAGAAATAAAAATAATTTTAAACAACAGTATTATCAATAATGAAACTTATTTAAGCATACTTTTTTTTACAATTAACACATATGTAAGGGTAAACAATTAAATCACATAAATAACTTGATCAAAAAATTAACTGGCAATTAAAATTTAAGCAACCAGACCAAACTGTTTATTATGTATACTTTCTAACGAAAACATTAAAATGGTTAACAACAGGCGCATCGTACCGACGCCGAGGATTCTGGTGCCGTCGATCTTCAGCTTGTTGGCCTCCGTCAAGATCTTCTCTTCATCCCTCATGCTCTTGGTGACCAGGATCATGTAGTCAGGCTTCTCTCTGCTCTCCCCGCGGCCCTTGAAGATGCGGAATGCGGCCTTGGCGAGGGCTTGGGCGGGCTCAGGGTCACCTCCGTGTACTCTGCGTTTTTACATTAGATAATTGAATATTTCTGAAAATAATTGAGTTTCCTTCTGTAAGCAGAGAACAGTGTCTTTTGATTTTTATTACATTTAGCGCATTAAGAGTTGGAACGCGGCCTTTGAGAGGGCTCGGGCGTGCTCCACGCCCCCCTCAGGTACTAAGGTGGGCGAGATAAAGATTTGGATTTGGAAAAACTATTCAGTAGTCTTATTTAGCCTCGTTCTCAGAAAATTGGGCTTCGTGCATGAGCGTAAAATGCCGTTCAAGATTAGCATGTGCAGTCTGCACAGGCTAATCAGATACGACACTTTCTGCACATGCATTAAGCCCCATTTTCCAAGAGCAAGTCCCATATTCTATTCAGATATCTAACAAATGAGGCGTTTTTCGCAAAGTGAGACATATTCACCGGAACATGATCTCATCGTGTATGCGGTTGAAACCAGGAAGTGCACATGCAGGATGGTGTGGAGCTACGCTGGACGCATCACCCTTTACCACTTAAATAGGTTTGATAGGTATTTAACTCTTTACCACTTAAATACGTATTCAACCCTTTACCACTTAGATAAGTATTTAACCATTTACCGCTTAGATAGGTATTTAACCATTTACCACTTAGATAGGTATTTAACCCTCTACCACTTAGATAGGTATTTAACCATTTACCACTTAGATAGGTATTTAACCATTTACCACTTAGATAGGTATTTAACCCTCTACAACTTCGATACATATTTAACCTGTTGCAACTTAGATTTGTATTTAACCCTTTACCACTTAGATACGTATTAACCCTTTACCACTTAGATACGTATTTAACCTTTTACCACTTAGATACGTATTTAACCCTTTACCACTTAAATACGTATATAACCCGTTAAAACTTATATATATATTTAACCCTTTACCACTTAGATACATATTTAACCCTTTATCACTTTGATACGTATTTAACCCTCTACAACTTAGATACATATTTAACCCTTTGCAACGAAGATACGTATTTAACCCTTAACCACTTAGATACGTATTTAACCTTTTACCACTTAGATACATATTTAACCCTTTGCAACGAAGATACGTATTTAACCCTTTACCACTTAGATACGTATTTAACCTTTGACCACTTAGATACGTATTTAACCCTTTACCACTTAGATACGTATTTAACCCTTTACCATTTAGATACGTATTGAACCCTTTACCACTTAGAAACGTATTTTTCCCTTAACCACTTAGATACGTATTAAACCCTTTACCACTTAATACGTATTTAACCCTTTACCACTTAGACACGTATTTAACCCTTAACCACTTAGATACGTATTTCGACGCATGTGTGGTCCCTTCGAAAGTTAAATTTAATTCAAGACCTTTTTTCTGGATTCAAGTTTTAAAGGCTTCATATCCAACCCTTAGATACTTATGAGCAGTAAACAGCATTATACCTGAACAGACTGCGAGTTTCCCGCAGGCTCTTCTGTTTTTTTGCTGCATGCACATACATGTATGCATACCAGCCATTCTCCCTTTACACAGCTTACATTTTCATCAGAGCTTTCAAGAAAACGAGCCCGGAATTGTACATACCTTAATCCAGCAATCGCAGAGCGGACGGCCTTCTTCGAGTGACCCTCGTCCAAGGTCAAGGTCACGTGGGCGTTGTTGGTGAACTGCACCATACCCATGCTGAACTCGTCCTTGTGGAACTTGAGTCGGTTCACAATTGAACGCATGAACTTGCGAATACTCTTCAGCTCCTTCCTCGTCACATATCTACAATGTATACATGTTTATTTCATTATCATGTTGCCCTTCTGCCCCTGCAAGGACTGCATTATCTGTGGGCCCAGGGAGTATCCAAGTGCCTTGCATTATTAACTAATACAATTCACAAAAGTGGCGTGGAATTTTGAATTATATCTGCAATTTCCAGCTTATTAAACGTTACTGAAAATTGATCGATTTTGGTGTGGTCTTGTGTTGTGGGTGGGAAGCAGGAGTACCCAGAGGAAACCGCACCGGACTGGCATTGTGACCACCAACTATAAGAACATGCTTCTGGGTTCGGGGTACGAAACCGGGCTTTTAAGGTGAAAAGCGCGTGTAGAAACCACTGCGATTATAGCGGACAGCCAAGAATGTATCTGGATAAAAGTTTAAAAAAAAGTATTTTGCTTTAGATGGAATAGATTCGATCTACTCATTTTTTTGTGGAACTGATTTAACAAAATTTAAAGACTGATCGATCCTACACATTTATTGATAAATGTGATATAATAATACTTGATTAATGTGTGTAATCCTTCAATCAGTCTAATCAATGGCGTTAAAAGCGACTGTGGGTGTCTGCTTTAAATATTTTAAGGTGGCCGTGGTGTGGTTAATATGGTGCCCGCCTTGCGACCAGGAGGTCACAGTTTAGACCCCCACTGTAGGAACGATCTTTAGATCTCACCAACTACCGGACTGAAACGCGTTTTATTAAGCCTAACGCTTTTAATGCAATTGAGCTAACACAGAAAGGTTTAAACTAAATAAGCTGATATTTTTTTCAGGATTTTGTTGTTAATCAGCCAATAATTGATGACTTGTAGTGATGGTTTCATCACATTTATCCCTGTAATGATGAAAAGTCTGAATAGTAGGCGGAACAGCCTAGAACAGCCTAGAACAGCCTAGAACAGCCTAGAACATTCTAGAATCAAAATACTAAACATGTGTTTTTGCATTTGAATTTTGCATTTGAAATAAGATCACGTATATTCGTAGGTATGAAATTATTTTATTTTATTTTTTATTTATTTAATTTGTAATTAAAAGATTGATATGGGGGGGGGGGGGCAAATGCATCTGGAATTTTTATTTTCGAAAAAAGAGGAATTTGTGTTGGTCATTTTCCACTGTGTTTGTTTTAAATTCAAGGATGGTTAAAGACAAAAAATCTACGAAAATTAATGTCCCACAAATAAAGATGATTTAATGCTACTAGGATGGGCTCACAATGGATATTTCTTTTTTAATTGTTAATTGGCTCGCTAAACAATGATCATTTTCGTCTTTGCAGTATATAACAATCAGAATTCTGTTAGGATAATTATTAATAAACATTATACACATTTAATATGCAATTTGAATAAGCTAGGACGTAAAAAATAGAAAACGTATACATTACTTATTATAACAACTGCTTTAAGACTTTTTGACAGGTTGTGGTGTAATTAATATGTTGCCATCTGTCGGTCATGCGAACCCCAACTTGATCCCCAAACTCGAAGCGGTCTCAAGGTTTACCTAAAGACACTTATTAATGGTTCTACCCAGGAAATGCACTGTAGTATTTAAATGATGCCTTAGGCTTTATATGCAATCAAGTTGATCTACAAATCGTTTTACCATACTGACTGATTAGGTCTATATGTTTATTCCAAGTTTAAACAAGCCCTGGAAAGTATGCATGGTTAAGATAGTGCGATACACTGTAGGTATTTGCTTTAATTGAGCCTGGCTCTAGGAAAAGGGGGCTTAATGCATGTGCGTAAAGTATCGTCCCAGATTATTATGTGCAGTCCACACAGGCTAATCAGTGGGGATGATTTCTGCTTTATTGGTATTGTTCGTTTAAAGGAAGTATTTTCTCAGCGACAATACAGTTCAATCAGAACTTTTCGTCCCTGATAAGCCTGTGCAGACTGCACAGGTTAATCTGTGACGACACTTTAAGCACAAGCATTCATCAAATTTTCCCAGAGCACAGCTCAAAGGTTCTTTACAATTTACGAACCTTGAGGTGTCAACCACAAACACAACGTCACCCTTGGCAGAACAACCTGCAATAGAACATCCACATTAAATCAAAAGAAAATTCACCGAAAATCCACAGAAAATCAACTTACTTACTTATTAGTGTTGGCAATCAACAAACCAATTATCTTTATGACGAAAATACAAAGTATACAACATACATTGTTTTTAACTAATTTATGGTGTGCATTTTTTACTTTTAAGTATTTTTCCATTTCTTTTAAGGTCTTCTGACAATGCATACACGTATACTAATTAATAAACGCTGAATATTGATTGTTTTAATCATTTAAGAAATATCTCTTAAATCTCTTAAAATAGGATTACACATCAAGAAATAAACCTTCTTAAACATGTATAAGAAATATATTTGGTTAATTTCAATCAGCGAATGTATTTTCATAATAGTCTTACACAAAATGGAAACATAATATTAAAAATAACACATTTTTTCTTTATTAAAGATCAAGTGACTTATACTTGCAGACAAGCACATTTGTTCAATGAGTTTGTGGACTATTAACCCATTTATGCCTAGCGTCTATAAAAAAAAGAAATTGGCATCATGCGGCGTCTCATCTGGGTCTACGCTGTTTGCTTAAAAGAATTTCTGTAAGAAATATTCTAAATATAGAAGTATACTAGACATTTCTAGTTTTGGAAATACATTAATCCAATTTAGAAGGATGGGAGAGTCCACTAGGCATAAATAGGTTAAGCTAAGTAATTTACTTACTCTGTGTGCAGGAATCCCCAGTAAAGCCAACGGCACATTCACATGTGTATCCAAACGCCTCGTTTTTACAGCTTCCACCGTTCCTACATGGATTCTCGGAGCAGAAATCCTTTCCTAAAACACAGTTGTATTGAGCATGGAAAAACAGGGTTAAATGCATGGGAAAAAATGTCGTCTAAGAAAAGCCTATGCAGTTCGCACAAGCTTATCAGGGACAACACTTTCCGCTTTTTGGATTTTGTTTCCTTTAAAGGTAATATCTTCGAAATGAAAATCCAGCATGAAGGCAAAATGAGTCGTCCCTGATTAGCCTTTGCGGACCGGAACGACACTTGACCCACATGCATTTAACCCTGTTTTTCCAGAGCAAGGCTAATTTATTATCATTCGGTCAAATATGACACGATCTTATCTTCATACAGAATAAAGAACAAACTTTAATTCTTAAACCACCCTCAACCACACGAAACGAAGTCTCTGACCTCAGCATACGTGTTTCATTCTACTGCACTAAATGAATACTCATCTTTTTTTCCCTTATTTTTGTCTACTGTAGTGATAGACTCCACTGAACATTATTGTCACATTCTCTTAGCTAAGCAGCCGTTACTCAACCCATTTTTATTTTGATACATAGCTATTGACAAACTTGGGCTTAAAAAGAATAAATGAATACATTCACATAACAGATCTTCTGATTTTGATACATAGCTATTGACAAACTTGGGCTAAAAAAGAATAAATGAATACATTCACATAACAGATCTTCAGATTTTGATACATAGCTATTGACAAACTTGGGCTAAAAAAGAATAAATGAATACATTCACATAACAGATCTTCAGATTTTGATACATAGCTATTGACAAACTTGGGCTAAAAAAGAATAAATGAATACATTCACATAACAAATCTTCAGATTTAAAAAAAAATAAAATATAATTTTGTTAAATAATTTATTACTAACAATCACAGATTTTCCTCTGTATAGTCATTTATTTCATTCCACGCTTTTCAGTAGAGTATGGGGAATTGTCAGTGATTCAAAACTGATCATTTTTCTAATCCCTCATGAGCTAAAATTGATAATAAACCGAAACAAAAAAATATGAGCCGTGCTCTTTGAAAAGAGGCTTAATGCATGTGCGTTAAGTGTCGTCCCAGATAAGCCTGTGCAGTCCGCACAGGCTTATCAGGGACCTCACTTTCCGTTTTTATTGTATTGTTCGTTAAAAGGTACCCGGTAGTCTCGTTTAAGCAAAAATCCAGTTTAGGCGGAAAGTACACAGGCTAATCTGGGACGAAACTTTACGCATATGCATTAAACCCCCTTTTCACAGAGCAAGGGTCATGTCCTTTATAAAAACCTACCTTTGCGCAGCGTATCGAGAATAACATCAGTGCTTTGCAGTAGACCAATCTCGTCTCTGATTTCGATAACGTTGATTCCCTGCTTCTCGGCAATGTTATCCAGCTCGTATCGCTCACGAAGATTGATACCAATCGGGATAATTCTGGAAAAGAGTGTATTTTAACATCACCCTGTGAAAATGGGGTTTAATGCATGTGCGGAAAAGGGTTGTTCATGATAAGCATGCGCATCTTTCACTGGCTAATCAGGGACGACACTTTTTGCCTAATCTTTATTTTCCGCTTAGATAAGACATGCTTTATGCTAATAAAATACCGTAAAAGCGAAAAAGATTTCCCTGAATAGCCTGTTCAGTCTACTATGGTAGACATGGTATACACATGCATTAAGTTGTGTTCCCAATCCCCAATTCAGTATTAAGTTAAAACGCTATTGATGAGACTTTCTTTCAACAAAAAATACCATACAAGCGAAAAATAAATTCCCTGATTATGGTACGACACTTTAAATACACTCATTTAGTTTTGTTTCCAATCCTTAATTCAGTACTGTTTATAGCTATAAAGTTGTTGGCCTTTTTTATTTCTGGCAACGTTGACCTTGACATTTGCCCCAGCCACACAATATGCAATCCTTTACTCAAACTCTCAATAATTTCATTTACTTTCGTTAGGATAGCTCCACTCAGAAATAAAACAGTAACCATTTTTATTTTCAAAAAAATATAACTAAAATTGACCAAATCAAAATCAAATGCTAACCCAAGATACATATATGTTTCTTATTTTGTTTTCAAATTAATGAACGGAAAAGTCCAGTTCTATGACACCGGACATCCACCCGACCGACCAATATCATACCTAAATCCAATTACACAAATTATACAACAGGAACCCTTTTCATCTAAGAGGAAAAGGGGAAATGCTTATATGCAACAATAATAAAAACACAACAGCCTGCGAGTAACTGGGCGTCGCGTTCAGGTTTTATGCTGTTTGCTGATCATGGTATATATAAGGGTTGGAAATGAATCCTTTACACTTGAATTCAGTAAGAAAGGTCTTCGATTTAATTTGATTTTCTAAGGGGCTATAAACACGTTTCGATGCCATCTGAGTTGTAAAAGGTATACAAGTATAAACTAATAACACCTTATTCCACTGGAGATCGTCAGTTCTGCTTCTGGTTCCGTCATTTCCCGATGAACATCGTTCGTGCCGTCGGTCAAGACGAATGCAATGTTTTTCGCGGTTGTTCGATCACCGCGTCTGCCGTTGAACATTTCCGTTCTGATGGCCCTAAAAGCGGCCGCCATATTGGCCCTACCACGGCTGTAGGATATCTGATCGAGAGCTTGGATGTTTGTGTCGGTGTCCGCATACTGACCTGTGGTATATAATGTCAAAATCATGTCAGATTTGTGGCAATTAAATGTTATGGCCATGTAAAGCTGGGTTAAATGCACGCTTGTAAAGTTTTGAACCAGATTAGCCTGTGCAATATGCTAATAGGGCTAATCCGTGTGGTCACTTTCCACTTTTACGTAATTTTCCTTCAAATGGAAGTCTCGTAGAAGTAAAAAAAATCCAGTTCAGGCGGCAAGTGACATCCCTGATTAGCCGGTGCATATTGCACAAGCTACTCTGTGATGACACTTAACGCACATGTATTAAGCCCAGTTTTCATAGAACGAGGCTCGTGTAATGGTTTCAAATTCATGGAAATCGAATATTCAATTTTATTACTCATCATATGGGTTTTAAAACAAATGTGCATACTGACTTTGTGTCCAAATAGTTCCATACATAGCAACCATAATTATTAACTTACCATAAAAAATAGTGTACACAGAGATAACTTTCTAAATACCCATGACGACGAAATTTCTCGATGTCTGAATCAGTCTCAACTTTAAGTATTGACCATAGAATTTTTGTTGAACATTTGAGCTTAAAATTACATTGGTAAGATATGTATTAGCTGCCCCAATCAGTCTCAACTTTGAGTATTGGCCAAGGAAATGGCTTTCAACGTTTTGAGCTTAAAATTTCGTTGGTAAGATCTTTATAACTTATCCAATGTTATCTATGTCAATGTGGATACATACAAGAACAATCACATTCCATACCTAGAGGGACCTGCACCATTGCGTTAGAACTGTACTTCATGAAGCCGATATTGATATCGCAGGAGTCCTTGTTCATCTGTCGTACAAGGTGCTGCGCATACTCCTTGAGGCGACCGAAGTTGTACTGGCCCACTGTGTTGGAGGAGTCAAGAACGATCACCACGTCGGACGGTTCGCCGCATTCTGTAAACGATTTAGTTTAAACCTACTTATGCTACTTCGATTACATCAAAAGCTGAAGGTTTATTGAAACACTCTCGAGTTTTTTTTCCTGGTTACAACCAGTTCTTGTGTCTTTTGTGGAGAGCTATAGAACCCCACAGTGGGGATCGAAACCTTGATCCCTCAGTTGCTTGGTGAATCCCATATCCACTATGCCACGGCGACATGTGTAAACTGATTGTAGTTAAGATTATTTTTTTTCAGCACAAAAGTCATGCTTAACAACATTTTTGAGGCAGTTGTAACACGGATAAGGCACATTTTGGTGGTCATTAACATTTCGCAGATACTGTCTAGCAAATGATAAGATCCCAATGCTAGCAAAAACTTAAAGTTGGAAAGAAAACCGTAGGAGGAGAACATGCTAGTTGATTCTTGTTCCTTTTCAAGAATTTCTGGCTCTTTTTTCCTGAACAAAATTGTCTGTGTACACAGTCAGCTATTTTACCTTTTAAGTAATTCCATTTTTTTGTAATTGGCAACATATTCTATGAGGTACTTAAATCTTGATTTTAAGAGATTGCTATCTTTGGCATTAACACCACTTACAATTATTTTAACTCACAGTGACCTTGACTGATGACCATGACCATATGTGTCGCAGACTGTTCTGGTTTTAGGCTGTTTGCACATTGCCATTTTCAATTTCTTCTTATAGGAAAAAAGGGTTTATGTAGTACAAATTTCTTTGAACAAGCCTTATAATTTATGTTTTAGAATTAGTGACGATTTTTACGCTTTCGTAATAGCCGAAATATTGTCAACAAATCGATGTTTGAAGAAAGAAGATTTATTTCTTATGAATGCAACAATACTTTTCATACAATTTTTTTTTTGGGGGGGGGGATATACCAATTAGGTCAATTTATTCCTTAAATAAACTAAGCAACTTATTTCTAATAAGCAAACAATAATAACGCTTTTCACAATTTACGCCAAATAGCTATAGCTTATTAGCTTATTATTACTCATAAGCAAAACAATACTTATGCTTTTCACAATTTACGCCTAATTGCCGCTGCTTATTAGCTTGTAATTACTCATAAGCAATATAATACATATGATTTAAACAATATATGCCAAATCGCAAAAGCTTATTTGCTTATTATTACTTATTAGCAATGACAATGCTTATGATTTTCACAATCTACGCCAAATAGCCGTAGCTTATTAGCTTATTATTACTTATACGCAATAACAATACTCACGCTTTTCACAATGTGTGCCAAAAAAGCCGTCCGGGCATTGGCAAACGTACGAGCGGATGCCGTCCAAGCAGACACCTCTAGCGCACGGGCTACGGCTGCACAGGTTGGAATCTGGAAGGGGGCACATTAATATAAGTCGTGTTCTGGGAAACTAAGCTCAGTGCATGTGCGTAAAATGTCATCCCAGATTAGCCTGTGCAGTCCACACAGGCTAATCGGGGACGACACTTGCCACCTAGACTGGAATTTGGTTAAAAAGAAACATCCTTTAAACAAAAAAAACCCTAAAAGTGGACTTCACAGACTTATCTGGGCCGCCACTTTATGTAGATGCATTAAGCCCTGTTTTCCCAGAGAAATGCCTATATTGGTAAACTTGTTTATTTAACATATATAATGGCATCGGAAAACTAGGGCTTATCGAGGCACTCTCAATTTCTTGGATAGAATCAGTACTTGTTGTCTTAAGAGAACACCTTGGTTACGCCCTCAGTTTCCTGAATAAAAACCAGTAGACTTGTTGTCTGAAAAGAACATCTTGGTTACGCTCACAGTTTCCTTAATATAACCAGTAATTGTTGTCTTAAGAGAAGCTACGCTCACAGTTTCCTTAAAAGAACCAGTACTTGTTGTCTTAAGAGAACACCTTGGTAACGCTCACAGTTTCCTTAATAGAACCAGTACTTGTTGTCTTAAGAGAAGACCTTGAATACGCCCTCAGTTTCCTTAATAGAACCAGTACTTTTTGTCTTAAGAGAAGACCTTGAATACGCTCTCAGTTTCCTTAATAGAACCAGTACTTGTTGTCTTAAGAGAACACCTTGGTAACGCTCACAGTTTCCTTAATAGAACCAGTACTTGTTGTCTTAAGAGAACACCTTGGTAACGCTCACAGTTTCCTTAATAGAACCAGTACTTGTTGTCTTAAGAGAAGACCTTGAATACGCCCTCAGTTTCCTTAATAGAACCAGTACTTTTTGTCTTAAGAGAAGACCTTGAATACGCTCTCAGTTTCCTTAATAGAACCAGTACTTGTTGTCTTAAGAGAAGACCTTGGTTACGCTCTCAGTTTCCTTAATAGAACCAGTACGTGTTGTCTTAAGAGAAGACATTGACTACGCCCCCAAAGTGAGAATCAAACACTTAGCATCTTGATAAATAGAGAGACCCAAATAATTGTACCATTCTAATCCGAATTTCAAACGAAAATTCTTAAATGGAAAATACCCCAATTCTTGGCTAATTTGGCATCATGATGTTAATAAATTTCATGTGTGCAAACCATAGCCTGTTTTATAATTGTTGTTTGTCAGATTTTGCTGAAAGTTATACAATTTCCTATACGATGGAAAACAAAGCAATCTTTCCCAAATTGACTGATATTTGCTGTTTTCCAAAGTTTCATGAAAAAATACTGATTACTAACATCAGGGTTTTTATCAGTTTATTCATTATGAATTCAGATGAACTAGTTGTATCGAATTTGAAATTTGGCCTAATTGTTTAATTTGTCAATTTACAACGTAAGCATTGTATGACAACAGATGAAGATTTACGGCTGTATCATAAAGCACTACGAATAATAGCAATTAACGATGTTTTACTTTCACGCAATTGATATTGCTTTTGGCTTGTTTGTTCGGGAAATATATATGTAAATGTTATATGTTCTATTTACAACAGCAAATTATTCCTATCAATATGGAGACAATTGATATTTTTTTAAAGCAAAACAGGTATATTTTATTGATTTACACCGTCACTATCAAGTACTAAAATAAGTATTTTTTTATTTATTTACACCTGTTCCTTTTAAAAACTACACTCACTTTATTGAACTTGTTAACCCATTACCACTCAGGTTTGGCACGTTGACGTCTCTGTAGTATCTCAGAAAATCAACTTTTAGATTCAAAATTGAAAGGCTTTATTTCTAACCCTAAGATACTGATGAGCAGAAAAAAGCATTTTGGCTTTTGGGGTTTTATGCTGGTTGCATAAAGCCATTTTCGAGTTGCGTCTGAGCGGGAAATCACTATAGTATCAATATATCACATACCCGTGCAAAGAGGAGAGATCAGTTGTTCCTTCACTTTCCCCAGAGACTCATAGTTTTCGATGTAAATGAGATTTTTCTGGACAGGCTCAGACGTGATGCCGACGAGTTCGCTGGTCTCCGATGTGAATCCTACGGCAAGAGTGATGATGGAAACGCCAGCCGCCTACAACAAAAGCAATTCAATAGTTTAGTAGATACGATTCTCCAGACTTGTCTCATAAATTAAACGCTTCTTTCTTTCATTAAAGTAAACAGCATACAAACAGCATTATCTCTAGACTCTAGATATTATTTTTCTACACTCTAGATACAACTTCTCTAGGCTCAAGATATAACTTCTCACTACTCTAGAAATAACTTCTCTACACTCTAGGTACAACTTCACTGCACTTTAGGTATAACTTCTCTACACTCTAGATATAACTTCTCTACACTTAATATATAACTTAGCTACATTGAAGATATAATTTCTTTACACTCTATATATAACTTCTCTTCACTCTAGATATAACTTCTCTACACCCTAGATATAACTTCTCTACACTCTAGATATAACTTCTCTTCACTCTAGATATAAATTTTCTACACTCTTGATATAACTTCTTTACACTCTAGATATAACTTCTCTACACTCTAGATATAACTTCTTTACATTCTAGATATAAAGTCTCTACCCTCTAGATATATCCCCTCTACACTTCAGACATAACTTCTCTACACACTATATATATATATAACTTTTCTACATTCTAGATATAATTTCTCTACACTCTAGATATAACTTCTCTACACTCTAGATATAACTTCTCTACACTCTAAATATAACTTATATACACTCTAGATATAACTTACATTCACTCTAGATAAAACTTTACCACTCAGATGCGCACTGTCGCGCGTTTGTAGTGGGCCTTAGAAAGTCAAGTCAAATTCATGACCTTTCTTACTAGATTCAAGTTTTAAAACCGCCATTTCTAACCCTAAGATACTGTTGAACAGCAAACATCATAAAACTTGAACACGTTGCAAGTTACTCGTTTTATGCTGGATGAATATAGGCATTTTTACATTGCTTCTGAGAGGGTAAGAGGTATCCAGTCGAAACAAAATAGTCTAGGCAGGAAACAGTTTCGGAATTCAGTCCCGTGTGACATCGAATTTAACATGTGACATGTGAATCTAAAACAAGAGCACCGCATAACGGGTGCCACGCTCGGCTGCGAAAGCTTGTCAGATTTTTTTTAAGAGGTCACAGTGACCTTGATCTTTGACCTAGTGACCCAAAATGGGTGTGGCGTGTAGAACTCATCAAGGTGCATCTTCGTATGAAGTTTCAAAGTTGTAGGTGAAAGCACTTTTATTTTTGAGGCAATGTTAAGGTTTTTGTTAAAGTTTTATATTAGAGGTCACAGTGACCTTGACCTTTGAACTAGTAACCCAAAAATGGGTGTGGCATGTAGAACTCATCAAGGTGCAACTAAATATGAAGTTTCAAAGTTGTAGGTGGAAGCACTTTGATTTTAGAGCCTATGTTAAAGTTTGATATTAGATGTCACAGTGACCTTGACCTTTTAACTAGTGACCCAAAAATGGGTGTGGCGTAAAGAACTCATCAAGGTGCATCTACATATGAAGTTTCAAAGTTGTAGGTGGAGGCACTTTGATTTTAGAGCCAATGTTAAGGTTTTATCACGACGCTTACGGCGGACGGCGGACGTCGGACGTCGGACGGCGGACGTCGGACGGCGGACGAGCTGGCTATGACTATAGCTCGGGTTTTCTCCCTGAAAACAGCTTCGCTAAAAATCAATAGTTGTTTTAATTTTCTCACAAGTAACCAGCTTACAAACTTAGATCTCTGTAGGTAAAATATTTCTCTAGATATCATTTGGAAATTATAACAGTTGTAAGGACAACCAACAGACGGTTAAAAAGGCTAAGTTCTGTTTGCTCACAATTACATGAACATTATTAAATATTAAAGGTACTAGTTAAAAGTTTGGTTAAAAATGACGATTTTCAAATTAAGTGTCATAGATTCAAAATAGAGTGTGTATACATTATGTTAAAACAAGTGAAGTAACACTCCTCGACAAGAAGAATGTTTGAAGCATTGGTTCACTGTTTGTAATAATTGACATCAAATTCAGTACAATTTGCAACGCTTTTCCTCAATAATTTGGTTAACACGTTTAGCATGATTATGGCATTTATAATTTGAAAACCATTATTAACACAGTTATGCCTAGCGTCTAGAAAAAGGCCTTGGCAAACAGCATAGACCCAGATGAGGTGCTGTTTGCTTAAAGGAATTTATGTAAGAAATATTATATATATAGAAATAAATATACTAGACATACCTATTTTAGGAAATAAATTGAACCAATTTAGAAGGATGGGAGAGTCCACTAGGCATAAATGGGTTAATTATCATTCAAAATCAGTACAATTTGCAACGCTTTTCCTCAATTATTTGGTTAACAAGTTAAGCATGATTATGGCATTTATCATTTGAAAATCGATACTAAAGCCAGAAAGGCGCAGTGGTTGTGCTTTTGCTTCCAGAGAAACCGGGTTCGAATCCTTGTGAAGGCATTTTTTTTAATTAAACTTTTTTTCTTGCTGTTGTTATTAGCTGAAACTACCATATAGCTTTGTTAGTAAACATAATACCTTTAGCATTCTTGCTTCTGGGATCGTAAGTTCGTGGTTGACATTCGACTGTCCGTCAGTGATAATCACAACGACATTTGGTACGTCTGCAATATCAAATGAAAACAACATGTGATAAAGTATAATTTTATTTAGCTTATTAAAACCACTAACAAATCAGAACTCCGGAACCAACTTAATCAATATGAACCAATAACATCACATGTTTGGTGGATGGTAACCTTAGCAGTATATCAACGAACGTGGCAGTTAATTAATTATGTCTGCTTTTGATAGCCTTCTGTTATTGGTCGAACTATATGCATTGTCTGCTGAAGTCTGTTTTCGTTGTTTATATCTGATAAAACTAATGGTGCAATGCTATTTAAAAGTTGTAGTACTAATAAATATAATATCCATTTTGTTTCAGTAATACAAGGACTCCAAATATTAAACTCACATCAAAGGACATTCTCCTCAAGTAAACTTTATATTATATCAATCAAATTCTCTTGACATGCTATTGTATTTATGTTTTGCAATGTTTATATGACTACGCACATATTTTATTTGCAAATACAATTGTCTGTCTGTCTGTCTGTCTGTCTGTCTGTCTGTCTGTCTGTCTGTCTGTCTGTCTGTCTGTCTGTCTGTCTGTCTGTCTGTCTGTCTGTCTGTCTGTCTGTCTGTCTGTCTGTCTGTCTGTCTGTCTGTCTGTCTGTCTGTCTGTCTGTCTGTCTGTCTGTCTGTCTGTCTGTCTGTCTGTCTGTCTGTTCTGTCTGTCTGTCTGTCTGTCTGTCTGTCTGTCTGTCTGTCTGTCTGTCTGTTCGCCCATCTCTCTGTGTCGGTCTGTCTGTGTCGGTCAGTCGATCCGTCCGTTTATCTGTCTGTCTGATAAAATATGTGAGTTGGGAAACGTGGTAGATGCCCATGGGCAATTTGTTGGGCGAATAGTGACTACTTCTTGAAATTATTATTCAGCTTTAGCCTAATGCGTGACCTTGAGTCCTTACGTAGTGCAAGACCTGAACAGGCTATTATGGGACCTCACTTTACGCACATGCATCAAACCCCCTTTTCACAAAGCACGGTCCATTTATAAACGCTGTTTCCCTGGCGTTTGTCCAGTTTATACCCTAGATGCCTGATTTCATACTTAGTGCTGGGCCATATATAATATCAGTAGGCATTTTGTTTTCTGAAGAGGTGTTCAATATATTTTGACTCTATACATTAAAGTTAGTATGAACCATATTACACGTATAACGCCTGGGATGCAGTCAGTTTTTACCCCATAGGCATGATTTGAACAAACTTTATATTTGCATTTCAACCTATTAGCGATGTTCACGCCTTTAACTAAGCACCGCATTTCTAGTTAGCATGTTGTTCGACCAATGCAAAGCCATCCTCAGTTTGATCAACTTGAAAACGGAAAGTGCTAATATAAGAACACTTGTTCACCTCAGACTGGTATATAACCAACGTTTCACTATAAGCGTAACCTCTGATTAAACCCGGAACCTCACTGGAAAAATAAAACTACAAAATATCCATGCATAATGAGTGTTTGATACATTTTTAGTGGGTGATTTTTGTGAGTTATCCAACCATTTGAAATAAACAAAATAACTGGAAGCTCTATTGTGTTGAACATTACGTGGATAATTTGAAACTTTGATTTTGAAAGAGCATGTGATTCTTTTCTTCTTATAAAGTATCTAAGTGTTAACAAAATACAAGTATACAAAAATACGTAATAAGTACGAAAAGACTGTGTGTACACAACTTTGAAATACTATATGACCGACTTAATTGTATTGTTCTAAATAATATGGACGAACTTAATATATTCTGAAAATAGAACAAAAGCAAACGCAAAGAGCAAGTTCATTAACAAAAATACAACAACATTTAAATACGGATGAGTTTTATGGAGGGTGTCAAGATTATGAAATTTGTACATTCAAAATAATAAACAGGAAACACAAAGGGACTGAGTTCATAAACAAAAAATACACTTAAAATACTGATGACATTATATTTCACCGCGGTGTCTAGACCATCAATCAAAAATCTGTTTCGTCTGACGTTGGTGTTCCACACGACGAACAAATTCACCCACGCACCGACGGAATGGACGTTCAGCGGGAGCTGCCAGTCGTACTGGGTCGGGTGCGTGTACAGATTCCTCCCCGGCGCCAACAAACTCGACATCATCGTTCAACAGACCGGCGTAATGCCTGGCATCCTGCTATTGCACAAGTATTCCAAACTAACGGCCACGTTAACGCTTCTAGGAAAGTACAAGAAGAAACTGACGCTGGTGCATTCGCGCCACGACCAGACGTTTCGGTCCCACAACATCCAGTTTCCGGTTAGAGACCGTAGGGCGGTGCGTGAGGGCGGGTTAAAGCTGTGTCTCTACCACCACACGAGCTGGTTTCGAAAGGTTTGTATCGCCGACTGGCACCTCGACCTGAGCCGGTGCACGACTGAGATAAAGACGGAGTGGAGAAAGTTCAGGAACGATAGGGACGGACATCAGACCAACGAAGCGGTTAATCAGACGAACAAAGCGGCTGCCAGACAGCAGACAAATAATTCGGCTAAATAATAGAGAGTTGTTCCATTGTCATATTGACAAAATCCTAAGAAAATGTGTGCTTGTGTTGTACATTTTTTAATACTGAAAAGTAATTTATCTTTGTTGGGATGAAATTTCGTGTTCTTTTTATTGTTCTTTTGTGTGTGGACACGTTAATTCGTGGATTTCTGACTTTTGGAAAAAAAAAAGCCATTTGCGTTTGTCACTTCCCATAGTGTTTGAGTTAAATGTGTGGATGAGTGTGGATTAGTGTGGATAAATGCCTGATTGTTATGACTGTTATTATTATTATTATTATTATTATTATTATTATTATTATTATTATTATTATAATTGTTGTTATTATTATTAATTATTATTATTATTATTATTATTATTATTATTATTATTATTATTATTATTATTATAAGTATTTTTATTATTATTCTTATTATTATTTTTGTTATTATTATTATTATTAATATTATCATTATTATTATTTTTATTATTGTTGTTATTTAGCTTCCTTTTATCGTTATTATAATTATTGTTCGAACAGTGTATTTGTATATGCATGCGATTTTTTTGTGGCACAAATTTGCATCAGTGCTGTTTTGACGTCATTTCCTGTTAATATGCTGTTTGACGCCTGTATACAATTGTTTTGTTGAACTACAAGAAGAAAATGCAGTCCATTTATAAAATAACATTTTAAAACAGCCTATTTAGGGGAAATATTTTACGAAAAAGAAAGAATTTTTATGTCGCTTTAATATGGTTTGAAAGCAATAAAACAGTAAAAATATATTGTTGCGTATTTATGTTTATTTCGTTTAAAAAAAAGTCTCTTCATAACAAAAATCCAGTTAAGCCGGAAAGTGTCGTCCCTGATTAGCCTGTGCGGACTGCACCAGCTAATATGGGTCCACACTTTACGCACATGCATTAAACCCCCTTTTCACAGAGCAAGACTCGTATGTAGTCAATCTTGCGATTTGAGGTGTCATATATCAAGTAAGATTCAACAATATTTTTAAAAAAAGCAGATTAAACAAGTTCTGTATCCTTATATTTAAGTCTAAGAATTGATTGGTGAATACAAGCCCCGCAGGTACGCTTTTTATTGCATGGTGACGATTATCGGATAGGGGAGGTTACCGTTACGAGGTCTTAGACAACCTCCGCGCAGAGATTTGACTGGCACCAGTATGGCTGGATCTAATCCCTGCCTTTATAACCAACCACGTGATGATAGCATTGCCTATCGGTACAATAATTTTACCCTTATAATTTTTCCTTTTTTAGGTTGTTTATTTTGTATCCTGAACTTGAACTTATACACTATTTTCAAAATATGAAAGACAATGAGACTCCTCATAATATAATACTTAAAAACAATTCTACCAAATCTGGTAGGATTTTCTTGTGATGGCAGAGGTTGTTTGTGATAGCAAGGAACGACAACTCTGCGTTGATATTGGGTCTAAGACTTACCAAGTCTATCACCAGACGGGGCAGTGAACATTTCTAGACGCGCCCGTCGCAGCGCATGCGCAGTGTGCGTGTTTCCATACATGTACACCACCTTGGAAAAGAGGAAAAGCAAACATACCTTATTAGAATGTAGTTTATACAATGGTAACATAACGCTTTAAGAATTAAATGAAAGATATTAAAATACATTATAACATAATGAAGGGTTTTGACACACTTGTTAAAAATCACTCTACTAAATTAATCATGTTAAAATGTAACGGGTGCTATCATTATGCCATTCTAATATGTTCTAATTATGCAAGCAATCCACATTTGAATTATGTGACACGCATTCCCTACAGAACAAAAACTTGTCATTTCATTTGGTAAAATTCCCTTTCTTCTATAAAATAAATATATATTTGCCATTTATACGGTACGCCTAAAGCAATGTCTTGTACGATGCTGTAAAATATTGGACCATAATTATGTAGGTACTAGCAAATAGAAATAATATCACACCCAATGATCGAAAGAAAATATTGATAGCCATTTTCTTAACCAAGATTAAACAAATATGTAAAATAAAGCATTTTTATCCAAATGATGCTTAATATTTTATTTAAAAGACAAAAACATTGAATGGTCAGAAACGTTGGTAAAACACATTGAAAAATAGATAATTATAAGATACACTATGTTTTTCCTTCTGATTTACCGTATTAGTGGGTCTTAACTGATATTGTGAATTTTTACTTGTATATTATTTTATGTTTTCCGGTGGTTTAAAGAGAAATATCAGTGAATTAAAACAGATAATTTACTGTTTAAAACAGTGAATATTACAAATGATAATTTTGTATGTTTGCTAGATGATGACGTAACACCGTCATGGAATAACGTCATTTCACAGTATAGCCGGGAAAATTATCGATAATTTCATATTGTGAAATGACGTTATTTCATGACGTTACTACGTCATAATTTCAGCAAAGATACAAAATATTCATAAGTAAGCATAGCAACATAAAGAAAAAAAAATAGCATAAAATTTCAATTTGCATTGTTATCAACCATTTAAATATCTGTTTGTATGTGGTGATTTTTTTCTATTTTCAACAGTTTTTACCTTTATTTTGACCTAACATAGGTTTTTAAAAAAGTAGTTGCTGATTTAGTTCACACATAAGCAAACATTGTCGTTAAGCCAAAGTAATTGAACATATTATAAAGCATTGGTATAACAATGTCAGTATTTGTTAATATAGGGGTTACTAAGATATCGCAAATAGTTATTGAAAAGAAACAAGTTTTACAAATCGTAATTTTTGTATTACATACAAACAAGGAAAACAAAGTACTTGTATTGAAGGACAAAAGCAATGCATTTTTTTTCTAAACAAAAATGAAATGCTGTTAGTCTTAAAGATTCACTTTTGGAGAAGTGACATGGCAATTTTAATAGAAACTAGTCGTAACTATATAAGTGCATGCAATTATAAGTACATTATTTTCTCTCATAACTTACATTAGCGTCTGAGCATGATACTAAATAATATATATGAGTCGTGTTCTGAGAAACTGGGCATAATGCATGTGCGTAAAGTGTCGTCCCAGATTATCCTGTGCGGTTCGCACAGGCTTCATTTTCGGAAAGGAGGGACTCCCTTGAAACAAAACATACCATAAAAGCGGAAAGTGTCGTCCCTGATTAGCCTGTGCGGACTGCACAGGCTAATCTGGAACGACACTTTACGCACATGCATTAAGCCCAGTTTTGTCAGAACAAATGACTATACAATCTACTCATATATAGACAACATTCTATGATTCGTAAAATGTAATTTGTGACAAATACTATGCTGTAATTGCAAAAAGTGAAATGTGAGATGCTGCAGTTGTGATTTGTGAAGTGTTCAATGTTATAAGTGCGATTCATGATTCACGAAGTGCAAGATGCTGTAATTGTAATTCATGAACAATATCAGGCTGCCGTTTCAATTCGTGATGTTCATGAAAAATATCTTGCATTTCGAGACAAGTACTATGCTGTTATTGAAATTATTAAAATTAACATTATTGTTATTTCAATTAGTGTAGTATACAGTCTTGTCATTGCAATCCATGAATTGCACAGACTTGTAATTTTAATTCACGAAGAGTTCTATTACTTATTGTAATTTGTATGTGACATTTGTGTTTTTTTAAATAGTGAAGAATAATGTGTAGCTATTCAAATTCGTTAAGTGTAAATTGCTTAAATTTCAATTCATAGAGTTAAGGACGTTGCTATTGCAATAAGTGAAATTCATGATACTTCAATTGCAATTTGTACGTGAAACTTAATTTAATATTATTTGTATCTTTATTGCATGTATATAGCTTTTTTTTATAAAAAATAGTAATATTTCAATGAGTAATACATTTGTTAAACAATAAGAAACAGGGTATGCAATCCAACCCCAAATGGATCACAGAACAATGGATGTAACCATTGAAGAATGTATTGTGCACATGATCCAGTAAGGCTTCGTTCGGAGACAACTGGGTTTTATGAATGACATTAAGTGTCATCCCGGATTAGCCTATGCAGTCCGCATAGGCTTATTAGGGACGACAATTTAAGCCTAGACTGGATTTCTGTTGCGAAGAGACTTTCTTTAAACGAAAAATTCCATAAAAGCAGACACTATGCCGACATGCATTTGTGTTTTGTTCTGAGAAAAATGGGCTTAATTCATGTGCGTAAAGTGTCGTCACAGACTAGCCTGTGCAGTCCGCACAGGCTAATCAGGGACGACACTTTCCGCTTTTATGGTATTTTTGTTTAAAGACAGTCCCTCCTTACCGAAAATCAAGTTTAGGCGGAAAGTGTCGTACCTGATTAGCCTGTGCGGACTGCACAGGCTAATCTGGGACGACACTTTACGCACATGTATTATGCCCAGTTTTATCAGAACAAGACACATTTATCCCAGTTTGCCACACTAAGGCTCCATATGAACAGTATGGCAATATGCATATGATAGTGATAGCCGTTTACCAACATTAATCAACGACAAGCAATACTTATATCAAGATAAGGGATAGCAATCGGTTACCCGCTGAAATAAAAACAAAAGCATCCTTGTATGAAAATATTATAAAAAATTAATTAAATATAAGTCATAGCTACAAAAAGATAAATAAAATTACAAATAGGGGATGGACTCAACAAAGCCATACCTTTATTAAAAGAATCAAATTTGAATCCATATTTTGTTTACACTATATAGGTCTATAAGCATAAGATATAAGAAAACATGCGCAAAATTATATTTAAAAAAAATAATGAAATCAAAGATAACAACAACAATAATTTCACACCAAGAAAATTAATATATTCAGTAAATAATCTAAATCTTTGTATCAATGCAAACATGCAGAGGTTCAAATAAAGAAATGCGTCACACGTATAATTATAAAATCATATCATATATGGTGCTATTTCACCCAGAACACTTCAACTTCAACCAGATGTGTACAAATGTTTAACTAAAAACGTATTACTTTCGTCACAAAGACATACATTATAGAAATAATAATTATTTTAAGGAAGGACATACAAAAAAACACAACATGACTTGAAAGTTTGAAAACGCAAATGACATTACTTCTTCCAATTTTGCTGTCGGAATGTACGAAGGGTTTTGATTGGTTAAACTGTGCTACTGAACCAATCACTATCATTGTTACATCAGCTGCCTTAAAAATCATTTGCAAGAGGCAAGTTATTGCTCCTTAAAAATGCCACTTTACATTCGTTTGTCATTTGGTATGTTTTAATCCTATAGAAACTAGCATGGCACAAGTTTGGTACCAGGAAGAGGGCCTTTAAAATTTAACTTTGCGTCCAAAAATTAGAATTATATGTTATCAGATTGTGAGTGTGTAGAATGTCCAGAATACCGTGTTCGACCATTCACAACGGACTTTTTCGCAATGCTAATTTTTGCGATCAAAAACAGAGATGTAAAAATACTAATCACATAGTGTGTGTAAAACTTTCCCCACCCAACTTCATTTTAATCTATGGTTGGCCATAGACAAAGGGTGTTAAATGAACATCATTTTCGCCTCCAAATCATGGTTTCATGTATAATCACTTTCTGTTTTGTACATAATATGCCCCCTAAAGATCAAAGTTGGTCATTGAAAAAAAATGACTTTTCACAGACACATTTTTGGCCCCAAAACCTTTTATAGCATAGCAATAGAACATTATTTAGTTCTAGTTTTTCTTGAAAGCTTTGATCTTTGGATAATTGCAACTATATTTAATGATAGTACATGTACCATGTGAAGAAAAAAAGGTCCTTAAAGAAGCTTTTGTTGGCAGCAAATATTTTGAAAATACTTGTCCACTTCAGACGTGTACAGTGTTTTGGAACTTTGCACAAAATAAAATAATCAAATCAGAATTTCGAAATCGAATAATCGGATGATTTTCGAATATTCGGTGGCACCCTGAGTATTTTCACACAAAAACATACCTTTGTCAGTGCATCCTCGATGTCGCGCTTGTTTTTGAACTCGTTCAGGTTAAAATCGAGCCTTGAGGTGTCACTAAAGGTCGTGACCCCGACCCTGAAGCGTCCGCTATCAATGTCAAGGCCGTCAACAGTCTGATAGGTGAAGTTGAGCAGACGGTAGAAGTTGTCTTGACCGACGGAGCCGCTCGAGTCGAGAACGAAGACGACGTCAGCCGACGCGAAGCACTCTGTAGACGAACGAAACAACAATAGCTTTAACCTATTTATGTCGAACGGACTCTCAAAGCCTTCTAAACTTGATCAAGTTATTTCCAAAGTTAGGGATGTCTGGTATATGTATTTCTATTTTTATAATATTTCTAACATATTTTTTAAGCAAACAGTGTAGACCCTGATAAGATGCCGCATGATGCGGCGTCTCATCTGAGTCTACGCAGTTTGCTCACCTTTTTGTAGACGCTATGCATAAATGGGTTAAAGAAATTATTGTTCAAAAACTTATTTTTCATATTGATTTCGCCACAAAGGGACATATTCACAGAATGGTAAAATGTGATTTTCACAATAATGTTCATAGCTTTGAAAAAAAGAATGTACACATTTAGTTAATTATAATAAAATATGTTAATAATTGTTGGTTTATCAATGGATGATCATCTTTTGAAATCAGTAAAAGATTAAGGCTTTCCATATAAGTATTTCCATAGTTGACTATAAACAAATTCATCATTCTCATTTCAAATAATGTTAAATCAATTATATTCGTTGACATGAAATTTCAAAGTTTAAACAATTGTGCTTTGTTCGTAACCATGTAAATTCTTGGATTTCTGAATTCGGGGCAAAACAGAAGAATTTTCGTCGGTCTTTTTTTCGATGTGTTTGTGCTTAATTCATGATTAAGTCAACACATGAATTAACGGAAATTAATGCAACCACAAAAATGGGTGGACAGTATTTTGACCATGTCTTTTTAAAGATTTGAATACGAAATTAAGGTACAACTAAAATTTCTGTTCACTAGAAAGCAGCATTTTTAATCAATATGTTTCTTATATAAAGGACGTAAGAAAGATAGCGGGAATAGAATAACTATGATGATATGTTGGCGATTAGCCGTCATGCATCTCGAAAAAGAGTAATGTTATGTAAATTCATTGAACAATGTTTCAAGTGGGGGCATCCTGTAAAATAAATAACATTTCCGTAAATTACTTATGATTTTTGGGACATAAATTTTCGTTGAGCATGTGGGTTGAACGCTCCACAAGTTAAACACAAACACTTCGGAAAATGACCGACCAATAGTTTAGGCGGAAAGCGGACTGCACAGGCTTTTCTGGGGCGACATTTTACGCGCAAGCATTAAGCCCCATATTCTCAAAACACATCTAAAATTATACATACCGGAAGGTGCGTGGGTGGCTTTTTCAGGACATTGTGACGGTCTTGGCGTCCCTACAAAATCAAGTCTATGAAGTCTGCCGACAACTCCGACCTCATATTTCTGAACGTTGGTAGCATCAATAATATGTTTATATTGTTATATATATTTTTTATATGCGCATCACCTTTTGTATCATGATACAACAGTCTATTTCCCGTGCTACGCTTAAATGTATGTAATTCCCCACAATTACGAAACGTACTATATTCACCGTTAACGGCATTTTTATATATTCATGAATACGGGTAAACGTAAGATCAAGATAATTGAGCTATATCTAGTACAATATATGACACAAATTCGGACTGATTTACATCAACTGGAAACATTTAAAATTCTATAATAAAACATATCACTTGCAAACAGTCAATGTATTCCTTTGAAGTTACAATCTAACACAAAAAATAAGCTGGATATTAATATTCAGCAAAATTGAATACACAATTTCATATTATTGATAAATTGCAATATATAAAAAATAATTTAATTCAAGTACGATTCTTCACCCCGCACACCATGATTCCAGTTGTTTCGCCACAAACCGCCTCTTTTCTGATCGTGATTGCGATATCAGATAATTTTTTAAATCATGTATTTTTTCCCCAATTGCGTAAAGTACCTTACCAAACCTTATGGGAACAATAAGCGTGTTAAAATGGAAAAATTAGCCTTCTAAAATCATAAGAATTGGAATTATGTTTTTTTTATTCATTGGTCAAAATCAGTCAATTATTTATTCATATTCATTTGTGCTTAATTTGGTCAATTTCAGTGCTCATTTTATGTGTACACTTGCACATAATTCACTATTGGAACAAAATTTACCAAAAAAATCCTTACTTTTTAAGAATTTTTAAGACGGCAATGGGCAATCTTGTAATGTTTTCCTCATTTGCGAAAGTACCTTTTACGGGACATTTATAAAGAAGGGAAAAAATCGCTGCAAATCAATGATAAATTGCACTATACAATATTTGTAAAATGTAAAGATACTGTAGTGTACGTACGATTTTTGATTCCGTACAACATGAGTCCGGGTGTTTCGCCGATGGCCGCCTCGTTTCGGATCGTGAGTGCCCAATCAGACGTGGGCACAGAGGACTGCGCGTCAAGCTCGTCTCGATTGCGAACGTCGCCGAATCCGACGCCAAACATTCCGACCCCCTGTCCCTAAATTATAAAACAAACATTTTTTAATAAAAGCATCACAATTGGAATATCTTTCACTTTTTTGCCGAGGGTAAAAAGGCTTTCGCCTCTGACAAGTTTTCTGACATTTCATTTTTTTTAAATAAATATTTATGTTTACCTGAATGGTGCACGCTACATCGATTTTACCATTTTCAATCATTAAGATAACGCATTTTTCTGTGAAAAGGTTTTCTTGGAGTCTCTATTCTTGGGAGTAAGTTTGTTATTCATTTTTAACACTAAGAATGGGTTGGTGAATACGGGTCCAGTAAGTCCCTTTAATTTACCTGGATGGTACATGCTTCAGTTGCAGCCTCGAAGGGGTCATCACTCGTGCCGTTTCCGGTCAAATGGATGATGTAATTCTTGGCGAAATCCCGGTCCCCGTTCTCTGGAGTGAACATCTTGGTACGTACATGCTTTAAGGCCGCGGCGGTATTTTTAGTGCCTGGTCTGTACACAACCTACAATAGAAAACCTTGCTGTTTTTTCGGCTTTCCTTTAGAAATGTTCACTGCAGTAATTTGTTGAGACACGTTTGAGAAAACTGAGAATACTGCATGTGCGTAAAGTTTAAATTCAGATTAGCCTGTGCAGTCCACACAGGCTTATCAGCGACAGCACTCTCCGCTTCTGTGGAATTTGTTACTCAAAGGATGTCTCCTCTGAGCGAAAATCCAGTGAAGGCGGAAAGTGCGATCCCTTATTAGCCTGTGTGGACTGCATAGGCTAATCTGGAACGACACTTGACGCTCATGCATTAAGCACATTTTCCCAGAACAAGGCTGTGTTACTGATCGTTGACTCAAAAACAATATCCTAAACATGAATTCAAAGACCTTATTTCAGAGAGATTCCTCTTCGTGACATACTTAAAGGCATTTACAATATATAAATGAATAACTACAATGCAGTTAAATGTACTACGTAAAACGTGCATGCTCACTGCTCAAACGGTCTTTGCTTTGCTTTACAAATTAATGTTGCAATGGTCTTTATCAAAGATCTTCCAACAAATATAGACAATAACAGGTTACAGCCCTAACGTTGTTTATAATAACGGTTGAGGCTGAGAATATAGAAACGACGAGACGTTTGTTCTAATTGTCATTTGATGATTAATTAAAAGACGGGCATTAGATACATATTTGCTACACACTATTTCAAACCATAATGCAATACCCTGTTAACGGCCGCCTGAACATCTGCCTTCGTCAAATGGTCTTTAAGGTCAAACTGTTTATAGCCAGTGTTGCTGTAGATCAGGTACCCGACCCTGCAAGAACAATTTTCAATGTTAACCTTCATTAGAACTCTGTCAGAAACCTGACCTATACCACCGCAACGTTCTGTCAGTTATGTTCAAGGACAAATACTGTAAAATCATAAATATTCGAGGGCATACAATTCGTGTTTTTAACACACTTTTTCGTCGACACGTGCATTTGTGATTTTGCGGAAAAATAGGCATTTAGGTTGGTGATCTGTGTGTTAAATTCATGGATCGATAAATCAATGAAATCAACGGCAATTTATTTTCAACTAACAATAATTAGTTTACATACAGTTATTGTGTTTCTTCCAACAAAATCTTAGAAAACCTTAGAGACCGCACCTGCTAATCAGGTAAAACACTTTTCGTTTATATGGAATTTTTCGATTCACCCATTTAAGCCTAGTGGACTCTGACATCCTTCTAAATTAGATCATTTATTTCCTAAATTAGGGATGTCTAGTATATTTATTTCTATATTTAGATTTTTTTTACAGAAATTCCTTTCAGCAAACAGCGCAGACCCAGATGAGACGCCGCATCATGTGGCATCTCATCTTGGTCTACGCTGTTTGTCAAGGCCTTTTTTTCTAGACGCTAGGCATAAATGGGTTAAAATTAAGTAGAGCTCTGTCACAAATCTGCAACGTTCTTTGCTGTAAGTAATGTTCAATGTCAAATACTGTAAAATCATGAATATTCGTGGGCATGAAATTTCGTGTTTTTTTTTAAACACGCACTTTTTCGTCGACACGAGAATATGTGATTTTGCGGAAAAAAATGGCATTTGGGATAGTGAATTTCCGAACTTTTGTGTGAATTGTTTTAATCGATCAATCCACGAAATAAACGGAAAACATGTGCAACTAACAATAATGAGTTTACATTTATTGTGTTTATTCCAACAAAGTCATGGGTTTTCGTGATTTTAGTGTACACAGAGATTAGCATGTGAAACCTTAGTATCTGCCCGCTTAATAAATGAACCAATTTTTAAGCGAACATATTTTAAAACACACATGTTTAATATTTCAATAAATATTTAAATGTTAAGTCTGGTTACTGACAGTAAATTTACATTAAATCGCAATGTTTTGGCAAAATACTGGCTAGATAAAGCCCACTATCGTAATCTGTATCATGTACAAAGTTTCTTATATTATCGTCCCCTCTGATCTGTTGCTATGGTTTGTTACTATGCGCATGTGCTTGTAAAAAATGAAAAAAACAACTGTCCAGCATTTCTTAAGTTTTTTTTCAAGTAGGTCGTTAAACTTAACAATCAATCAATGGTTTATGTTCGACACAAAAAGAGAACAGACAATAATGAGACTAAACTACAATTCAGTATGTAAGTGTCTAAAACAGATCTGTTTCAATGCCGCTGACCTTGTATGGATGGTATTGATATCGATCATATAAAAATGATTGCTCATATCTTGTACAAAGTACGAATAAGGTTCTCCTGAAGGAATAGACCGTAAATAGGTCACCAGGTGAAATCGTAGAAAAACGTGTTACCATTTTAGAAGTCACATCTCAATCTTGATGTAAATTGGTCCAATTTTGTTTTCTTGGTAACATATAGAGTAAATATGAATCTGGTCACGCGAGAAACTAGGCCAGTAGATAACATCTTATGAAAACTTAGATACAATTCCAGAGGCCACATGTATGACTCGATCTTTATGAAACTTAGTCAAAATCATTATCTTGACAATATACAAAACAAGTTGGAATCTGTGTCATGTACGTCCAAAAACTAGGTCACCAGTTAGAATCTTAGAAAACCTTAGAGTCCGCATCAGCTTATCAGGTATGACACTTTGCGCTCTTATGGAATTTTTAGTTTAACCCTTAAAGCGCTGGAGCTGAATTTTAAAGGCCTTTGCAAACAGTTTGGATCCAGATGAGACGCCACAAAACGTGGCGTCTCATCTGGATCCAAACTGTTTGCTATTCTGATAATATTCTTTGAAAAAAAAATCGAAGAAAATGCTAATTTTAGAAATTCAGCAGACGACATTTTAGCAGACGACAAATTTCCCAGCATGCAAAGGGTTAAAGGAAGTTTCTTCTAACCAAAATACCATAAGGCGGAAAGTGTCGTCCCTTATGAACATGCACGGAGTACACAGTAAGGCGGAAAGTGTCGTCCCTTATGAACATGCACGGAGTACACAGGCTAATATGGGACGACACTTAGAGCAAATATAAAAAGCCCATATAACCAGAGCGAAGTTAAAAAAATGGTGTTAATTAGTATTGTATTTTTATTAAAAATGCTAGGCACTTTTAAGCAAGGCTTACCTAAACTCTTCGTCATCAATGTTCATTTGACGGACGGCATCCCGGGTATAATTGATCATCCATCGGAAATGCTCGGGGGTTACCGAAGAATCCAGTACAAAAATTACATCATAGCCGGTTACTCGCGGGGCTATGAAATGTACACAAAGAAGCATTTTAAATAAGCAGTCGGGATAAACGCATTTCATCTCTTGAATGCGTCGCTTTAATTCTAAAGTTGCGAATATAAAAAATTGCAAAAATGACATATTTGTGATCATTTGGCAAGCTCTACACGATGCAACACACGGCATATGTGTAGCTTTCTCTAATAAGGCACTAGCGACCCCTAAACATTGGCGAAACGTGACAATTTTATATTCATTCTAAAATCGCGAATGTCTTTGTGTAAGATTCAGCCAATTATAAGTCGCTTTAATTCTAATGTCGCGAATGTCAAAAAAATGCACAAATCGACAGATTAAAAACAATATTAATTAATATAACTTTTTTATGTATGTCTTTGAATTTTTCAAATCGAAAGATTGCATACATCTCAACCACCTGTCAAAATATATAAAGATATCTTGTTTTATAGTATATGGTTTTTTATTTCAAAACTTTAGAAGCGATTTTCTCAAAATCACTTTTTTAGACTTTCGTGCATTTAGAATTAGTGCGACGAATGTCTCGTGGTAAAGGCATTCGCTGCCATAGCGGGAGGTCGAAGTGCGAGCCCTACAAAGGACAATTTTCGACATGGCCGGCTGCTTACCCAGCAGCTGGTTGAATTGAGCCTCATTCTTGGAATACTGTGTTTAATGCATGTGCGATAGCCTGTGCGGGCTGCACAGGAGGCTTATCCGTGACGACACTATACTCACATGCAGTAAGCACGGTGTTCCTTGAAGGAGGCTGAATTCAAGGAGATACGTGGCCTTTCTGACAAGCGCCAAGCAAAAAGACCAGGACTCTTCATTAGTAAAGATGTTCATTAGTAAATATGTGCCATTAGTCAAAATAACATAGCTTTTGATATATGACGCTACGATTAAAAACACGTTAACTTTACTTTTTACTTTGCTCTGGAGCGAAATCGTTAAGCAATATTCCTTCAGCATGGTTTATGGATGGATCATCAACATACAATTTTGATGTGCCATATCATTACATAATATGTCTATGTTAAGAACATAAAAACTTATGTACGCCATTATATGTTATATACAAATATAAATGTTTTGTGAAATAAATAAATGACAATATTGTACGCAAAGGAACACATTTTACGCATATGCATGCGTGCATTTCTGCTATTCTCATTTATTTTAGTCCTTGAAAAACATGTACCATTAATTAAAAACACATCAATAGAGGAGCGTTCTTCGAAAACTGCTCAAAATGCAAGTTGGTAAATTGTCGACCCAGATAAGCCTATGAAGTCTGCACAGGCTACTCAGGGTCGACACTCTCCACCTGTAGTAAATTTTTCTATTAAATGATGTCTCTTCCAAAGGCGAATCTAGTGGGTGCATAAAGTGTCCTCTCTGATAAGCCCTGGCGGACTACATATGCTTATCTGGCAGGCCAATTTATGAAAATGCCTTAAGCCCAATTTTCCTCAGAACGCGTGTAATTTATACCTCTTTGAACAACAACTCTAGCCTCGTCATAATCGAGAAGCTCATTTTGGTCGGACACCTCCAGTTGGAAGACGTATTCTCCCTCTTTCAAGCCGGCAACGCTCAATCGCGGCGTCCTGTCGCCCGTCAAACGCACGCCTCTGCTGTCTCCGGTGGTTAACTTCCAGCGGTACGTCACGATACGTTTGTCGTCGGTGCTTTTGCTTCCGTCGAGAACGACGTTGTCCACTGGCAGACGGATGGTCTGGTCTGGGCCGGCGTTCGCTACCGGCGGCGCGTTGGGTTCTAACAAACAAAATAAATAGAAAATTTGTTTTTCTAAATCATTGAGTCGCGCTCTGAAAATAACGTGGCTGAAAAGCATGCGGTGTAAAGTGTCGTCCAAGATATGCCCACGGCGTAAAGTGTCGTCCAAGATATGCCCACGGCGTAAAGTGTCGTCCAAGATATGCCCATGGAGTCTGCACATGCTTATTAAGGACGACATTTTCCGCCGATTTTCGCTGATTACAGACTTTCTGTCAGCAAAAATTATTATAAAAGCCGAAAGTGTCGTCAAAGATTCCCAATTAGGGAAAACACCTTCCACCTAGACTGGAGAGATTTGTTCAGAAAAGACTTCGTTGAACCGAAAAAAACCATTAAATGGGTAAAGTCCTACGTGATAAGCCTATGCAGGTTACACTGGCTACACTGGGACGACACTTTACGTGAATGCATTAGGCCCCATTTTCACAGCGAGGCTCATAATTCCTCGAATATTTAATAGAGTTGACAATTAGAACAGCGGATTATCTTATCAAAAACAAATGGGCGATACGTTCTGTTTATTTTTTTAAAAGATATTTTACGATATGTGCGCGTGTAATTTTCAACGTAAAAGAGTGCATTGTGATTTTATTTCCCTACAGGAAAAACGCCCTGGATGAGTGATGTTTTTTTTTCTTTCCTGATTCCGTATTCACAAAACTCTGTAGGTGAATCTTACCTAAAGTTGTTCGTCTGGGAACATTTCTGATAAAAAAGTATATTAAAATTTTAACTTTTGTGAAAACACGAATATTTATAGATATAGGAAAATTTCCTGTATAAAATATGCTTATGCAAAAATATCAAAATGCAACTTTGCCAGAGACTTATGGAAATTTATTAATTTCAGGAACTTCTTTTAAATTTTCCCTTCAGATAGAATCTGCTTGAATACTGTCAATGTAATTAATAAATTATTTGCCACTTGTCACTTGCCTTATATAAAATACTAGCAGGATGTAACACTAATTGAGCCGTGTTCTGAGAAAACTGGGCTTAATGCATGTGCGTAATGTCATCAGAGATTGGCCTGTACAGTCCGCACAGGCTTATAAGGGACGACACTTCCCGCATAAATTTGATTTTCTATAACGAGGGACTCTCTTAAAATTAAAAATACCATAGAAGCGGAAAGTGTCGTCCCTGATTAGCCTATGCGGACTGCACAGGCTAATCTGGGACGACATTTTACGCATATGCATTAATCCCACTTTTCTAAGAACGCGGCTAAATTTATCTCCTTTAATATTTGTGAAATTTGATACTTCTATAATTGGCTCCATTTCTCACCCGCTTGAACAACGATTCTAGCCTCATCAGTCGACAGCTGTTCTTTTCCGTCGGACACAGTGAGCGTAAACACGTATTCTCCTTCCTTAAGACCTTCAACGCTAAGCCTCGGCGTTCTATCGCCTGTCATGCGCACTCCACTATCGTCACCCGACTTCAGCTTCCAATTGTACGTCACAATTCTGACGTCATCAGTGCTTCTAGTGCCATCGAGAATGGCGCGGTTGGTCGGAAGTTGAAGTGTCTGATCTGGGCCCGCGTTCGCAACAGGAGGTGCGTCAGGAACTATAGTAAAGAAACAGCGTTCAAATTTCAGCGAGATCATAAATTATATTTTATATACAAAGACGTCGTTAAAAATGCCGTCGTTAACGTCAAATGATGTAGATTAGTAAACAAATTTCCATATGTAAAATATTATATTTAAAACAATTCAATATAGAGACAAAAGTGTGTGCAGTTTAGCTTTCAAAGATAGCGAAAACTAGAAAAAAAATTAAGTTTAAAGATCAAAATAATCACACTGGAAATATCAGCTTGTTTTAGCCAACATGAAGGACATATACCTTCTAGGCGTTGGTTCATCACTGGTGCTGGAATAATGAAATAACATAACATTTAATGTCACTCGCAACAATCATGGTAAAAATGCTAACCTGCTTGCACAAACACCCTGACCTCGTCGTTCGACAACTGTTCCTTTCCGTCTTCAACCGTTAGCTGGAAAACATATTCGCCCTCTTTCAAACCGTTAACGTTCAACCTTGGCGTTCTGTCGCCCGTCAAACGCACACCGCTGTCATCCCCTGACGTAAGCCGCCAGCGGTACGTTATGATCCTGACGTCGTCAGTGCTTCTTGAACCGTCTAGAATGACGTTGTTATTTGGAAGACGAATGGTCTGATCTGTACCGGCGTTTGCAACTGGTGGCGCGTCCGCTGACAGATAAATGGAATCTTGTTGTTTTATAAAGTTTTGAGATCACACGTGTATTCAAACATCTGACAATTTAATAATACATATTGAACGTTATATAGTTCAGATGACTAAAGATATCAGTTTAACGGTTTATAGAAAGTATAAACATAAATTGATGTCATGGAAATCAACTAAATAACGTCATTGCAATAAAAATAACGTCATTTCAATCAACAAAATGGCTTAGTGACAATCAACAAAATGACGTCATGGAAATCCACAAAATGACGTCATGGCAATCAACAAAATGACTTCGGCATTCAACAAAATGACTTCATGGCAGTCAACAAAATGACATCTGGAAATCGACAAAATGATGCGATGGCAATCAATGAATGACGTCATGGCTATTCACAAAACGACGCCATGGCGATTTACAAATGACGTCATGGCAATCAACAAAATGCCATTAATATGATAAGATTGATTGATTGATTGATTGATTGATTGGAATGATTTAATAACTTATTTAACCCCGTTTCTCATATAAAAACTACCTACATGGTTGAACAATAATCCTGACGTCGTCGGTTGACAACTGTTCTTTTCCGTCTTCAACCGTAAGCGTGAAAACGTATTCGCCCTGTTTCAAACCGATAACGTTCAACCTTGGCGTTCTGTCGCCTGTCAAACGCACACCGCGGTCATCCCCTGACGTCAACCTCCAGCGGTACGTTATGATACGGACGTCATCCGTGCTTCTAGAACCGTCTAGATTGACGCTGTTGTCTGGAAGTTGAATTGTTTGATCGGCGCCGGCGTTCGCAACGGGTGGTGCATCCTCTGCAAAAAGGATTCCCGATGTAATGAGACATGTTACACAGTCACTGACTAAGCATGATATAAAATCTGCAAAAGCTCTCCGCACGGGTTCCACCATTCTAGAAATATCCTACTTATACAATAACCTTAGCCAATAACTGCATACTCATAGTAAGAAAGTGGTACAATTTCAATGAGCCGCGCTCTCGAAAAAATGACTAAATGCATTTGCGTTAAGTGTTGTTCAAGATTAGCCTGTCCAGTCCGCACAGGCAAATCTGAGACGACACTTTCTGTCTAGACCGGATTTTTAAGAGGAGACTTAAATTAATCATTTTATAAAAGCGAAAAGTGTCGTCTGCTCGTGCATTATGTCCTGTTTACCCAAAGCGAGACTCACATATATTTTTACTAACTACAACTTAAGAAAGTATTTTTCAGCTGCAAAAAAGCTACTGCATGAGCTGAGTATTATAAAATTGATTTCCACAAAATTCAAACTCACACCAAGGTTACTTCCCATAAAGAAAAATGATAACAGTTACCTCTTCTATAGGAAACTGATAACCTGTACCGTCACAACTAAAATCCTGTTAGACCTAAACGGATTTAAGATTTGTTTCCTTTTATTTAAAGTTAGTGTTTTTTTTATATAAATAATTTGACTTTTTATGTATAGTTTCCCGACAAACATACTAGAAGAGTGAAAAATTAATCCGATTTAAGGGATTTGACAGCTTTGCTCGGAACAAGTCCAAACTTTGCGCAAGGCCTATTAGCAAAAGCAAGAAACGCTTATATGAGCCTCTTAAGTATAATTCTTTAATTTCAGCCCGATTGCCTCGAAAGCCTAAGGCTTATTGAAACGCTTTCGAGTCCGTTACCTTGGTAGAACCTGTACTTGTTGTATTTTGGTGAAATCTAAAGTACATTCTTACAGTGCGGATCGAATTCGTGACTTCCCGGTCCTTAGGTGGGCATTATATCATACACGCCGCAGCGACCAATAAAAGCCCCTATGGCTTTCAACAGAATAAAATTAAAATATATTAATAGCAAAGCCCATACGCGCAACAACGACGAGTGTTACGTTGTCGGTGTCCTCCTGTCCGAGCATGTCCGTGACTGTGAGTTCGAGCACGTAGGTTCCGGGTTGGAGGTCCCGAAGCGTCAACCGCGGGTCGTTGGTCAGATTGACCTGGACGGCGGGGCCGTATATCTGGCTCCACTCGTACTTCACGATGCCGATATCGTCCTTGCTGCCGTCGCCGGAAATGATCACGTATTCTTCCGGAAGCTGGACGGTTCTGTCGGGTCCGGCATTCGCCCTCGGTGGGTCGTCTAGGTACATTAGAATTACGACGAACGTGTGGGTGTGTGTTTGTGATTTATTACGTTTTAAAGGCACTGCTTAGTCACGTATGTTATATTACAATAATGATAACGAGGAACATTTAATTTACAACTGGTTGTTCAGATAATAAATGATAAGATAGTCTATTAAAGTATTAAAGAACCTGACCAAAAAAACTGATTCAAAAATTTATGTTCTCGTTTTATGTTTATAGAAACACACAAAGTTTAATTTTAGTTAATATACAATTAACATTCGAGTAAAGAGAGTAAGCTGAAAGAAGTTGAAAAGTATGAATAAGTTTAATTTTAAGACACAATTTTTTTCTTTAAATATTGGAAAATATTAGTTTTGTTCGTGTATGCAAGCATATAATTTCTTCAAAGGTTATGTATAACAGATATTTAATTATCCTGATTTTTTTTAATGAACTGTGAGGTGAGTAACAAAATACCAAACTTAAAAACACAGAACACAGAAATAGTATGACGAATAATCTTTGAGCTGTTATATTAGTAAAACATTAGTAAAACATTAGTAAAACATTAGTAAAACATTAGTAAAACATTAGTAAAACATTAGTAAAACATTAGTAAAACATTAGTAAAACATTAGTAAAACGCGCTAATTTATTGAATGCACCGTGGGCACATGCTGTTCGTAGTTTATTTTATTACTTTGATCTTCTTTAAAGATTCTTTTAAATGGTGAGATATGCGTTAATGAAATTTGATTCATTTATTTGATTAAAAAGCAGTTAGCAGCAACAACAAAACAAAAATATGAAAATGATCAATGATGTCTTACAAAATAAAAATAAAAATAAACCATAAGCAAACGTGGCAACCCGATTTTAGTGAAGTTTTTCATATGTATTTTGGTATGTCAATCGGTCATGTACGTTATGTACAGTTATATTGATATGTACACTGGACGTAGCATCGACAGCTTTACGCAAGGTGCGTATTAATCTGATTTAATATTTTTACCACATTTATTATAGCGCCCTTTTCATACAGTATGTGCGTTCAGAGGCGCTTCACATTTTTCCCCTGATCACTGGGTCATAAGTCGTCCGTTAACATTTTGGCGTAGTATGCAACCACGGCATATTGGCTAATTTCCCTCACAGGTACTCATTTATACATCTGGGTGGCGAGGAGCAAATGTGGGATAAATTTCTTGCTCAGGAGCTCAGGTGCCCAGGGACCTCTCGATCTCTAAGCCAGCGTCCTACCATTAGACCACTGTTCTCACAATAAATTATTCAAGATATCTGAACACTTTCCATCGAGATGAAAACAGGAAATACCTGGTAGATTCCATTCGCTAGAGTTATTTAAATCACAAATGAAACAATAGGCTACATGCATGACTACATAATCAAACACAGATCAAACTACACATAACATGCAAGACTAGAACTGCATCTCTAGGACTTATAAATTTCCTTCACAGAGAGACTATTACTTCTCCGATTTTCAATATTCAATCTTCTCTTATGCATCGAATCAGAATAGTTTAATTGAATTTAATTTTAACTAAATATGTTATAAATGCTTTTCCTTTTTCAATTGTAGATCTTGTGCGGAGAGAAAGTGGACTAAAACATGGACTTTTCTTTTCGCGTCGGAAGGCACATAGATTATTTGCAACCACCGATGTCCCAATTTAAGGAAATCGTTGATCGTTAACGATCATCTTCTGTACACCGAAAAGCCAAGTCTATCTTAAATATGCAGTAAGACTTTTTTTTAAAGACACGGCATTTGACTTTTAAGGGAGCATCTCTGGAATCAAAAGAGCCTTGTTTTGAGAAAACTGGGCTTAATGCATGTGCGTAAAGTGTCATCCCAGATTAGCCTAGGAAAATCATGGACGACACTTTCGCTTTCATGGAATTTTCATTTAAATGACGTCGCTCTTAACGAAAATCAAGTTAAGGCGGAATGCGTCGTCCCTGATTAGCATGTGCGGTCTGCGACAGCTAGTCTGGGATGACATTTATCGCACATTCATTAAACCAAGATTTCAAAAAACGAGGCTCGAATGATCTCACTTCGTTTCTAACTACATCAATCCTTGACAAACGGTAGGTGCATACCTTTACAAGACATATTAAAGAGGAGCGAAGGAACTGAAGTCAGGACACCGTAATTGGGAACTGCTATTCTTTTTTTCGGCCCTGACGCACTGAATATTTTGTGATCGGCAGCTAAACCTATTCCGATTGTAAATATCAAAACACCCTGGGCCTCCAAAAGCTTTGCTTCAATTAAAAACTGTCTTTCGACTTCATGTTCGAAACCATTTGTAATTATTATGACGAAATTATCAATATTTTTCCTGTCACCAACATTGGGTTTAAATAATATATTGCGGACTATTTTTAGAACATTAGTTTTGTATTTGTTTATTGACTTCTTGGTTTTTACGCTGTCAACACCGTTAAGCACACCCGCGTTTGAATCATAAGTGTTCAAGTTAAAATACAGTCTGATTTCATCGTCAAATGTTGCCAAGCCAAACCTAACCCTCCCATTATTTATCTCAGATTTCTGAATAAAGAATTTTGTTAAAGCAAGCATGGAATCAAAGTCGGCATTAGCAATATTAGCAGACGCATCCAATAAAAAAATAACGTCGGCATTCTGGAATCTGCAAACCGAGGCTGAAATAAAGCAAATGTAAGCGTGCAAAATAAGAAGAACATATGAAATAAGCCTAACTGAAAAGAAGAAAGGGTAAAACAAATGAAAAAAGGCGAACTATCAAATTGCATGCCGCTACCATTAATATCATGTTCCCATGATAAATGTAATGTTGCCGGATGGGCGTTTAGGGTTCTTTCGACCAATGCGTTTGGGTTTCTAAATATTTAGAAACCCAAACGCGTTGGTCGACAGTCCGAGAATGTATTCATAACCCTAGATGAGTCTAAGTATTTGTCCTCCGATGGTACATTTTAAATCACGCAGATACGTTATTCCAATACATGTATGTTGTATCCAAAATAACAGTTGACCCTCAACAACAAAAACGAGTCAATTCATGAAATCAACGTACAGCATTTTATAGTATAACTAACACACAGCGTAAATGTCAAAAACAGAGAGAAAGCTAAAAATATTATGCAAAAAGAGCTGTCTCCACCGGAAGACATATGCCCTCGAAAAACGCAGATTTCGAAACCTAAACGCAGATTTCGATATCTAAACGCGGACCCTAAGTTCAAGGTCATGGTCAAAGGGGTAAACATTTTGTGCGTATGGAAAGGCATTGTCCATATACACATTCATACCAAATATGAAGGTTACAACTGAAGGGAAACAGAAGTCATGAGCATTTTTTAAAAACCTAAACGCAAAAGTGTGACGGACAGACAGACAGACGGACAGTGTGATCACTATATGCTAACCTTCGGGGGCATAAAAATCATAATTATTTTTTAAATCGACGTATGTGATTGTATACATCTAAATTAATACTTAAAGTTACAAAACACGTTTTGAATTTTAAAACTAACTTATGCTTAATAGCAAAATTCTCATTTAAATGCAATGGGCTACAAAGAAAACATAACTATTAACCCCACGCTTTTGTTTACAACTTAAACCTAAATACAAAAGCAGATACTGGAAGTCCATATGCTCATATAAATGATTATTAAAATATGTATATAAGTACTAAAGGAAAGGCAAAGGGTGAACTAAAAGCAGACTAGTCAATTTCATCCCACAGCGCATTCGGTTGATTAAAGCCCCGTTAATTAAATATCATCTATAATCAACGGCAGGAAATGATGTCAATATTTCGACGAAATGACGTCATAAATCCAGCGTAATTATCCAGTCAAACTAATTTTGTTTCAACAAAAAGGTTTACAAAATAAAAAGTGGGATAAATAGAATAATAGATAAGTGTTGATTATAGATCAGGTTTATCATGCTCGGCACGAAAACGAAAGGCTCGTGCTTTTTGTTTTCTAAGCCTCGCATGATAAACCCGATCTATAATGAACATCAATCTATTATTCTCTATTTTCATTACAACCAGTTGATAATCAATTTCTATTTATGCTGTTCATTTGAATGCTCCTAAATCCCAAGGACCGTTATAAACATGAACAAATATATAAATAAATATATATATACAGTCCACTCTCGTTATTTCGAAGTCGGCGGGAACAAGAAAAAATATCGAGATAACGAGAGTTCGAGATATCCGATTATGCGTTTTCAAAGAAAAAATGAGACGAAAATTTAAATTGTTTTTAAGATCTAAATACCTGCTAAGTGGTCTAACTAAAGCCGTCACCCGTGTGTCACAATACTCCCTACCTGATATACTAGTATACGCGTTTTTACGAGGCACGATTAATTTTGCTATTTAAATGCTTAAAATGACGTTTTAAGTATTACAGAATTGCATGACCACATGCGGTTATATTTTTTCTAAACTGTCGAGTAAACATCCGATAAAGTTGCTATTTAAAGTTATGATGCAATTGACGTCCAATCAAGACGCGGGTTTTCCATCTAAATCACGTTCCGGAATACTGAACTGTACATGTACATTTTGTAGTTTGGGTCTTACTCAATTGTTAATGGCTGACGACATTACACACGTGTGATCATTGATGCAATTAACGGATCAAAGAAAAAAATTCTCACCATTTGTCAACACTGGAACAGTTATTCGCACTTCGAGATAAACCACAGTAAATACATGTAAAATCGGGACTCGGGACAAAATTTTATATCGAGATATCGAATTATTCGACATAACGAAAATCGAGATATGCGATGTTTATTTATATAGATAAAGAAGGAAAAAAGTTGGGACATTGAGCTTACTTCGACATATCGAGAATATCGAGATATCCGATGTCGAGATAACGAGAGTGGACTGTATATATTTCATAAATTTCATAGATTATGCATACATAAATCAACAAATAATATTTAAAAAAAATATATGTAAAAAATATAAATACACAAAAAAATAACACATAAATAAGATATGCATATTTGGACAAGGCAGTCGAGCAAAATAATTGAAATCACACAGTAAATACCAAATCATAGATGAGTCTCGCTCCAGGAAAATGGGCCTTAATGCATATGTCGTCCCTGATTAGCTACTGCACTTCGCACTGGCTTATCAGGTACGACACCATTCGCCCTTAGTGTTTTTTCACTAAGAAGATACCCTATTTAAACGAAAAATACCTTAAACGCCGAAAATGTCGTCCCTGATCAGCCTATGTAGTACGCGCAAGCTAATCTGGGACGACACTTAACGCACATGCATTAAGCCCGGTTTTCCCAGAGCGTGGCTCCAATAGAAATCGAGTTATATCTTGCAGAAGGGGAGACACATTCACACTCAGGTCTAGAGAAATTGGGATACGAATAAAGCATACCTTTCTTTTCTGTCATAAAAATACACGCATTACAATAGATTGTCAAACGATGTTACGTTTATCAGTTATACGTTCATCAGTAAACCTTTATCAGTAAACGTTTATCAGTTTTCGTTCATCAGTTACGTACAGTATAATTCCCCATGAATACTGATATATTATATCAATTGAAACAAAACATTCCTCAACTTTGCTGCTTAGCTGGGCTGGGGTTATTTATTCCTGCTTTTGAATTAATACATGTATAAAAATAGTGCATGCCATATTGATATACGCTTGTGATCAATGAACCCAATCGAAAACGGTTTTGTTTTCTGAACAACATTCGATACCAAATGTTTGCCTTAATATTCGAGCTATGAGTATAAGTAAGTCTCGTTCTGGGTAAAGAGGGCTTAATGTACGTGCGTTATGTACCGTCCCAGATTAGCACGTGCAGTTTGCAAAGGCTAATTAAGGACGACTCTCTCCGCTTTTATTGAGTTTTCGTTTAAAGGAAGTCCCTTGTGAACGAAAATCCAGTCTATGCAGAAAGTGTCGTCCTGTACCGTCCGCACAGGCTAACATATGACAACACTTAAATCACATGTAACGATGTATTAAACCCCGTTTTCCCAGCGCGAGACTCATATATAAACGATCTTATCTATAGTAATCAAACGACTGGTAAATAATTCAGAAATAGACACACTACCTGGGCATGAGGCGCTGAATATCGTCTTATGTAGACCCTTCAGTTGGTCGAAGGTCTCCACGTGGAAGCTGTTGTCGGCTGCCGGCGGCGTGGCTATGGCATCCACCTCCCGAGTGTCTTGGAGGGCGATACCGATCACGTACAGGTGGATGCCCTGAATATTAGTGAGAATGCAAATGAGCCTCGCTCTGTGAAAACAGCGTTTAATGCATGTCCGTAAAGTATCCATTTGTTCCGCACAGGCTAATCTGAGACGACGCTTGCCGCCAAAATTGGATTTTGCTAAGAAGAGACTTTATTTACACATTTTATGCTATTTATTACTTGTATTAATTGTTAAAATGCCGCTTAATTTCTAGCAATATCAGAAAGAATGTTGGAGCTGTAATTTTGTGACGAAACAAAGAAATTTCGCGGCGCGTAAAGTCGAGATGAAAAACGAATATTTATACCAAATAAGCGCTTATCACTTTCTTGATACTTTCTATAATACGAAAGCCAAAACACACAAAGCTAGTAGCGAATACGATTTCTTGGGTCTGATTGTGGATCCCAATGAAAAAAAATAGGCCGTCAACTTAATGTTCAAAACAACGTAAGAAATACCGTACTGTTACATCTGTTTTATTCGTCAGCATTCAATGTCATGTTTAAAAAAGATGCGTTTGTGAAACACTATGTCGCCCCCATATATTTGACCTTTGACCTTGAAGGATGACCTTGACCTTTCACCACTCAAAATGTGCAGCTCCATGAGATACACATGCATGCCAAATATGAAGTTGTTATTTTCAATACTGCACAAGTTATGGCAAATGTTAAAAAACGTTAAAACAAACAAACAAACCAACAGACAGGGCAGAAACAATATGTCCCCCACTATAGAGATGGCCAATGTTAAAGGTTGACGCAAACCAACAAACAAACAGTCAGTGCAAAAACAATATGTCCCCCACTATAGTGGGGGGGGGGGGGACATAATAAGCGCCTTTTTCGCGGGAACATACATCCGAGGTTGTCTGATTTTGGAAACAAAGAGTAATTTGCATCGGTAAGTTTCCGATGTGTTTGGGTCAAATTCGTGGATAGGTCAACCTAAGGAACCAACAAAATTAATGCCCCGTTAATATTTATGATATAACATTAATTTCAGATTTATTGTCCTCTTTCGGCCAATAACACATGTTGTAGTTATTATAGTAATATAGTAATTATAACACTACGATTGTTGGTTTAAGTAGTGGTGGCGGTGGGTTGGTGGGAGTAAACCCATATATTAAAAAAAAAAACTAAGACTAGGAACGAACGATTTAATTGGCAGATAAACTATGAATGTAAATTCGATGTATTTTGTTTTCGGATAAATTCACATTACTTTATAAATTGCTCGCTCGATTAATATTACTATTGGGACTTTCTACCATTTGACTACATGATAGTTAAACACATATGTTGTTTATAACGTTCGAAGAACAATCCACGAATATAATGGAGCCTTGTTTGAGAAAACTGGGCTAAATGCATGTGCGTAAAGAGTATTCCATGACGACACTTTCCGCCTAAACGTGATTTCGGTAAGGAGGGATTCTTGAAACTGAAAATACCATAAAAGCGGAAAGTGTCGTCCCTGATTAGCCTGTGTGGACTGCCACCTTACGCACATACATTAAGCCCAGTTTTATTCTGAGAATAATGGGCTTACAGCATGTGTTTTAAGTGCCGCACATGCTAATCAGGGACGACACTTTCCGCCTAAGAGGAGACTTCTTTTAAACGAAAAATAGTAAAATCCGTAAAGGGTCGTCCCTGATTAGACTTGGCGGACTGCACAAGCTTATCTGGGACGACCTTTAACGCACATGCATTAAACCCCGTTTTCCCAAAGCGTGGCTCAATTATGTTTAAACTATATTATCAAAGGAATCCTCTGTGACAAACTGAGACATTTATTGGCTTTTACCAATGGCATCAAATATTTAACTCTTCACATCGTTTTTGTGCGTAACGTGATTACGGATTTTATACCGAAGATAGAAGAAAGTGAAAATTCGTAAAAGTAGCCATCACGTCATTGACTCCAGCCATATTAGCTCGGTATATTACGATTTAAAACTCCATTCACAACACAAATTTTGTATGTTAACACCGCGTTTACCCTTAAGCTACTTATACTGTTTACCCTCAGCTAAGTTTGCAAACTTGAAATGTTTATTGACATTGAGCATCTGTTCCTTGTACTGTTATGTTATGTAATTTCCAACAAAGATACAATGCTGATTGTAACTCATGTTTATCAAGATAATTGGTATTTTTACCCTTAAGAATATATTGTAAACAGGTAACTCTGCATGAAGATGATTTTGTAGAATATACACATTTATGTAGCAAAATATGGTAAAGCTTCAAAATTCTGTGTATAATGTTGGTTATATTTATACTAAAAGTAAAGACATTTTTCCACTGCACTAACCTAAATGTTTTCTATGTTATTGACTTCTATTATATAGATAACTTTAGATGTGTTTTATTATGCATCTTGTTCATCTCTGTTTGCAGTACATCATTATGCTTTTTTTCATAATATATACGTATTTGTTTTACAGTTTTAAAATAAAGTGAGTTGGAGAAAGACTACTTCAGCTGACCTTGGCTCGGGCTGCTTCCGCTTCCGGTATCGTTCGACGGCTGTTAATATTCGACACGCCGTCCGTCAACAGGATGCACACGTTCGGGGCGTCCGGCCTGTCACCATTTGCGGGCGTGAACATAACCTCGGACATCGACTTCAGCGCGTCGGCCGTGTTGGTCGATCCGTAGATGTACGGTATGCGGTCAACAGCCGCCATGACGTCACGAGATGTGGTGTACCTGATGAAAGCGATAGAAATCACCATGGGAATGTGTGTATTTCGAAGTTTATAAGGTCCTTCCGCGCCTGAGACTGCATTATGTGTAAATCCAGAGTGTGTCCCAGCCCTACTAGACCACTCGACTCACGAAAGGTGGGACGAATTTTTTAATAATAGCTGCAATTTCCAGCTTTTTTGTTGTAACTGAAGTATTTTCAATATTAGTGCGGAACTGTTTCTGTGGTGGGAAGTCGGAGTACCCGGAGGAAACCCAACCTTTCCGGTACGGTGACCACCAACCAAACTCACATGCCTCCGAGATCGGGGATTGAACCCGGATCGCCGAGGTGAGAACCAACAACTGCGCTAACCGGACAGCGCAAAAACAATATGAAAAATTTTTTCCTTTTTAAATATCTCGTTACAAGCACACCAATTAACTAAAGTATAACATTGAATTAAACTATACTTTGATTGATTTATAGACCAAAATACCCAGCCCAGATTTTATAAATATGCGTTAGTCTCCTTAAATACGATGATCATTTTAAAATTGCAATTAAGTGTTTAAAAGTTGCAATTAAAATACATTTCAGGCTTTTATAACAACACTTTAAGCCATTTATTATTTCAACAGAATGTGGAATTCTGTAAAATAGCTTCAATCTGTCCGTATGAAATTTCGTGTTTTTTTTTATGACTGTTTTACGTTGACACGAAAATTCGTGTTTGTTATTATAGAAAAAAGTTGGGATTTGCGTCGGTCATTTGACGATGTGTTTGTGTACAATTCGTGGATCAGAAGCCTACAAAATCAACGTTAACCCATTTATGCCTAGCGTCCTGTAAAAAGGACATTGCAAACAGCGTAGACCCAGATGAGACGCCGCATCATGCGGCGTCTCATCTGTGTCTGCGCTGTTTGCTTAAAGGAATTTCTGTAAGAAATATTCTAAAAATAGAAATAAATATACCAGACATCTCTAATTTTGGAAATCCAATTAAGAAGAATGGGAAAGTCCACTAGGCATAAATGGATTAATTAATACCCAACGATTTATGATGAGTCTACAGTATTTAAGAAATCGGGGTCCGATGGCCTAACAACCAAATCTGCAACTTACCGGTTTAAATGGAACTGGACGTCAACGTCGGTGCTGTAGAGGTTAATGCCGACTCTAATGGAACCAGAGTCGATGTCGGCGTTGGAGAGGAATTCCTTAAGGAAATCTCGCATCTTCTGGAAATTGGCGTCCGTGACGCTCGTGCTGGCGTCGAGAATGAAAACCAGATCCGTCTTTGCGAGTCCGCACGGCTCTTTAGAGACAAAACGTTAAGAACAAATTTGCGCCAAATCCGTAAAATAGTTCGTCTCGCTGTGAGGAAACGGCGCTTTATGCAATAGCGTAAAGTGTCGTCCCAGATGAGCCTGTGCAATTCGCAAAGGTTAATCAGGGACGACACTCTCCTCTTTAATGGGCACAGGCAAATCTGGGACGATACTACGCAAATGCATTAAGCTCGTTTTTCCCAAAACGTAGATTTTTTTCATGATTGCATTATTAATTGCGAGTTTTAAAAAATATTTAAATTTGTTAACAGAACCAGGTTAACAGAGAAATTGTCATGTGTTTTTATTTTAATTGGTAAATTAACAATCATCGCGCAGGACAAATACGCAAAGCTATATTTTAAATATAAATTATTAATTATATATCATGTTACTCACAAATATAGTGTTACATTGTACGTACTAAATATACGTTACCAATAAATTTTAAATTTAATACATACGTTATTATATTATTATCTCAAGCATTATACTTCTACAAATATGTTATAACAAAATCGTGTCTGGTAAAGCCCACATATTGTCATCAACTGAACGTATTAACAACGCACGCACCCTCAAAGCAGATGACTTCGGTACACATATAGCAGCAATACAAGATGCAAGTGTTAGTATATGTTAACGTCTCTAAAATGTCGTAGTATGTACCGTCGCTTCTGCTCCTCCAATAATCTGACGTCGACACTGCGTTTCACAAATGCTTTGGACGACAATAAAACCATTTTTAGCCGAAACACGGTCGCATTCAAATTGCAGTATTGCAACATACGTACAAAATTCGAACGCACAAATGATTTATTAAATAGCAAAGCGTAGACATCAGCCTTCCCACACAACAAGTCATCAAGTGTTTTGGCGTTCCGGTCATATTATCTTCAAATGTCCTTGACATCTCGTGACGTCATTTGTAGGAATTTCATTGTTGGACGTAATTCCTAAAACATTGCTGCGTCATTTGCACCAGTGAATAGAGTAAAATGAAGCCGTTGATGCGAACATTTTAAAGTATATATTAATTCTTCGGTGTGTTCACTTCCGAAGACGTCTACAAAACTGCACAAAATGGGCGAAAAATGGCCGCCAATAATCTGTGTTATGTGTCGCGTTCCGAATTGTTTTGAAATACAAAAAGCGCGTTAGATTTAAACGAAAATTCTACACGCAAGTGATGTATCAAAGAAAGCAGAAATCACAATGGCCGGCACACAAAAGTTTCCCAACAACCGATGATGTTAGCAGGAAATGGTTTACAAGGAATACAAACAGTCTGCTACTGAAATTATAGAGCAGAACATGGGGAAAAATGTTAGTACTATATTGTAAGGAGCAACACACTGAAAATACACATATAAAATTGAGCCTCGCTCTGGGAAAACGGGGTTTAATGTATGGGCATAAAGTGTCGTCCCAGATTAGCCTTTGTGGTCCGCACAGGCTTATCAGGGACGACAGTGTCCGTTTTAAGGAGTGTCTTATTAAAGAAAGTATAATCTTATCAATAATCCAGTTGAGGCGAAAAGAGTCGTCCCTGATTAGCCTGTGTGTATAACACTTTACGCACATGCATTAAGACCCGTTTCCCCAAAGCGAAGCTCAAATAGAAATACACAATTAAAAATACATAAAACAACGAAAACTAAAATTTTAGTAATGCATAATAAGAATAAACTACAACTGACACCCTATACAATTAAAATATGAGTCGCGTTCTGAGAAAACTGGGCATAATCCATGCACGTGAAGTGTCGTCCCAGATTAGCCTGTGCAGTCCGCACAGGCTAATCAGGGACGACACTTTCCGCCTAAATTGGATTTTTGCTAAGAAGAGACATCATTTAAACGAAAAATGTAATAAAAGCGGAAAGTGTCGTCCCTAATTAGCCTGTGCGGACTGCACAGGCTAATCTGGGACGACACTTTCCGCACAAGCATTATGCCCAGTTTTCTCAGAACGCGACTCATATGTATTACTTAGCACCTAATGTTAATACACAGAACGAAAGAAAAAAATGATGCGGTCTTAACTGACAGATCATCAACTTAAAAGAAACATTTATGTTAAAAAGCGTATTAAGGATAAAATATAAAATACAAGCAATAACAAACACGATCTAGCATATCAATCTCCGCGCAGAGATTTGACTGAAACCAGCATAGCTGGATCAAATCACTGCCTTTCATAACCAACCACGTTACGATAGCTGAGTCACGTGGTATACTTGTCCCGTTGTTATGTTTCCTTCCTTTAAATTCATGTAATTTATTTTTTATTTTTAACCAAAACTAATTTTTAAAATATAAAAGATAATAATAATACTTTTCATAATATAATACTCAAACACAAAAATTAAATTCTACCAAATCTGGTAGGATTTTCTTGTGATGGCAGACATTTTATGTGAGAGCATGGAACGACAACTCTGCGTGGAGATGGTATCTAGCCTATCACCAAACACAATCAGTCCACCCGAAATAGTCTAATATACTTACTTTCTACTACTGGAGCTAGTTAAATGTGTAAAAGAATATTATAAGAAATGTATAAACATTAAACATTAAATTGTTTCTCTGATAATTTTTTGTAAGAAATCATTGCAATAAGTGATTGCAATTTAATAATTTGATGAAATGTTTGCTCTGAAACAAAAACATTAAAAAAACGACACCAACATATGCTTGAAGTTGTATGCAAGAAGTTTTTCGCGTCGTATAAGACACAATCATTTTCTGGTAAGCAATAGTTTTTCTTATATTATAAGACACAATTATTTCCTACTATTCAAGTTGTTGTTTCTTCGCATCGTTTAATGCACCATCATTTGCAAGTTGTTTTTCGCATGGTATAAGACACAATCATTTACTGGTATCAAAGTACTTTTTCACATCGAATAAATCACATTCATTTACTTGAATGCAAGCAGTTTTCGCATCGTATAATACACAGCGATTTACTTATATGCAAGAATTTTTCCAAATTGTGTGTACCGTTTCCATATGTGCATCAAATAGTTCATAATTCAAAAAAATAAGATTTGGTATTGTTCATATCAGTGCACAAACAACAACAACATCATACAACCTGGTGTAGTGGTCATAATGGTAGTGGTAGCAGGGGCGGGTGTTTCTGAAAATAACAACAAACACATATTTACACAATTTTATCACTTTAAACTTATTAATATTGACATAATATATTCTGACACATTTCAAGGTCTTGAATGGCACATGTATATTTTATATAATTGAGCCTTGCTTTGTGAAAAGGGGGTTTAATGCATGTGCGTCATCCCATATGAGCCTTACAGGGACGACACTTTCCGCTTTTATGATATTTTTCGGTTCAAGAAAGTCTCAACTTAGCAAAAATCCAGTTTAGCCAGAAACTGCACATGCTAATCTGGGACGACATTTTACGCACACGCATTAAAGAAAATTTTTCACACAGCGCGGCACATATATTTAATAAATCAAAAATATAATTGCAAAATTTTACATTATGTTTTATTCTCAAAGATGCTCTGCAAATTGTTGATAGAACTTGACAAAACGTAAATATATTATTAAAAAAATGGATAGAATTTTTTATACTCAAACACTTTGTGCCATTCATACAGTTCTTTTTATTTGTATTCTGTAAAACCATTATTATTTATTGGACATTATGCTCGTTTATGTTCGTTAATGTTCGTTAATGTTCGTTAATTGCGCGGGTATGCCGATCAACGGATTTAACACACACCCATCGAAAAATTACCGACACAAAGTCCTAATATTTTCCCAAAAGCAGAAATTCAAAAAATTGCACAACAACACGAACATTCATTATGACGAATATGACGAATATACGTGATTTTACTGAGATTACATTTAGTGCAAATTATGATTATCGCTTTAATAACAATAAATGCAAAATCTAAAGTACGCTTGAATTAACAAAATCATTCGTGCCGTATCTCTGAAAATAGAGTTTAATGCATGTTCGTAGAGTGTCGTCCCAGATTAGCATGCGAAGTCCGCACACGCTAATTAGGGACGCCACTTTCCGATTTTATTTTATTTTTCATTTCAAGAGAGTCACTCCTAAGCAAAAATCACGTTAAGGCGGAAATTGTCTGGGACGACACTTTACGCACATGCTTTAAACACCATTTTCACAGAGCATGGCTCAATTATCTTTTTGAGAACTTTCATCGCAATATTTTGCCTCAGATAATTTTATACGAATATAAAAAATAAAGAGTTTGAGCTAGAGTCACGATAGTGGGGAAGAAAACCCCGGACGCCGTATGCTGTAAACAATTAAAATTCCTGGAGAAACTGGAGAAAGGTCATACATGTGGATTTTTTCAAGTTAAAGCAAACACATTTGAAAATGACCCGATTGGAAATGACCAATAATATACATATTAATAATTTTACGGTATTTGATCGTATTATTGTCAATCGAATAGTTGCAATGCCATTTGAATATTCATAGATATGTTTTCAATAAGTTTTTATCGATGTTTGCTATTGTTAAACAAGGTTTGACACTTTGTTATAACCATGTATTTACCATTTACCTCATCCATGTGATATTCTCACTCACGAAAAAATGTTAATTTGTTGTTTTGTTTTTGTACATTTTTCATTCTTCGAAACGATGTATGTTGTGTCACTACTTTAAACGCATGCTGTTAATGTATGTATATGTTAATGACGATGAGCTGTATATGCTTAAGTCGAAATAAAATATTCTGTTCTGTTCTGTTAAGTTTTCATTAAACAATGACATGTTTGATGGCTTTATCATCTGTTATGTTGTGTTAAGTTTTTATCGAACTATTACATTTTCGATGGCGTTATCGTTATCTAACTAGCAAACACCTTTACAAATGGACTGGAAGATGCGCTTCTCCAGGCCCTGCAGTTCCGTGAAGTCGCTGACGGCGAACGTGTTGGACGCCGACGGCTCCGACGCCATGGCCTCCAGTTCCCTGGTAAAAGTTACATTACATTATTTAATTTTTGTAAGTGCTGCATATTTCTAAAAAGTTCATTTTCTCCTCTGCTTTAAAAGCCATATAGCGATAGACCCAAGCCTTTTATGTTTTGTTCTTGATACTATCTGAGTCTGCAACATTTTGGTGCATTTAATCGGGGACTTCGTTGAAAGATGAACGTTTGTGGTGCGTTTATTTAAGTACTGTAATTTTGACGAAATATCGCTGCCCAAACCCTGTTTTGCGAGGGTGTTGCCCTTTGGAAAAATTTTGCTTTCTTAGAAGTTGCGAGATGGTACCAAATGATTGCAATTAATGGAGGAGGACAGATCCATCTTTAAAATTATACCTAGCTCAAACAATTTGATCAATTCGAATGGCAAGAAAAAAAGCCCTGAAAGTTGACAGTTTTATACTGGGATCCTATGGAAATAAAAATACGTGTATTCGCACCTGGTATCCGTAAGGCCGATACCGATGGCGTAAATGTGAATTCCGACGTCACGTGACTGTTGGGCTTCCGGAATGGTTCTTCGAGAGTTGATATTGGAGACACCGTCCGTTATCACCATGGCGACGTTCGTGGCGTCATCTCTGTCGCCGTTTCTGAGAAGGAAAAGTTTCATGAAACATTTATGTATGACAGCTTAATAAGGTTTGAACCCTTTCATGAAAGCTTAATTGCATAGAAAACACTTAAGATATGAGAAACGCTCTCTAGTCTGTTTCATGGGTGGAACCAGTACGTGCTATCTGTGGGGAAGGTCTAAAGAGCGCTTCCATAGTGGGGATCGCATCCGTGACTTCACGGTGACTAAGAAGACACCATATCCACTGCAACACGGCGACCTTTGCCCGATTTACAAATAAGGGAAATATCTACAGCAAAATGGTTTGCTTCAGTAGCCTGCTCCTGTTTGCTTTCCCCTTACTGTCACTGTTGGACTGTTTTGTGGATGTCTTTTAAAATTAATGTGTTTGCAAATATCCAATAGCAAACGAAAATACTATAGTTCAAAACCTTAATAAAAGGTCACCAAATAATGAGAAAACGTCACCAGACTGTTCAAGCTTTCCACCCTGTCCATTGTATCAGCATTCTGTCGGAAGACGTTTATTTAAAGAGTCTTATATTGTAATGCTATTTACCTAATAGTTGTCGACCTACGGGAAGACGTTTAGTTATTGGTCGTATATAATAATGCTATGTACTTAATGCTGAACAAACGGTCGCACATGCCTTTCGCCGACCAATCCAACGCCGTTAATTTCTAGGGTCTTATATTAAAATGCTATTTACCTAAAGTTGAACAATTGGTCTCTCAAGACTCTCAGTCCGTTCATTAGGATTCCGTTTATTTACACGTTTAAGGCTAAATACTTGGTCTACATAGAGAATACTAGGTCGGTGCCGAATAAAGCAAAGTTTATTTTGCGAGGCTTAGAAAATCTGAACCACGAGCCTTGGCGAGTGGTTCAGATTTTCGTGCCAAGCAAAATAAACTTTGCTTTATTCCGCACCGACCTAGTATTCGATTTTTCCCATCAATTTTCTTTAAAAATAGAATAGTAAAATCGACTTACACGGAAAATCCCAAAGTTATTTTAAGCAAACATTGTTTTATTATTTTAATCGTGCCGAGCCTAATACATTACAAAAAGATCAGTAGCTAACCTGTTTTTCTGTTTATCATACCTCTACGTCCCCGATTTTTAAGAAATAATGAAAAAAAAACACTAAACAACTGCAGCTTTAGCGTGAAAGAACCGGGAAAAAAACATGCATTGTGTCGTATGAGGTGTTAATAATGACGTCACGAGTACGCGCACTTAATATTTGTAAATATTTTTTTTTTTGCTTTTTGAGTTGCATTATTTGCTAAAAATATATTACATCTTGGTATCAAATTGTTTGTTTTGTTGAATCTGATTCGATTTTACTAAAAATGATTACTTTATAGTTGATTCCGAGTAATATGATCATTCTCCGCCGCGCGTGACAGCTATATTTCAGCACTGTCGAAATAGAGGAAACTTTATTCCACAGTGGTTTATTTCGACAATGCACGTCTGATGATGGGATAAAAATGCTTTTCGCTGACCAATGGGAAGCAGTTAGTAGCTTATGTTATAATTATATAAAACCTAAAGCTTAACAATTGGTCTCTCATGACTTTCGCCGACCAATTGGAATCCGTTTATTTATAGGTCAAATATTTGTTTTGTGTAACCGACCAATGGGAAGACGCTTATTTATAGATCATATGAAATAATGCTATTTACCTAAAGCTGAACAACTGGTCCCTCATGACTTTCAGTCCGTCCGCGGTGTTGGTGCTGCCGTAGATGTAGGGGATCTTGCTCACAGCCTCCAGGACGGCTTGCTTGGTCGTGTACTGGTTCAAGTAGAACTGGACCTCCACCTCCGTGCTGTATATCAGCGCTCCTACCCTAACGCTCCCTAAGATACAGCAAACATAGGCGTCATGTTAATTACTGTTTATTTATTTATATGACATTTCGTGTTTTTTTTTGTTAAATGACCTTCGTGGAAATTATAATTCGTGGATTTCTGGTTTGGAAAAAGGAGAAATAAGCGTCGGTCATTTTCCGATTTGTTTGTACTAAATGCGTGAATCGGTTACTCTACGAAACAAACGAATTTTAATGTCCCACGAAAAATAATGATTGTACAGAACTATGATTACAGTGGATACAGCTTTGTAATATACCAAGATCCGAATTCTAGCATTTGAATGACCGTGTTTTAAAAGACAGAACAGTATGAGATAAATACTCTACAAAGTATGTGTCATTTACTATCAGCGTATTTTCTTATCACGAAAACGCGCGTGTTTTAATATAAGCGTGTTTAAATCGTTAATAATTAAAACACGATTATACCAGAGTCGATAAAACAATACGATCATACCAGAGTCAATAAACAAAGCACAATCACACCAGAGTCGATAAACAAAACACGATCATACCAGAATTGATAAAAAAACACGATCATACCAGAGTCAATATCGGCATACTCGACGATGGACTTCATAAACAACAGCTGCTTCTGGAAGTTTGTCTCCGTCACGCTTGTGGACGCGTCTACGACGAACACCAGGTCAGTGGCGGCAAGTCCGCACGCTGTGGGGTATACAATAGTGATTTACACATCTGTGGGGTACACAGAGCGCATCGCTCTAAGAAAACCGGGCTTAAAAAGGTAGCGAGACAACGCCTTCCGCTTCATTGAATTTTTATTTAAATATAGTATCTTTTTAGCAAAATGTCAGCCAGGGCGGAAAGTGCAAACTGCACAAGCCAATTTGGGACGACATTTTACGCACATGTTTAAACCCCATTTTTTCCAGGGCTCAGCTCACGTTAATTGATGTAGTATATCGTTCATTTGCTTGAACATTAAATACAAAACCGCGTTTGATTACATAGATTACGGTATTATGCGTTTATAATTCAAATGAAGGCATTGATTTTTTCATCAATAGTTCATCGAATGTTGGTTTAAAAACTTTTAAATAATAGACAAATGCCTACGATATATATGAAGTAACTGCGCTCTGCGTAAAAGGGGTTTAATGCATGTGCGTAAAGTGACGTTCCAGATTACCCTAAGCAGGTCACACAGGCCAATCAGGGACGACACGATCCGCCTAGACTGGAATTTTGTTTAGAAGAGACTTCATTTAAACGAAAATATCCGTAAAAACGGAAACTTTCGCCCATGGTCAGCCTGTGTTGGCTGCACATACTTATCTGGGACGACACTTTACGCAGCTTTGTTAGACCACCTTTTTCCAGACCGAAGATTAGATAAATCAAGAGTAAGACTCTAGAGAAAGGTCCTACATCCTTGCCTACCTACAGACTGCAAGTGTAGCGGCGGTCGAGACGTAAAAGAGGAATATCATGAAAAAAAATATCTGACTCAATATTTACGTAATTAAAGAATTTTTAAAGAATCGTAATAAAAAAATGAACCATGAAGTAATGTAAAAAGACTTTCTAACCTGGTTGAGGAGTTGTCGGTGCTGAAAACAACAACAAGAACTTTACATTTAACAAACATGACAGGAATTACATAATATGTACGGGTTTGAACAATTACAGTGAGTCGCCCCCTGGGAAACCAGGTCTTAATGCATGTGATGGGGTCCGCACAGGCTAATGTCACAGGCTAATGTCACAGGCTAATGTCACAGGCTAATGTTACAGGCTAATGGCACAGGTTAATGGCACAGGCTAATGGCACAGGCTAATGACACAGGCTAATGACACAGGCTAATGACACAGGCTAATGACACAGGCTAATGACACAGGCTAATGACACAGGCTAATGACACAGACTAATGACACAGGCTCATGACACAGACTAATGACACAGGCTAATGGCACAGGCTAATGGCACAGGCTAATGACACAGGCTAATGACACAGGCTAATGACACAGGCTAATGACACAGGCTAATGACACAGGCTAATGACACAGGCTAATGGCACAGACTAATGACACAGGCTAATGGCACAGGCTAATGACACAGACTAATGACACAGGCTAATGACACAGGCTAATGACACAGACTAATGACACAGGCTAATGACACAGACTAATGACACAGACTAATGACACAGGCTAATGACACAGACTAATGACACAGGCTAATGGCACAGGCTAATGGCACAGGCTAATGACACAGACTAATGACACAGGCTAATGACACAGACTAATGACACAGGCTAATGACACAGGCTAATGACACAGGCTAATGACACAGACTAATGACACATACTAATGACACAGGCTAATGACACAGACTAATGACACAGACTAATGACACAGGCTAATGGCACAGACTAATGACACAGGCTAATGACACAGACTAATGACACAGGCTAATGACACAGACTAATGACACAGACTAATGACACAGACTAATGACACAGGCTAATGGCACAGGCTAATGACACAGGCTAATGACACAGACTAATGACACAGACAAATGACACAGACTAATGGCACAGGCTAATGACACAGGCTAATGACACAGACTAATGGCACAGACTAATGGCACAGGCTAATGACACAGACTAATGACACAGACTAATGACACAGGCTAATGACACAGGCTAATGACACAGACTAATGACACAGACTAATGACACAGGCTAATGACACAGACTAATGACACAGACTAATGACACAGGCTAATGACACAGACTAATGACACAGGCTAATGGCACAGACTAATGACACAGGCTAATGACACAGACTAATGACACAGGCTAATGACACAGACTAATGACACAGACTAATGACACAGACTAATGACACAGGCTAATGGCACAGGCTAATGACACAGGCTAATGACACAGACTAATGACACAGACTAATGACACAGACTAATGGCACAGGCTAATGACACAGGCTAATGACACAGACTAATGGCACAGACTAATGGCACAGGCTAATGACACAGACTAATGACACAGACTAATGACACAGGCTAATGACACAGGCTAATGACACAGGCTAATGACACAGACTAATGACATAGGCTAATGACACAGATTAATGGCACAGGCTAATGACACAGACTAATGACACAGACTAATGACACAGACTAATGACATAGGCTAATGACACAGATTAATGGCACAGGCTAATGACACAGACTAATGACACAGACTAATGACACAGACTAATGACACAGGCTAATGACACAGGCTAATGACACAGGCTAATGACATAGGCTAATGACACAGATTAATGGCACAGGCTAATGACACAGACTAATGACACAGACTAATGACACAGACTAATGACACAGGCTAATGACACAGACTAATGACACAGACTAATGACACAGACTAATGACATAGGCTAATGACACAGGCTAATGACACAGACTAATGACACAGACTAATGACACATACTAATGACACAGGCTAATGACACAGGCTAATGACACAGGCTAATGACACAGGCTAATGACACAGGCTAATGACACAGGCTAATGACACAGACTAATGGCACAGGCTAATGGCACAGACTAATGACACAGACTAATGACACAGGCTAATGACACAGACTAATGACACAGACTAATGACACAGACTAATGACACAGACTAATGACACAGACTAATGACATAGGCTAATGACACAGGCTAATGACACAGGCTAATGACACAGGCTAATGACACAGACTAATGACACAGGCTAATGACACAGGCTAATGGCACAGACTAATGACACAGGCTAATGACACAGACTAATGACACAGACTTATGGCACAGACTAATGACACAGACTAATGACACAGACTAATGGCACAGGCTAATGACACAGACTAATGACACAGGCTAATGACACAGGCTAATGGCACAGACTAATGACACAGACTAATGACACAGACTAATGACACAGGCTAATGACACAGACTAATGACACAGGCTAATGGCACAGACTAATGGCACAGACTAACGACACAGGCTAATGACACAGACTAATGACACAGACTAATGACACAGGCTAATGTCACAGGCTAATGACACAGGCTAATGACAAGGCTAATGACACAGACTAATGACATAGACTAATGACACAGGCTAATGACACAGACTTATGGCACAGGCTTATCAGGGACCAGACTCTGCTATTATGGAATCTTTGTTTGTTTAAAGAAAGTATCTTCTAAATGAAAATCCAGATAAGTTTCAACAAACTTATCTGAGATGACACTACGCATATGCATTAAGCCCTATTTTTCCAGAACTCGACTCAATTTATTTACGAAGGAGGAAGAAGGTAACTCGCACAAAATATAATGACTTACTATTGTTGTTTTTGTCCGTTTTCATGTAATATTCTCGCTATAATTTTCATTTAGCCTTCTTCTTATAATTTAAGCGAACACTGCAGCTTTGTTCACAAAGTACAAATTATAACAAAAGCATAAAATGAACGTTTAGTATGTTTGTTGATTTTCACTGTTTTTTTACTGCAGATGAAAGTTTATAATGATTGAAGTTTTCACTTAAATAGATTTTTTAAACAAGTATGTTCCAATAATTTTCAATTTAAGAATTATTTTATAAAATGTGTGAGTAAAATAACGTATACTATTATGATTGCTGATCCAGATTTACACAGGTGTCGAAATGAAACAAATACATATTCGTTTGTTTAAAACATGTCCAAAAGCGAAATATTTTTGCTACAAACAGTGAAAAGTCCAACAACAAATATGAAGGGGTTTAAAAACACAATAACATTTTACAACGTACTCACCAGGCTGTACAATAACAGTAACGTTGTCGACGTCATTTTGTCCCTTTGCGTCGACGACGGTCAATGAGAACGTGTAAGCGCCCGGTCGCAGGTCGGTGAGCTGTTGGTAAAAATATACTAATTCAAATTCTGATGAAATATAATGTTAAACCTTCAACATTGGAAAACAAGTCAACAATTTGCATATACGGACATTAATAACCACGCATTGTCCTAAAGACCATTCTAAGCTGAATGCATTTAAGAAATAAAAACGGTGGGTCATACAGTATTTAAGAGAGAACTTTATACGAATGAAAGTTCACTTATTGTTTGGTCAACGTTTTTACCCGGCTAATTTTTAGTTGTTTGTAACCCGACTTAATGCAAGTTTCCCGCTGGAGTCTTCAATTCTTAAACATAGCCGTCATTCCTAGGTGAACTTTAATGCTTTCCCTTCATACAGGTCGAGACCAGAATATCACAAAGAGAGCCATTAACACACTGTACTGAAAACATGTCTTCCATTAAATCAAGATATTTTTTTAGATAATATGACTGTAAAATCAAGTATCTAGTATACAGTAACCTGCAGAACCGATGTCCTGTCTCCTCTCATCGTCACGGCTCTCTCGTCTCCGTCGCTCAGACGCCACCGATAGCGCACTATGCCTACGTCATCGGAGCTTCGACTTCCGTCAAGCGTTACGGAGTTTCGTGGCAACGTGATAACGATGTCTTCGCCGGCGACAGCATTCGGCGGCTTATCAGCAGCTGCGAGAGAAATTGTAGATTTGAGCTTTTTTTGGGAAAATTGGGCTTAATGTATGTGCAGAGTGTCGTCCACGATTAGGCTGTGCAGTAAGCACAGGCTAAAGAGGGACGACACTTTCCAACTTAACTTAATTTTTGTTAAGAAGAGATTTCTAAGAAACAAAAAAATCCATTAAAGCGAAGACTCTCGTACCTGAATAGCCTGTGCGGACTACACAGGCTAATTTGGGACGAATCTTTTCGCACATGCATTCAGCCCGTGTTCCGGGAGCGAGGCGCATATGAATATTATAATTGGAGGGTTGAACACAAAATTTTCTGTCTGTTCAAGATTTTGTACCCTATACAAAAGTTAGACACACAACCCTTGACCAAATTTAAATACTAACCTCTAACCGTCACGTCTACATAATCTTCATCCGCCTGCCCCAAGGCGTCGAACACCGTGAGGTTGAATCGGTACACCCCCTCTACTAGCCCTTCCACCAGCGGACGCACTGAGTTGACGTCAGCGAGCCGGACGCGGCGGTCGCCACTCCACAGGTAACGGGCAACGCCGTTATCGTCCGTTGATCTGCTGCCGTCCAGCGTCACCGAGTTGACCGGAAGTTGAATTGTTACGTCACTCCCGGCATTGGCGACTGGCAGATTGTCCCTCGCTGACGAATTTACAAATTAGATAAATAAATGTTTAACTGCAAGTCCAACTTCTCGTTTTGCGCTATTATATAGACGATACTTAAAAACGGCATTGTCTGTGCTTGAAAATTACACTGAATGCTTGTTAATAATGTAATAAACAATAAACTTGAATCATATTTTTAAAAGACCTTAAAATGATTAACATGAAATATTATAAATATATTACAACATAATTAATCAATTATATCTTTGTGTATGCCAAGATATCAATATATTGTATTTAACTACTGTCATAAATTATTTAATTTTTAATTATTTATTTAATATCACTATATCGTTCTCTATAAAAAATACGGCTGATCTTCGTGTTGAGTAAGTAAATTATATTTGAATAGTTTAATTATATGCTTTAATAATTCTAACCATTATCAAAATATGCACAGCGGGACTTATAATGCGTAAGCCTTTCTTGTCACATATGCGAATATTGTTTATACATGCATTACTTTAATTACGTTTTACTTTTTATTAAGAGCGTGCGTGATTAAAACTATTCATGTATTGCACGTTTAAAACATATTTTTTACTGCGTGAATGGGCATAGACCGAAATCACAATCTGTTGCCGAAGTAAAGAAAGATAAACAACATAAATATTCTTTAAAAGACGCTTAAACATTTCATAAACGTATTTTTGCGAATATAAAGCATTGTTGATTTGTTATATTTACAATATGGATTAATTCTATCTTTATCTAGCTACATTGCAGTCGGAAATATTCATATGATATTAAAATACATACGTGCATTATGGGTTACGCCTTTTAAATACGTTAACTATAGTATCATATATACCTTCACCACATCTGTTAATTGTATACACGTGTATTGCTTTAAATGAATTGTGCAAGTCATACGAAACATCAACCATTAAAAAATTACATTTACAGAAAAAAATATTCTTATCTCTTTACGCCGATAAACAAACAATATATACGATACTCGCTTTGGGAAAACAGGTTTAATGCATGTGAGTTAATTGTCGTCCCGGTGCGGAATCAGGGACGACACTGTCCGCTTTTATGGAATTCATTATTTCATTGAAGTCTCTTTTATGTGAAGATCCAGCTTGAGCGGAAAATGTCGTCCGACATTAGAATGTGCGGACTGCACAGGCTAATTTGGGACGACACAATACGAACATGCATTAAGACCCGTTTTCCGAGAGCGTGGCTAATACACTAAGGTTAGACAGTTGATGAATAGATTATGGGAATTTTGCACAATATCAATATCAATAATTATTTATCACAACGTCGAATCAACTATTGTGCACCGAATAGAACGGGTAAAAGAAGAAGGTGATCATTCGATATGATGCAGTTTGCAGGTTGAGACAATTGGAATCTCTTACAAGCAGAAGTGAGGGATTAAGCTGGAAACACGTATGCCAATCTAATCCGGTAGCCGAGAATTGAAATGCCACGCAAAGCGCTCTAGTCTAATTTGAAATATGCACTACTAAAAAAACTTTTTTTAACATTGCATCGTAGGTGTCAACGTGACAATATAGTATGAACAGCATCAATGTATCATCAAATACACGAAAAAAAGAAATAGGTAAACATCGCACTGCGAAATCAGGGCTTAAAGCATCTGCGTAAACTGTCGCTCCAGATTAGTATATGCGGACTGCACAAGCTAATTTTGGACGACACTTTACGTATATGCAATAAACCCTATTTTCCCAAAGCGCGACTCAAATTGAAGTATGAATTCACACATCGCGTCGTGTGTTACCTGACACTATCACCATAACTCTGTCAGAATCTGTTTGCCCTAGTTGATCAAACACGGTCAAGGCAAACGTATATATGCCTTCCTTCAAATTTTTCACATCTAAAACGGGCGTGTCGTCTCCAGCCAATACAAGCCCGTCGACGGCGCCCTGTTCTAGCATCCAAACGTAACGGACGAGTTTTACGTCGTCCGTTGAAAGGGATCCATTTAAAGTAGCCGTATCTACGGGCAACTGTATCATGACGTCGCCGCCCGCATTCGCCACGGGAGGAAAATCTTGCGCTAGATTTTGAAATATTAAGGAATGTTCAATGTTACATGAAGCGATAAGCAACCATAGATAAGCCGAGCACTTGTATATGTATTTGAGCGGCGTTCTTTGAAAGTTGGTCTTAATGCATGTGCTAAAAGTCGTCCCAGATAAGCCTGTGCACTCCGAACAAGCTAATAAGGCACACACATTTCGCCTGTATAGATTTTTAAGTATAAAAGTAACCTCTTCTTAACGAAAATCCAATAAAAGCAGAGCGTGATATCCTTTATAAGCCTCTACGGAATGCACAGGCTAATCTGGGACGACATTTGACGACACTTGACGCACATGCATTAAGCCCGGTTTTCACAGAGCGAGGCCCATATCTCTATTTGTTTTCTACTATAAACATAACACGTCCTAACTACAGGAGTAAGCATACAGGAAAGAAGGAATTCCTATCTGGTATTATGCGAACGGAGAAGCGTGCAAAGAAGTTGCTGTGCGTGAATACTTATGGTAATGTATGAAATAAAATTATTTGAGCACTACAGTTAATATCTTGGGATCACATAAAACTTATATAATAATGCATTAAAAATCTTGGGTAAAACGGAGGGCAACAAATCAATTTAATATATTTGTAGATTCAACTGGTGTTTCTTGAAGTTTTCAACAACGGACGTTCAAGTGGTTCAAGTAGTAGGAGTGCGTAGACACTCGCAGGGTTCTCACATAATGCAGCCTCAAACACGAAGGGAGCTCAATAACTTCGAAATACACACACTCAACCGGAAGTTCAATACCTATTACGTTTACTATGACGTCAGCTTCGGAAGTTTAATACCTCTTACGTTTATTATGACGTCAACAACGGAAATTCAATACCTATTACGTTAACGATGACGTCATTCTTGTCGACCTGCCCTGCGTCATCATGAACGGTCAAGGTGAACGTATATTTTCCCTGCCGCAGACGTTTCACGGTGAGCACACTTGATGTTAGCCCATCAAGTTCGAGCCCGTCAGAGTTGCCATCTTCCAGGGACCAAAAATAGCTCACCACCTTCACATCGTCTGATGACCGAGTGCCATCAAGCTTGACCGTGTCGTCTGGTAGCTGAATGGTGACGTCATTTCCGGCGTTCGAAATAGGTGGCAAATCGCGGGCTGAGTTACAAGATTTTAAATGAATGAAAATGTATATACGATGCTGAGTAAATGGTTGAATGCACTGAGGTAAAACATAAAAAGCTTTCTATGACGCATCTATATATTAAACAACTACAAGCACTATTGGATATACTGTAAAAACATTTTCATATTAATTTTGTTGATTTCGAGGGATGATTGACCCACAAGTTAAACACAATCAGAAAATGATCGACGCAAATTCCCAAATTTTGTTCCGAAATCAGCAATCTACGAAATTACGTGTCCACGAAATCAAAAACAGGAAATTTTTGTGACGATTAACATAAATGATTTTACAGTATGGATAAGGATATCTCGGTATGATGAATGTAGTGGAAAGAAAAACGAAATGCAGTTTATACAAATATATAGTATTCAAATAATCTCTCGAGGTTTAATATTCCAACGCTGATAGACCTATCTATGCCTCTAAAGAATGGCCATGGTCGTCATAAACTTTCAACCAAAACATATATCTTCCATCTTTAAGGTTCAGTTTCTGAATGTTTGGTTTCTCCCTAAAAGCAAAGTCCTTTTGAATCGCCATCGAGAAGAGGTCATGCATAGCAGACTTTTTCTACATCTTCCGATGTATTAGATCCGTACAGGTATTTGTGTTGATGTTTTCTTCTCGTAATATATGCGACAGGGGGAGAGGGGGGGGGTCAAGCCCTATATGACAAAAGGATGCGTTCAGCAAACGAATTATTGTATAAGTGGATGTGTATGGGTTCGGTGAGCATACCATTAATTCCGGACGTGGCGAAAGATCGTCGGCACATCGTTCATTACCGACGGAAATTATAAAAGGCCGGCGGTGAAATGCAAGTGCGCGACTTAGGGACTGTAATTATTGTTTCCAAAGTGTGTAACCCTCTTGCAGTTTACACAACAACATTATTTAACAGTAACCGGTTACTGTGATTTCCGGACAATATCCGATTATTTTCGTCAATATTCTAAGGCCACGACTTTTTTTTTTATTGGTTTACAAAAATTATTTTGAAAATGGTCCATCGGGCGGTCGAAAAAAAAAAAAAAAAAAAAAAAACCATCATTGGAAAAAAAAGTTAATACTAATAACATCAGAACATCAGTTTAACCTTAAACACAGAGACAAAAAATCAAATTATGCAATGAAACACATCTATATCTTCAAATAAAATGAGTCCTAACAGCACCTTATGTAACATCAGGCAATTTTAAACACTGCATTACATGACAAGCGTTCTTCTCCCATTAAAACGGAAAACTGCGCTTCATTTCCATAATTGGATGCGCACCATTACACAATGCGATGCCCGTTGCATAAATCTTATATAAGATAAACTACTCATACACAAATTACCCGGTATGTGTTTGCTCTGATTACCGGAATAAACCCCCTTCGGAAGAAACCCCCTTCCCTCAAAACGGCATAGCGGAAGAAACCCCCTTTCATAGTTTGCATACGCGGAAGAAACCCCCTCGCTAGTTTTGCATAGGCGGAACAAACCCCCTTCGAGTTTTCAGACAGGCGGAATAAACCCCCTTCGTGTTTTCAGAGAGGCGGAATAAACCTCCTTCCTAAGTGTTAAGTCTTTTCCCGCAGAGGTAGTAAAATCCCGACTCGAACGATTCCCCAATACACCCGTTTCAACCCGACTCTATTACTGCATGCTTGCTACTTTTCAAGTTTATATTCATTTCCCGATAATCCCGTTTATATAATTTTTTTCAAGCACTTTCTGGTAAATATTAACGATAAAAGCTCTCAATAATTTCTTTAACACAAACCTTGCCATTTTTTCTCTTTATCAAATAAATTTCGGCATAAGTGACTATATATAGACTTGATGAAATATTCCCTCCGAACATGCATCAATCCCCTGACTAGTTGTGTGCTTGTTACAACGCTCAATACACCCACGCTTTCTATGCTGCATAATTTTCGCGCCCTTTTTATTGAGAAAAAGAGTCAACACAAAATAGAATTTACACTGCAAAAATATTTCAACGTTGCGGTAACATTTACATTTGGAAGTGTGTTTCGTATTAAAAACGCGTGAACACCAACTTACGGGAGTGTGTTTCGGATTTACAGTAAAGAAATGTACCGGCCGTTTGTTCACAAGTTGTGAAGAAATAATCAAGATGGTAATAAAACGAATAATGTATGAATGGGGGAAAGAATTATTATTGAAGGATAAAATAGACAAAAAAAGAATGAAATATATTAACATTTATGTACAAAGATCAAGCAAGCTTATACTTGAAAACTTTAAACAAATTGTTGGTGCAAAAAAGGACACGCATTTAATGATAAAACAGGCATATATTTACATTTATTTACAAAGATCTCAAACAAGCATATATTAGAAAGCAATAAACAATTTGTTGTTGAAAAAAGACACGCATTTATTAACGATAAACAGGCATATATTTAAATTTATTTACAAAGATCAAATCATTCCCTAAAATCACACAATTATAGCCGAATGCTAATGTAATTAAAAAAACTGTAATAACTTCACACGAGCCGCAAAGGCGCCGATCATGACACAACTTCTCATCATTATCTACAATAGCCGGTACATTAAAGGACCTTTTATATAATTAAATGAAGGTGTGAAAATCTATTTCCAAACTGTTATGTGCTGAGTAAAGAGGTGTACCGGCCGTATGTTCACAAGTTGTTTATGATGAGATGCTCGTGTGAATTTGTCTTGCACTCGTTTCAGGGAGATTATACCATTTTATATGCGTTAACTTGTACTAGATTGATAAAAATAACAAAAACTCAAAATTATCCCAGAGACGATAGTGACGAAGATATTTCGTACACATATTTTCCTACAATAGCATTCGTCTTTAAAAAAAAATTGAATCTTGCAATCATGCTTACCGGGAACTTTCTGAAAATGAAAGTGAATTTCTGTAAACAATTACCGTGCGTTTTAATGTAACTAAATCGTCTGGAAGGGGGTTTGTTCCGCTATGGAAGGGGGTTTCTTCCGCCTATGCAAAACTAGCGAGGGGGTTTCTTCCGCCTATGCAAAACTAGCGAGGGGGTTTCTTCCGCGTATGCAAACTATGAAAGGGGGTTTCTTCCGCCCTGCCGTTTTTAGCGAAGGGGGTTTCTTCCGGAGGGGGTTTCTTCCGTACACCGTTTGCTCTTACTCGACTTATGAGATCGTACATGAAAAAAAAATCGAGGTAGATCGATCCATGCGTCGTCGCGGTAATGTTTGTCAAAGTTGTTGTTGTCATGAAAACTCGTTGATTTACAACGCAAAACGTCTTATTTGAACTGACGCGAATTAATTTAATCATATTTGTCAACTTCGCTTTTGCTTTATTTTGATAATTTAATCCAAAGTTTAATGTTAGCAAGTGTTTTCTTTTTTACTGGAATTGTAAACAAGGAGTCAGTTAAAGTCTTCCGAAAATGTGCAGTCTGTGTGAATTGACAGTTTGACGTCATCAAAGGAAAGCCGCTTTCTGTCGAAAGCAATAAAGCGACAAATTTCGCGCCGAAAAAATTGGCTTCCTTTGTCTAGCAATCAACATGCCGAATCAATTGTGTGTTTGGTTCTCAATTCCAATCCTCCAATTTAATAAAAGCACGTGCATAGCTCCGCCTTCGAATCTTTTGCAGAGAACGGAGGCGGAGTTTAACGGTTAATTGAGCTAGTGTTTTACACAAGTTGAGTTCCGATTTGCCGAAATTACTCGGCCCAAAGCGTTGAAACGACAAATGCATTTATCAATGATTTTCCGAGATATACCGATTTGTTCCGATTTCCAAACTTTCTGTACAGTTCCTATAAACTATAATGGCGGACGTTTTTACAAAATTCCTAAACACATATATCGTAAATAATGGCAGTGTTTTATTGGATTATTTATACTAATTATCAAATACTATCGGGTTTGTTTAATATAATCAACATGTTAAACAATATAGTTGCGTCACAGACACGGAAATAAATTTTGATGGGGTCGACATTTGACTGACGCTGATTTTCTTATTGTCTGTAATTTTTACCCGAAATAAATTTTGAGAAGTGCCCATAAAAGGACTGGTACATAATGTGTCACATTGAAAAATATCCCGATCTCTGCAATTAAATATATGTGAACCAATCGTTGATTGTACTTACTTGATTTTATTCGCAACCGTACTCAAACCGGATCGTTTTTTTTCTCGTTTCGCTCGTTTTGCAGTGCGGTCGGGAATAAAATATTTAAAAAAAAAAAGACGATTTTCCGATTTTATTTTTTTTCCCATTTTCCAAAAATTAGGGTCGGCGGTTTTGTAAACCAAGAAATATAAAAGTCGTGGCCTAAGCTGCCGTCTGTATCTTACATCGGTTTATTCCGAGAGCGATTTCGAAAGTTAACTCTACTAGTCAGCATTTTAACTAGTTCATCTTTCTTTTTGTATCTATAATGCATGTATCTATGACAAGTAAAATTCAGTTCCGTAAACAAATACAATATGCCTGTAAATGTTGCCTCGGCGTAGAACGAATACAATTATTGGATACAACTAATAAAAGTATTTGTGAACTTTAACAGATTTTAACTTGAACTTTTCGGACCAATATCTAACCTTAACCGACCATTATATCTTTGATATATTCTTCAAAGTATCCGACTTGACTGTTCCGAGTGGATCATAAATTTCTAAGACAAATCTACAACGGCCTTCGCTTAAATTGCCACCCGTGTGGCATCACCTTCGACTAAGTTCCGTGGAATGCTCAATCCTCCAGTGTTAAATAGTAACGGACAATTTTTCACTTCGTTTTTCGCATCTGACCATGAGCTCTATTGTTAAATCCTCATCGGCTTTTGCAGTTAAGGGGGAGATCAAAGGGCAATGGTAAATCTGGTTGGTGTCTTCGTTATAGGGTACGGAAACGGTCACATATAGATCGAGCCTTAAATGAATATTTTTGTCATGCTCCGTTTATTTATGTTTTGATTGTTCATGGGTAAAGGACGACACCAGGTAAATTCAGCATTCGTTACAACATGTAATCTACAGTGATGCAACTAACATAAAGGGCTGATGCCGTTCTTTAGCAAAGATGGCCGCCATTACACACCACGTGATGTCGACCGCCATTACACACCAGGTGATCTTGGCCGCCATGTTTACTAGGATTGGTGCTTATGCATTATCATGCCTTCTCTAAAACTAGCAAAATGCGAAAGATGCGAGGCCCAATGATTGGTGAGGGCATGAGATCGTTGAAAAGAGGTTGGAGACCGTTTATCTATTTCAATAGCCTTTTTTCAAAACTAATACCTTTTACATTCACTACAACCGTATCATCGTCGACTTGGCCCAGTTCGTCGTAAACCGAGAGTGAAAATGTGTAGTTTCCTGGTCGCAGGTTTTTCACGGTCAGTCTTTCGGTGAACTCGCCCTCAAATCCGAGACCGTCCGCTTCTCCATCCAGAAGTGTCCACGAGTAATTGACTATCGCGACGTCATCGGAGGAACGTGATCCGTCCAGCGTTACCGTGTCGTCTGGTAGCTGAACGGTGACGTCACTACCTGCGTTCGCCTTCGGTGGGATGTCTTGCGCTATTTCATGAATGATGAATTAGGAATAAGCAGTTTGCAAGATTTGTGTTGTTTTAAAGCGAGGCCATGAGTTCAGAAATCTGGTTCTGTTTTCACCAACCCATTCTTAGACTTAAAAATAAATTAGAATACTCTTTGACTTAATAAAACTACCTCAGCGTTTGATTAGATTCAGGCAAAACTGGTGCTTAAATCACTAACAATTGTTGTTAACGAATAATTATATACTTAAAAGTGTCCACTGCCTTGCAAGATTTGATTTTCAAGTTTTGATAATAGTCATTTTTTATACTTAAGTCTATGAATCGGTTTATGACTACGGCCCTAGTCTAACGATTGCATGATACGACATAATATTATTTACCCATTTATGCCTAGTGGACTCTCCCATCCTTCTAAATTGGATCAATTTATTTCGAAAATTAGGGATGTCTAGTATATTTATTTCTATATTTAGAATATTTCTTATAGAAATTCCTTTAAGCAAAAAGCGAAGACCCTGATGAGATGACGCAGCGGCGTCTTATCTGGGTCTACACTGTTTGCCAATGCCTTTTTTTCTAGACGCTGGGCATAAATGTTATTAACACATGTGTGCATATTCAGTGAAAGCGTTTACCAGGAAAAGTGATATTAGTTATTACAAAACCCGACACCATTGTTTATCAAATACATTATATACCAGGTATGCATTGCATGTATATAAAACCGTGTGCAAAGTGGAGCAACTCTTGATACATGCAGATAAATACAACTTCGGAAAAGCGCACAGCGGATGGTGAACAAGAGCACCGCCTTGCGGGTGCAGACCGCTCACCTATTTTTCTTTTTAAAGGTAAAGGCACCTATCTCAATTTCAATCACAAAGGAAGGAGGGGTGGAGTGGAAGGGGGTGTATAGTGTGGGGGTGTGGTCATTTATTACATTTTCTTCCAAAAAAGCAAACAAGGACCATAATTCCGTAAAAATGACAACCAGAGTTATGCAACTTGTCCTTTACTGTCCCCTAATGATAGTTTGCAAGTGTTCCAAGTATGAAAGCAATATCTATGATACTTTAGGGGTAAAGTGGACCAAACACAAAACTTAACCAAATTTTCAATTTTCTAAGTATAAAAAGGGCACATAATTCTGTCAAAATGCCAGTCAGAGTTACATAACTTTGCCTGCACAGTCCCCATGTGATTGTTAGTAAGTGTTACAAGTATGAAAGCAATAGCTTTGATACTTAAGGAATAAAATGGACCTAAACACAAAACTTAACCAAATTTTCAATTTTCTAAGTATAAAAAGGGCACATAATTCTGTCAAACTGCCAGTCAGAGTTACATAACTTTGCCTGCACAGTCCCCTTATGATAGTTAGTAAGTGTTGAAAGTATGAAAGCAATAGCTTTGATACTTAAGGAATAAAATGGACCTAAACACAAAACTTAACTAAAATTTTCAATTTTCTAAGTATAAAAAGGGCACATAATTCTGTCAAAATGCACGCCCGAGTTATCTAACTTTGACTGCCCAGTTCCCTCATGATAGTAAGTAAGTGTACCAAGATTGAATGCAAAAGCATTGATACTTTAAGAAAAAAGTGGACCTAAACGCAAAACTTAACTGGACGCCGACGCCGACGCCGACGCCAAGGTGATGACAACAGCCCATATTTTTTTCCAAAAATAGATGAGCTAAAATGTGTTTAAAAGATTCTTGAACATTCGGCTATAAAACTCACCTACAAGAAATATGTTAGTAGAAGCTTGTTAGTATCACATCTATTCAGAAGAAAGTGAAACCTTTGACGACAATATTCACTGAATCATCGTCCGTCTGCCCCAGCTCGTCTCTGACGGTTAGGGTGAAGGTGTACGCGCCTTCTTCGAGGTTGCGAACATTCACGTTGGCTTTTCTATTCCCCTCCATGACCATAGCGCCACGTTTCCCTGACGTTAACGCCCACGAATAATCGACGATCTTAACGTCGTCGCTGGACCTACCGCCGTTGAGTTCAACGTAATTTCTCGGCAGCTGAATTGTGATGTCATCACCGGCGTTAGCGTTTGGTGGAACATCTTGCGCTGAGAAGTATATGGTAACATTTCAATAGTCGCTATTTTTTTTTCTATTTTTATATGTAAATAAAAAATCATGACATCATGCAAGCGGTTATTTCTGTTTCAAAATGTAAAACATAATATATACAAATTTTAATCCATAGCCAGAATACTTGATATACTTGATATACTTTTATGGTAATGAACAGTCTAGGCTATAGACCATATTCAATCCGAGTCTTTTAGAAGCGCTATAAATACAGGAGTAAGTGAACGTTGAACGTTTAGTTTGCAGTTTTATGCAAAAAATACAACGTTTTATTGAAGAACATTTCAATTAAACGTCTTCAGTCTTGTAAACGCATACTGAAAGCAAGTTGGTGGTATTATGCAATACATACAACGTTTGGTGCATGAGAACGTCAACGAAACGTCTTCACAATTTTAAAACGAATACAAAAAGCAAGCAAAGCCGATGAAAGCAAGAACCTTGAACGACTACGTCCACGATGTCGGTATCAGTTTGCCTCGACCCGTCGGACACTGTCAGCTCGAAGGTGTAACGTCCACTTTTCAGGTTCCCGACTTTAAGAACGGAAGCGTCCTTCCCGGTCAGCCTCAGGCCATCGGATTGGCCGTTTACGAGGCGCCAAGCGTAACTGACCACTGCGACGTCATCGGTGGAACGCCTGCCGTCCAATGTGACGTTATTGTCCGGCAACTGAACCTGTTGATCGTCACCTGCATTTGCTACCGGTGGTCTATCAGCCGCTATACGTGAAGCAACGACAAACACTGTGTGTCATGACATTACAAGCAGGCTTTTTGTGATAAGCAATACATTTTATACATGTACAACTTCAAGGCATTTCATGTACGACTTCAGGGCATTTCATGTACAACTTCAATGCATTTTATGTACGACTTCAAGCCATTTCATTTACGACTTCAAGGCATTTCATGTACGACTTCAGGGCATTTCATGTACAACTTCAATGCATTTTATGTACGACTTCAAGCCATTTCATTTACGACTTCAAGCCATTTCATTTACGACTTCAAGGCATTACATGTACGACTTCAAGGCATTACATATACGACTTCAAGACATTACATGTACGACTTCAAGACATTACATGTTCGGCTCCAAGGCAGTTAATCTTGGTTTATGAATTATATTGGTTTTAAAATACAAAACATGTCGCTTTTTGTTTTATTAACAATGCAATAAATGCGAGAAGAACGCCGCTTACATTTTACGTTCTTCGCTTTGTTCTTGATTATATATTATATAACATTTAAATTCTTTAATTGCTTAAGTCATAATGCATTATCAATTATTTTGTTTATTCAGTCTATTATTTGGCAAATGTTTCGTTCTAAACGTCGTATTTGACTGCATACTTAAATAATTACGTCGAAATGTAAGGCCCTACATGAAAGAGCATGTGTATTTCAAACGAAAATGTGCAAATATAATCCGCAATAAAGATAAGTGCTACATAAGAATAAAAAAGTAATACTGTAATCTGCGCTATTGATACACTAAACAGAAACAGTGAATGCCCATATAAGAATGCAATTACGTGAATTACTGTAAACTCATTGTTATTCGTGGGTGATTAATTTTCGGCGATTTCATGGGTTAACAGATCGACGAATTTAAACAGAAATGCATCGGAAAATGATCGACGCAAATTCCTTATTTTTATTTAAATTTAAGCAATCCACAAATTTACTTGTCCAAGAAAATTCGTTAAACAAATGTACAACACAAAATTTCATTCCGACGAATATGAATGATTTTACAGTATCTAGACAAACAAACAATAAGCACCTTTCACATAAATATTAACACTGTCGTCGTCAGACTGCCCGAGCGCGTCAAAAACCGTAAGCGTAAACGAGTACTCTCCCTCTACAAGATTTTCGACCATAAGTCGAGGGGTGCCCTCCCCTTCTATAAATAGACCATCCGCAGTGCCACCTGTCTGCCGCCAAAGGTACTGGATGATTTTCTGGTCGTCGGTTGAGTTTCTGCCGTCCAGAAGCACAGCGTCGATTGGAAGTTGAATGGTCTTATCGGAGCCGGCGTTGGCGACAGGCGGTAAATCTTGCGCTGTTAGCAAATTTATGATGTGACACCATCTGTGCTTGTGAATTGTAAATGATTGATCCACGTGTGTTTACATGAATGTCGTTTTCGTGAATATCAAATTTATCACGCATGCAATAATTAGAATCGTGGAACAGGCGGGTATGTTTCTGCAAATGCTGTAAAGCACGTGATGGGAGACATATTGCAAGTAGAGGCAAATATGGACAAGTGATGAAAGTACATAGCAAAACAATTAACCTCGTTCTGATAAAGCTAGGCTTATTCATGTGCGTAAAGTGTCATTGAAGATTAGCAGTCCACATATAAATCATCGTAAACATCATTGCAAAGTTACGGTCCATTCATATTTGACAAAATTACGTACCTTGGAAAGTATCTGAGAGCGTTTTGGAAATAAATCTGGAAGTGTAATTTTAAAGAATAGTCATGTAGGTAGACTCACACACCCAATATTAGGTCAATATATGAAAGCTTTTTGGAGACAAGAGATGTGTTTGTCAGAAACTCAATGCCCCCTATTGCGCCGCTTTGAAGCCATATATTTGACCTATGACCTTTATGGATGACCTTGACCTTTCACCACTTAAAATGTGCAGCTCTATGAGAAACACATGCATGCCAAATATCAAGTTGCTATCTTCAATAATGCAAAAGTTATTGCAAAACTCTAACCAATGTAAACGTTTTGGGACACACACAATGAATGAATGACAGACGGACGGACGGACTGCTTTATGCAACCATACCGGGTGCATTAACTCATTCAAGTTGTTAGTGCTGTCCCTGATAAGTCTGTTCGTATTGCAAGTGCTACTGTTGGATTACACTTTACGCACATGCATTAAGTCCAGTTTTCCCTGAACAGGCTCAAATGGTGGTTATTGACAAGTCGGTGCTTGTTAAACTAAATCTAGCCGTATCCCATTGGTATTTGGCAGCGTCAGAAAGAACTTTTGTGGTAAGATTGTTGATATCAATTTCATCAGGTTTTTATAATTGCCATTATACAAATCTTTCTTTAATATTGCATTGTTAGGTACATAAATACATTAATAGCAATGCACGCTTTCTGGCACCGTTAAACGATTTGTGATTGCTGGCAAACAACACGTCAGTATTCAACTTGCCAATTATGTCAAAGCTGTGATTCTATATTCTAATTGTGCTGTGATTGATTACAACAATATCTCGATACACATGCAGAAAATACATCCCTTGTGTACCCAGAGTGCAAAGATGTAAAATCCTCATTATTCGCGTGACATAAGTTTTCGTGGATTACGCGGGATGACAAATCAAAGACATTATAACATAACACAAATGCATCGGAAAATGACCAAACCCACCCTTTTTTATCAAATATAATAAATCCACGAATTTACGTAACCACAAAAATAATTAAAAACAAAATCCACGAAAGTTCATGCCGAGAAATAAAAATGATTTTATATTATCCAAAGCCCATTTTATGTATGCAACTACTATGCGTGACGTGACCTTTGTCTGAACCACTTTATAACCATGTACAGCTATAGCCCAATATAAATTAAGAGTCTCATAAATACTCAAAATAAACGATTTTTTCGCAAATTATTTCTTAAATGAAAGTTAACCCATGGGAATTCAGTGTTCCGATTTTAACGCTAGATGTGGTATAGTCACATAGATATAACGAGATATAAAATGCTCGTTCTTTATTTTTTGTGCTGAAAGAACGACGTATTAACAAGAACTACGTCGTGCTTCCGACTCTGACCGAAACTTATCTCGGGTTCGCTTGGAAATGTTCGGATATCGTCGCGGGAAATAACGAGCATTTTGTATCGCGTTAGATCTATGTTACCAGACCCCATGTAGCGTTGAAATTTTCGCTATTTCTATAAGGAACACGAAGTTTTATTTGTAAAATTTATTACACGGAATATTGTACGAATATTCGTTGATTTTGAGAGTTTATGTGCTTTTATAGTGCCCAAGTACACACGTTTTGAGGCCGAATGTTTATTGAAATAGGCAACGATTAATGGGTAAGGATATTGATAAGATAACTTGCAATCCAGGGCCCATATTAACCAACCTATTGTTACACTTAAGTCAACAGTAAAATACTATATCTTTTTTTTCGTATTCTAAACTTTCTATATTGTTGCATTTACTTTAATCTTTGACACCTCATCTTACATATTTTTTTATGTAGGCTAGTTCGCTTAGGACATATGTTCCGTTTTTAGCATGAAACTATGAAGTAATATATCTTGGACGTGGGTCTAAGTCTATTGTTTATACTTAAGTCTAAGAATGGGCTGGTGAGTACGGGGCCCATTTATCCGTGACTATAAACTTTTAGCATATTCTGGCGTAAGTTAATCAAGTATACGAACGTCATATTAATTCTTACCCAGGACGGTGACCCTGACCGTGTCGTTGTCACTCTGCCCTTTCTCGTCCTCGACAGTCAACGTAAAGGTATAGACACCAACGGGCTGGTTATCGAGGTTTACAGTCGATGTGCTCCACGTTCGAAGCCGCGTGCCGTCCTGAAGCGTCCACGTGTACTTGACGACGGCTTTGTCGTCGCTTGAGGCGCGGCCGTCAAGGGTAATAAGCGCCACTGGGAATCGCCGCTCTATGTCACTTCCGGCGTTTGCGACCGGTGGGAGGTCGGGCGCTGTGAAGCAGAGCTCAATTATATAAGCTCGAATGCATCGATAGCTAAATGCGTGTTATTAAAATGCTTATTGAGGTCGAAGCGGCGTAGTGGATATGTTGTTCGCCTATCGATCGGGAAGTCACGGGTTCGATCCCCACTGTGGGAGCGTTCTTAAGATTCCCCCATATAAATCAAGTACTGGTTCTAGTCCCATGAAACGGACTCGAGCGTTTTACATAAGCCGTAGGCTTCCTATACATTCGAGCTAAAATAAATATGTTAAAACTAAATGTTTAATACAGTAATTGACTTTCGAGGCAGTTGTTCTGAGGACACCAATCAATGCTTAAAATTAAGAATAAAGATAAGACTTGGAACCAATAAAAATATGTTCAATGTTTGAATTTGATGATGTCATTAACTGATTTTACAAAACGATCTATATGAAGAATTATGAAAACAGAGGTGGTCATGCACATGATTCAAAATTAGAAGACTTTTTTTTATATTCAAATTTTAAGTTGTTTTTTTTTTCTTAAAAAAAGTGTAAAAACTGGTTGGTGAATACGAACCCAGTTTCATGAAATACTATGTGTGCTGAATTGTTCCCCTGATAATGTGTATGGAGGTTCATTATTTCTATATATTGAAGTTACGCTACCAGAGAAGGGATCAACTCTACGAACTCTTTTGAATTAAAATACATCAATTTAATATACAATATCGAATTCAATGCGACATTCTTACATCTTTATGTTAACGGAAAACAATAAAATGATATATGAAACAAAACCATTCATGAGTATAATTGTTTACGTGACGTGAAGCTCGAAGTCAAATAATAACCCAATGCCAATGGTATGCATGACACATTTTAATACACATTACAGTAATCTGTTCATATTAAAGATATTTTTTTTACAAGTTCCACGAATTTCTAAAATGGCTCTAACTCCAAAATTTAAAAAAAACTAACCATGTAATGCATTTTTCATGTTCTCATAATACCAATCCAAAATAAAAAGTGCGAAAGTTACGAACTAAATGCACTCTGATCAGCACACGATTTATTTAATAAATATATCGTTCGGGTGATTCCGGAGACAGTCGACGTTACTTTCTTACGGGGAATTCCGGAAATAGTGGACGTAACTATCTTACGGAAGATGCCGGAAATAGTCAATATTTCACGATTTGAGCTAAATGGTTGTGCAGTAAAAAAATGAGGCATTTACCGCAAGCTGAGGAATCTCCGCCGAAGATCTTCTCGATGACGTCATTGAGTTCGTCGAACTGCTTCACATTGAACACGTTCTCGGACTTCGGTTCCGAGCCCATGCCATCCAACTCCCTCGTGTCTGAGAGACCGATACCTGAGGAGAATTTTAACCACGCATAATTGTTAATTTCTTAGTATTCCAACCACAATCATAACCAAACGAGAGCTTTGTCACAAACGTGACGAATACCCCCACATGCCGCATTGACACAGAATATTTTGCATGTCGTCTTCACAAAAAACAGCGGACACCATGCTCAATGTTTAAAACGCACTAAGTGACCCCTTGACCAAGTTATTGACCCCGAAAGGCCCATGTTCTAACTTGGCCTTAAGATCATCTCGATAAAACTTCTGAACAAGTTTGGTGAAAATCGGATCGGAACTACTTGAAATAGAGAGCGGGCACCATGCTGAATGTTAAAAAACGCAATAAGTGACCCCGTGACCTAGTTTTTGACACGGCATGACCCATATTCAAACTTGACCTAGACATCATCTAGATACAACTTCTAACCAAGTTTGGTGAAGATCGGATGACAACTACTTGAATTAGAGAGCGGACAACATGGTGATGTTTAAAAAGCACTAAGTGACCCTGTGACCTAGTTTTTGACCCAGTATGACCCATATTCAAACTTGACCTAGACATCATCTAGATACAACTTCTGACCAGGTTTGGTGAAGATCGGATGAAAACTACTTGAATTAGAGAGCTGACAACATGGTGATGTTTAAAACGTACTTAGTGACCCCGTGACCTAGTTTTTGACCCGGCATGACCCATATTCGACTTTGACCTAGACATCATCTAGATACAACATCTGACCAAGTTTGGTGAAGATCTGATGAAAACTACGTGAATTAGAGAACGGACACCATACTGAATGTTAAAAAACGCACTAAGTGACCCCGTGACCTAGTTTTTGACCCGGCATGACCCATATTAGAACTTGACCTAGACATTATCTACATACGACTTCTGAATAAGTTTGGTGAAGATCGGATGAAAACTACTTGAATTAGAGAGCGCACACTTAATACGGACCGACAGACAAACCGACCGACCGACAGACAGACCGACAGACAAGTTAACTCCTATATACCCCCCTAAACTTCGTTTGTGGGGGTATAAATATGGGGAAATATAAACCTTTTATTTATTGTACGTTCATTGAAAAACGAAAGATATTAAAGGGCAATTAATCTGTTTAAATATGAGAGAGAGAGAGAGAGAGAGAGAGTAATGATATTTATACTCTCTTCTGCCTCTTAATGTTGTTTTTATTATATAATTTTGTGTATTATTCTTTCAGGGTAATGCTAAAAGTGCAATAATATTCTGGACTTATTGTTTAGGTTATGGAGGGTCATCATTCGAAAAAGGTAAAATAACAAAACGTTTAAACTTTTTCTCCGCCATATATCAGTAAATGAAGATGTATTTAAAACATTAAACACTTGCAGAGTACTGCTCCACACAATAATCAAACTATACAAAAAGGGAAATAACTAAAAAAAGTGATACATTAGTTCTTGTACTCTGCAATTATTCTCTATATCTTCTATCTCTATACAATTTTATGTAAATACATTCAATACTAATTTAGTATTACACTGCATTTTTTTATACTTAATATAATTTACTCTTTGCATCTTGAATACAGATTTTTTGTTTTTGTCCTCGGTAATTCCTATCTATCATTCAATGAAGTTTCATTCGATTTCCTACACTTATTTCTCAGTTATTCTCCGCACAAGAGTGAAACAAGGACTATACACACCTTACGACATTGCAAATCTAAAAAAATAGCGATAAGAGAGTCGTGTTTCTTGTTCCCTGCATTGTCTTTTAGTATCCTATATAACATGAACGACTTTTCATCCAAAGACCTTCAATACTTAGCAAATATGCCGGGCACAAAAATATGACTGAAGGGCACCAACTATGTACAACTTTAAGTTTAAGTTATGATCCTTGTTGTGTGCAATTCTCTTCAAAGCCCGCAATAACTACAGGAAGATTCATTTGAATCCATTCAATAATTTTCGAACTTTACTTCGCACAAAAAGCGGAATAGACTGACGGGCGGAAGTACAGACGGAAAGACGGACACAAGTAAGAACGGATGGACGATGCGATACTTATTTGCAATTCTTACTGAGCACAATAAAACCTACCAATTGCATACACCCTGATGCCCTTATTCCTCGCAGCCTCAGCTTCCGGTATTGTTCGTCTGCTATTGATATTAGACACACCGTCCGTTACCATGAACGCGATGTTATCCACGTCGGGTCTGTCGCCGTTTGCCGCCGTAAACATCGTGTTGTGCATCGTTTTAAGGGCATCGGCGGAGTTCGTGCTCCCGTAAATGTATGGAATTTTGTCGATCGCTGCCTTGACCTCGTCGGCGGTTCGGTATTGGTTCAGATGGAACTGGATTTCAACGTCTGTGCTGTAGATCACCACACCAATCCTTACACTCCCGCTGTCGATGTCGGCTTTATCCACGATGTCCTGAAATTCAAGAGTTAAGCGTGAACTTATAGTGACTGATTTCGCGATATCGTTCAGGCGTTTTGTCGGGTTTGAAGTAGGTCGTGAACACAAAAGAACGGCAAATTTACTTTCCAGATCGCCAAAAAAGCCGATACGACAATGGCAAGATGTGTCGCTCTTTTTGTCGTAGTTACGTGCTCTCGTGTTGGTGACATTCAGTCCCGCAAAACACGCCAGAACGATACGGTAGAAATAAGCCGCTAGAGACAATTCTTGTACCTGTGTCACGTTAGTCCGCGCATGCTTATCGACGGCAATTTACGCACATGCATTTAGACTAGTTTTCCGAGAACGAAGCTCTTATGTTTCTGCTTCACATCGCATCAGAAGTAATCAACAAAAACTAAAGACATTTCGGTTCATTTTTTCAGTGTAAGGATAAGAAAAAATCCTAAAAATCTGCGCATAATTCTATATGAAAACATCACGAAACCTTGCAGAATTTCAGCATTTTCTTGTAGTTGGGCTCCGTGACACTGGTCGAGGCGTCCAGAATGATGACAGCGTCCACCTTCGACAGGCCGCATTTCGGTTCTGGAAATTAATCGATATGTATTAAACAGACCATTGTAAATGTTGCGGTTCGAAATGCACGTGTGTGAAATATAAAATGTTGTCACTTGCGCTCCATTGGTCGTTGTCGGCACAGGTAATACTTACAAGTACCACGGGTATTCTAATGCACACTACAATATACCTCGGGAATGGAAAATAAACTTAAAGGCAACGGCCGTACTCTGTGATACTTTGAGAATATTTTCCGTACCCCGGGTACTTGTAGTCTACATAAAAGCACCCGAGGTACTTTAAAGTAGTATCTGATCAGATAATTACAAATAATGCGTTATTAGAACCTGATTTTCGTTTCATTATAGTTTTCTTCTGCAAAATTACACATTTAATGATATTTAATGATATATATGTGTGACAACACACTTAATTTTTTTTTTTTGAACAAACATATTAATTCACTCAACGTACCTGGTTTTGGAGTTGCTGAAAGCAGAACAAAATAATTGTTAATTATGTTGTGTGAATTTTCAAATTCTTTAAGTAGATTTCTTCATTGAACGCTGATCATATTTAAGGTGACATGTATAGCCAATTACAAAGCTCGTTCTGGGAAATAGGGGCTTAATGCATGTGGATAAAGTGTCATCCCAGATTAGCCTGTGCAGTCCGCTCAGACTTATCATGGACGACACTTTCCGCCTAAACTGGATTTTTGTTAAGAAGCGACTTCCTTTTATCAAAGAATTCAATGAAAACTGAAATTGTCGTCCCAGAAAAGCGTGTGCGGACTGCTCATGCTAATTTGGGACGAAACTTTATGCTCATACATTAAGCCCTGTTTTCCCAGAACGACGCTCAAATAAGCGTTTATGTAAGAGCCGGTATATGCGTGATATAGATAGTATATGTCGTGTTTGGAATGTAACTTCAGTAAAATTACAGCTTCATATTTAATATTTAAACATTAAACACGTAGTTATATGCGTTAAAACATGCATGTAACGCTAGCTACCACACACATATGCTTATGCAAAGAACAAACGTACTGCAAAATCAGTATTATTCTTGGGATATTATATTCCGGTTCTTTTTTGCTTGACTGATCCACAGGTGTTGGGCACGTTGCCGATTCACTGAAACACTATCAATATGTCATACTACAACATTTTTCATCACTTCGACCAAAAAATTACTGATATAAAAATATGCATATATATTATATCAAAGTGATGAAAGCTGTTGTTTTATTACATATTGATAGTGTTTCAGTGAATTGGCCACGCGCCCAACACCTGTGGACTGATCCACGAATCAAACACAAACACATCGGAAAGTGACAGATGCCAATTTTTCAAAAGCCAGAAATCCACGAATTAACGTGTCAGCGAAAAAGTTCTGTTTACAAAAAAAAAAAAACACACACACACACGAAATATCATCCCCGCGAATAAATATGATTTTACAGTTAAAGATAGATCGTATTAATAATAGTTTTAACTGTTCGAGCACAATAGGATTATATGTACCACTAACAACATAATTAGTGTGTGATCATTGCGATGCTTTAAAGGGACTTGCTCACAGATATTGGCATGTTTTGAAATTTGTTGTCGAATGCTTTAAATTCATAAATGAAAACATCGGAACTAAAAAGCTCCATTATAAAACAAGAATTCAATTGTAGAAAGAAAAAAGGTTATCCACACCTGGACTCGAACAACTGACCCTTGGAGCAGAAGTTTAGAGGCTTAACCACTCGGCCATCCGTGCTGGTACTGAGTATGGTGTATTTTAAACATTTTATAAGCAATCCAGGTAGTGTCACAAAATCTAACGATAGCAACAGAAAACTCCAAATTATTAACTCGTTTCCCTTTTGCAACTCTTTATAATCTTCAGGTTTTTAAATCGTCCACAGATGCATATAATTGATATTTTTCAGCATTGTAAATGTTCAGTATTACTGGTTCCTCGCAAATAACATAACTACAACAAAAAGTTGCAAATCTGATTTTTGTCAATTTTGTAAATTTACCAAACCGTGAACAGGTCACTTTAAGAATTAAATAAATTATACTTTGGGATAAACGTAGGGACATTGGGTTACCGAGACGAACTGAAATTCAATATGTGATAATATAGCAGCTCATCAGCTATATACCTGTTTGAAGAACAAATGAAGTCAACGAAACAGTAACATATAAAATAATACTAGTATATGGAAGTCTTGAAGGATTCATACAACATACAATGTAAAGGATGCATCTTAATTGCTAAACACTACTATTACCTTCGCAAGGAACAAAATGCATAGTCTCAGTCAGTAAATTTATCTGATCAAATCTAAGAAGAAGGAATCTGCTTTCATTTTCCGGCGGAGAAGTTATCCGCGTTATTTCCTCGATATTTTCAATATTAATCCCAATGGTAAAAATATGTACGCCATCTTGTTTTATCTTCTGGGCTTCTGACAGCGTCTCTTCGGATTCGATGTCCGACTCCCCCGCTGTTATAAGTATAAGAACTTCCTGCCGGCGGCTGCTGTTCCCGGCGACTATTCGTCGGCCGTCTGCAAATACGGTCCGGGACTTCCGCAACCCGTCGGCGATATTTCTTCCGCCGGGAACATACGGGATCTCGTCGACCGCATCGGAAAGACTAGTCATCGATGAAAATTGCCCAAGGTTCATATGAATCGCGGCTTTAGTGGAAAAGGTAACAATGCCGACCCGAACTTTTCCAGTTTCCGTGTCAACGTCGGCGAGAAGTTCTTTGATGAATAGCAGCATACGTACAAATTCACGATCTCCTACGGCATACGAGGCGTCCAAAAGAAAAACAATATCTGCGTTTGTCTGATCACAATCTGGACCTGGGAAGAGCAAATTAAGCAAAAGCTTAGCTGAAAGCTGGCTACTTTATATTCAGCATGTGATATTATATAAATAGCAGAATATATAGACTATACAATTTGATATAATGCGCTGCATGATGCAAAAGCAGTTCACACGCCCACACACTTTTATCTCAACCCGAGCGTCCAAGCTTCTTATCAGTTGTTTACCGGTTACAGTTTAAAATGGACCATGCATATATAAGAGTCGCGATCCGGGAAAACGGGGCTTAATGCAGGTACGTTAAGTGTCGCCCCATGTTAGCCCGTGCAGTCCGCACAGGTTAATCAAGTATGACACGTGCGTCTCCGTTATGGTATTGTTCGTTTAAAATAAGTCTCTTCTTAGCATAACTCTAGTTAAGGTGATAAGTCGTTGATAAGCCTACACGGTCTCCACAGGCCAATCCGGGGCGACATTTCATGTACATGCATTAAGCCCCGTTTTCCCATATCGCGGATCATTTATTAGAATAATCCTGTATTTGTATGGCTTCATGAATGCATTAACCTAGTACTATTTAGATATACCTTACCACATATTTCCATGGTTTCCACTATACACTATGCAATAATTAACTGATATGTTTTTACTAACAAAACTATTTTTTAATACATATGAAGTGAGCGATATATATATAATTGCGTGGAAACACTTTTGTTTTGGGGAACTCATTTCTTGGTCAATACCACACAATTCTCAATGCATCACACAGACACACACATTATAATGCAATACTCCATCATGCGTGGAAAAGAACTTTCCGTACGAGAATACTGTTGAAACTCCTACAGTGTACGGATATTCATGTTTCATGTATTAACATTTAAATGCGTAAAGCAAGTCATATGTAAATAAAATGATAAATATTGTTTTATTTATGTCTCTAACGGCCGTTACTCACGGGCGCCATCTCGTGTATAAAGTGTTCTCGTCACAAATGCAAAATACATCGATTTGCTTTTAAAAGCTATAACATGTCACAACTAATAAGGTCCTCACATGTTCAAATGGGCTAGGATTGTACGTTTCTGTACATTTGTGGTTGATTTAATTTTCGCTTAATCGCACTACATTGACCGATTAGAAAAAGCGAAACATTTTGAAAAAAACATATAAAACTTACTCACCTTATAAAATAATCCATTAAATTTGAAGACATCCGGTCTTTAGCGCCACCACGGAAGTAGCATTGACTCATTTCTTAATGTATCTCAAAAAGAGGTGGCGCCCGTTATTAACGGACATGTCTATACTATATTCTTAAATCTAAGAATAGGTTGGAGAATAGCGGCCTAGGTTACTTTACAAACTTTGTGTATTCCTGCGCTCGAAACATTTGAAAATAGTTCCACATATGAACCATGTTCTAAGAAAACTGGGCTTAATGCGTGTCAGTAAAGTGTCGTCACTGATTAGCCTGTGCTATGAGATTTTTCGTTTGAAGGAAGTCTCTTCTAAACGAAAATCCAGTCTTTGCGGAAAGTATTGACCCTGATTAGCTTGTGCGAATTGCACAGGCTAATGTGGGATAACATTTTACGGACATGCATTAAGCCCCGTTTTCCCAGAACAAGGCTCATACAAGGAAAATACATTACTTCATTCTGGGAGTCAGTAACAGCAAAATAGCAACATGTTGGATTTGAACTAAATGGAACTCGCACATATACACACTAATATACGAAATTGTTGGGTGAAAATGACATGCTCCATACTTACTCATAACAGGTTTTTTGCCTTTTTACGTGAAAGCAGACACAAAAGTGAATACAGTGAATAAGAGACATATATGTGTGAACATGCTGCAGGTGTGACAGTTATTTTCGCAAAGCATGTGTGAAACACTAAATAAACTGTTTGCTTCTGATTGATTTATCCCCTTGTTCTTAACTCAGGTGTACTGTTTAAGGAAATATTAAACATCAAATGGATTGTTTAAGGAAATATCATACTGATACGCTTGGATTGTTAAGAAAATATGATACTGATAAGTTATCAGTATTATATTTCCTTTAACAATCCATCTGCTAATTTTTTTCTGACAATCGCCATTTTCGTATTTAGAATAGACTTTAATCGCCAGAGGAAAGATTCAATCGCCGATGGCGATTTTGGCGATCGGAATTGCTAATATAGCAGTGATAAGGCATAATTACATGATTACGTTTGCATATATCCGCATTCAATTGAAAAAACAAACAAACAACACCATCAAGAAGTGTCTGAGCATTGACGATTTCGAGGGAATTGCTAGTTCGGTTTTTAAACAAGGAGCGAGAACTAGTACTGAAATAGTTATGGTTCTTTGGTACTGCACATCCCCCTAAAGAAAACTTCATATAAATACAATTTGAAACCGATGCCTGTCAAAATTGTCGAGGTATACCCGGACTTATTTTAGCACGAAGATTAAAAAAGGGTAATAAGTTTGCAAATAAGAATGTACACAATAGTTATGGTTTTTGTGCACTACACATTACATATGTATGTCAATAAAGGTTTCATTTATAACAATATATTTAAGAATGGGTTCAGCCGTAATGTTCCACAAAATCTCTCGATTCAAGTGAAGATATAACGGCCTCATCACACCGAATAAAAACATCAACATGATGGTTTATGTGAGTCTCGTTCTGGAAAAACGGGGCTTAATGCATGTGCGTAAAATGTCGTCCCAAAGTAGCCTTTGCAGTCCGCACAGGCTAATCGGGGACAATACTTTTCGCCTAAACATGATTTTCATTTAGAGGAGATTTCCATAAAAAGAAAAGTCCATAAAAGCGGAAAGTGTCGTTTTTGAAAAGCCTGTGTGGACTGAAAATCTAATATGAGATGACACTTTACGCACATGTGTTAAGACCGGTTTTGCCAGAACGATGCTCGCTTAATAAATGCAGAAACTGTTAAAATCTTGTACTTCATCAGAAACAGTTCTTATTGCTTACCACAATCGGTGCCGGGTTCACCTCCAAATATGTCCTCCTCTAGACCCTTGAGCTGCTCGAACTTCTGTACATTGTACAGGTACTTGGTCTTGGGAATCGAAGCCATCCCCTCGACCTCACGGATGTCAGTGAGGGAAATACCTGCAAAACGAAATGTTTGTAAATGAGGTATGCCGAAGACTTATTTTAGGTTAACCCTATTTTTTTTTAGTTCGAATGAATCGAAAGCCCAAGGCTTACTCAAACGCTCTAGAGTCCGCTTCCTGAGTAGAACCAGTACTTGGTGTCTTTGGGGAGATCTAAAGAACGCTCCCACCCCGTGACCTATCGGTCGCTAGGGAGACACTTAGCCTACTTGGTCACGGCACTTGTAGCCCAATACTTGCAGCCAAGTTGTCAACTTGTGCAATCGTGAAAGTGTGCTCTATGAACCGCAAAAACAACCCATTGTATAATGTGCCCTTTCAAATGTTGACTTCAAATCAATCGGCCTCTCCTGCCTCTCTATCACTGTAAAATTATTATGAATTCGTGGGACATACATTACCGTTGGTTTCGAGGGTAAAACGATCAACGAATTAACACAAACATCAGAAAATGATCAACGCAAATTGCTATTTTTTTCCATTATCAGTTATCCACACATTTACGTCCCACATCTTTAAGAAGTGTCATATTACACCAATAATAAAGTCTTTTCTCATCCATGGGTTCACGGCATTTTGTTTCAAAACATTCTTACATTTTTTGGGGGTTTTGATGATATTTTTTAATCAATAGAGAATTCAATGATTATAACTTGAAGTCGACATTTGCATGTAAACGCTATGATCCGTATCCTAAAGCATGAACAAACTACTAACCGATAACGTATACTTCAATGCCCTTGTTTCGCGCAGCTTCCGATTCCGGGATCGTTCGCCTCGAGTTAATATTGGAAACGCCGTCAGTAAGCACGATAGCGACGTTATCCACTTCCGGCCGATCTCCTCGTGACGTCACGAACATCTGCTCGTGCATCGTCTTCAGCGCATCCGCAGTGTTGGTGCTGCCGTAAATGTACGGGATCTTATCGATAGCGGCGACCACGTCTGCCTCCGTGGTGTACTGGTTGAGATGGAACTGGACCTCCACTTCCGTGCTGTAGATGACGACGCCAACGCGAACGTCACCGGAATCGATGTCGCCCGACTGCACGATGTCTTTGACGAAGTCGAGCATCTTCTTGAAGTTCGCCTCCGTGACACTTGTCGATGCGTCAATGATAATGACCACATCGACCGTCGCCAGGCCGCACTTAGCTGTAGAACGATAATTTTAATAGTATAAAACTGTAAAACGCTAAATGCCTTCAGCATAACAGTTTTACAAACTTAGTGTCTTTCAGTTTAATAGAGAAAAAACGATTTATGACAATAGTACAATACTGTTAAAACGTATTTCTTTTGAGTGTTATACAATCAAATTCTAAACGATTTCAGTAAAAAACTGTTCACAACTTTGTTCCTTTAAGCTTATTATTGAAGAAAATTAATACATAGGGTCATTTTAGTATGGGGAAAACAATTGTCAACTTTGAATGAAATCTCTACAGTCACTCTTGAGAAACTAGCAAACCAAAAACCATTAGTCTAGCTCGGACGCCGACGCCGACACCGTCGAACGGAACGAGTTTAATCCAGAAATTCCTTTAAGCGAACAGCGAAGACCCTGATGAGACGCCGCATCATGCGGCGTCTCATCAGGGTCTACGCTGTTTGCAAAGGCCTTTTTTCTAGACGCCAAGCTTAAATGGGTTTATATATTTATATATATAATTTTATTTAAAAGAGCCCCTTCTGATAAAATTAGTCTGAACGCATGCTCATAAAGTGTCGTCCCAGAAAATCCTGTGAAGTACACACAGGCTAATCAGGGACAAATATTTTCGCCTAAACTAAATTTTTGTTTAAAATAGCCTTCCTTTTAACGAAAAAAATAAAATAAAACAGCGGAAGGTATTGTCCCTGATTAGCCTGTTGTACTGCCCAGGATTTTCTGGGACGACACTTTACGAGAATGCGTTCAGACCAATCAGAAGGGGCTATTTTAAATAAAATTATATATATAAATCTTGTCCGGTTCGACGGTGTCGGCGTTGGCGTCCGAGCTAGGCAAATAGGCGGGCTGCAAAATCTAATCTGGGACGACACTTACGCACGTGTATTAAAGAACCTTTTCAAAGATTTTGGCATGTATTGAAGTTTGTCATTTAATGCTTTATATTGAGTTTTGCAAGTGTAGAAAAGCGTTTTAAAAGGCTGCTGTAGTAAAATCAATATATAATTTACTTGAATATACAAAAGTGCATGTTCTAAGCTTTTATAAGCAATAGGACAAAAAGCAAGAAATTGTGTAGATGTTAGCTTTTCAATATAGTAATTATTTGTTTATTCTGCCTTTTTATATGCATATTTAAATATCATTACCCCTTAGCATGACAGTTTACAATCTCAACGCAGAGTTGTCGTTCCTTGCTCTCACATACAATCTCTGCCATCACAAGAAAATCCTACCAGATTTGGTAGGATTTTTTTTTGTTTTAGTACTATTTTATGACAAGTAGTCTTATTTTCTTTTAAAATTTGAAAATAGTGTATAAGTTCAGGTTCATGATAAAAAACTCTCAAGTAAAAATAACAACGGTAACATTATTGTGCCGCGAGTCTAGGCTCGTTGTTGGTTATAAAAGCAGGGATTTGATCCAGCAATTTTGATTCAGTCAGATCTCTGCGCGGTGGTTGGACAATTTAATGATTGTTAAAAAATGTGACACATAAAGTTTCTGTACTTACATTTTAGCGGGGCTAATGTCGTAGTCCGCGACACTGTAAATAGAAAGTGTTATTTTCTAATAAAACAATGTATAATGTGTCAGGTTATGCTGCAATATTTGTAAGTATATTTGACGTTAGTATATGTTAATTAAACTAAAAGTATTATATAAATGCACTTAATTACATTTACAACAAATAAAATAAAAGTACTTGTTATGCAACTTAAAAGAAAACAAAATGTTTCGAATAAAGAAACTACATTAATTTATAAAGCAATAACAAGGACGTGTTAATGAACAAACAAACAGTGTTTGAAAACAGCGGTTGTTAACATAAAAAAGATATACGAGATAATTCAATTAATCGGGTTAATGCATAAAAATAGAGTAAAGAATATAATTTATGCGACTTCACACGAGGTCTCTGCGACAAACATGCACGCTCAGCGCTGAAAAGGGAACATTAAATCGCCTAGCAACGCATAAGCACTTAGTAATTATCCATGCGCATTACTACCTATCTTTTCGGTATAACAATTGTAAACATATTCAAAAGCACAACTGGCGAAACTAAATGCTTAGCTAAATATAACACAAACACAAATGCTGACGAATTAAACAAAGCCTTCGATTTCCAAAATCAATATTTGTGACGGAAGTCGAAACGATAAAAAATAACGCGCAAAACTCCCTTAACACTCTTGCTTCTGACCAATCACAACAACAACTGAATGTCACGTTCACAATACGAAACTAAGGGAGGAGCGAATGACAATATTCTTACCATTTTGTTACCTGCTATGCAACAAAACCAGTATTGATAATCACATGCACGCCAAAACCACGTAACATACACACACAAACACATTTATATATTTGCATCTAGTCTGTACACCGACACCCCATTTCAATCTATTCTACAGATCCATTTTGAAAAAAAAATACATACGACCAAACATGTTGAACATCTGACTGAATATATTATTGTATGTATCTTTTCATGCCATTTCTATCTTCCACAGTATTATTTTGTGTATTTGAAGATTTATTTGTAATTTCATATCAACACTTTTCGATCGATATTGTTAATGAGTTTAAATCGTATACCAGAGTAACTTCGTTTTTGAGTATGGGAAACAAGTTTAGGCAGATATTACAACGATTCTTGTTTTCCGAATAATTTCGAGTTTCACCCTCACAAAAAGTCTGCAATTATTATTTTTGTTCTCATATTCGGGGCTGAAAAGAACGTCCCCGTCGCGTTAATGCTTTAGCATTACCTTGTTTGTCCAATGATATGTTGTAATTCACTGAATGATATCTGATTGCGTTAGTATAATGTCCATAGTCAACATGGACATCAAACAATGGAGTGATAAAAGCGTTCGACCTTGCCATTTGCTCTGGCGGTTGCATTTTCACTCCCAACATAGTGAGGCGTCGTCTACTTAGAAAATACCATTTTTGAGATTCTCAAACTGTATGCCAGCACACAGATATTTCATGGGGTTGTCTTTATTTTTTGCCATGTGTTCTTGTTGGGTAATTCCTCTTCGGTTGATTCCTTTTGAAGCACAGCATGTCCGCTTAATGCAAAATGACTTGCGCAAATTTGTTTGATAATTTTTGAATACATATTATAGTAAAGGTGGGCGCGTTAGTTTCCTAGAACGCTGGCAACATCAAATGAATTAGAGCACATTGAACAAGTTTGTGAACAAGATAAAAGTTTTTAGGGAGAAAACAATGGATAAACAGTGTGTTAACACATACAATTTACACAATTGTATGTTAGTGTGTAAAGAAAGTTAGTGAAACAGTGTTTGTGAAAGTGAAAGAAATGTTGCAGAGCACACGTGATTAAAAACTAGAGGTTCATACGCGCTCGCCACAGTTTTTCTTTAGATATAATTAAAACCATTAACAGTTCGTGGTTCACGTGACAGAGCAAAGGAGTGAGCTAGAACAGTGATAACTAGCTGCTAGCACTATTGCAGTTCTCAAGAAGACACAAAGTAGACACAAGTTCGGTAGAGAGTGCATGGTTACCAACACGATCATATAGAAGAAGATGCACGTGACAAAGTAAGTCACTGTAGCCAATGTTTGGAACAATTCCTTTACACCACTTACTAATTTCTCGCGTGGAAACGGCCGTGGTGAAGTCCACTATTGTTTAAAAACAAACGATAAAATATTATAAATTGTCAATGCAAAAAGTTTTAGCAATTTAAAAATTTCAAATTAAAATATACTTTCATTGCTTTTCTTTTTATAAAAACAAGCGTCCATCTGGACATATTAAATTGTAATTTGCAACGCTGTGTGTTAGAATGTAAGGAAATATGTGTATGTTACTTAACACCTTGATTCTGTTTCATACCAGTGCATACTTCCTTGTAAATGGCATTTATATCGACCTCCAATTTTTCAAAATCTTCTATGTCAAATCTGTGATTAGGCCGCCCAGCGATGGCATCTAGTTCGGTTGTCTTCGCTAAACCAATGCCAATGGCAAAGATTTCTATGCCTGCCTGTATCGCTCGGATCGCTTCGGGTATCGTTTCCGAAGAATTGATATTCGAAACTCCATCAGTGATTATAATACAGACGTTTGGAACATTCGCCCTATCCCCTCGATCGGCGCTGAACATTCGTGTTCTCATAACATGTAAAGCTCCAGCTGTATTAGTATCACCGTGCACGTATTTTATGTTGTCAACAGCGTCTATTAGCCGTTCCTTGGAGGCATAGTCCCCTAGATAAAATTCTTCTCTAACTTTAGTGCTGTACGTTACGATCGCTACACGTGTGTTGCCCGAGTCAATGTCAGATTTCGCAACAAAGTCCTTGGTAGCGTTCAGCACGAGTTTAAAGTTATTAAGTGTGACGCTTGTTGATGAGTCCAGAATAAACACTAGATCTATTCGGGTTTGGATGCAGGCTTTCCGTTTTTTGAGAAAACAAGATATTGTAAGTTATTAATTCTTAGCAATTTTCTTTAAACCATTATACACGTTCAACTTATTAATTTGTATCATACGTATTTTAAAAAGATATGTTTTGTGTATGTGGAAAGTTTCACCCTAATTATACTTTTATTTAATGAGTAAACAAAATATTTATGGCGGCATTCAACAATTGTAATTCACTTACGCCTTTCTGTGGTTTCAAGTGTTGATGGTACCAGTGTGGTTTCTGCAAATATCTTTAAACAATTAAACTACTTACTTATTACAAGTATTTTTTCTTATAATTTACTACGCTAAATATGTAATAAGAATTTGATGGTGAACTATCTTAATAGTAATAAAGCTTATAAGCAGATCCATCCCCATGCTAAGGAAATTGAAAAGGAATGCTTATAGGCCTATAAAGCAACGAAATACCGTTAACACCAAAATGTGAATATACTTGTGAAATTTGACTACATTTCTAACAGACCAAGTTCAAGATAAAACGATTTGGAATAGTCTTTTTTACATATTCGTTTCTATTAAGTTTGCTAACCAAATTCTTTTTTTTTCGAGAAAACAAATAGATGTTTCTTAGGGAATTACATGACAACGACTCCGGACAAAACATTAACTATTTAGCTATATTGATTGCATATTTTCGTAATTTCATCTTTTTCAGACACGTTTTGGAAGAACTACATATTATATGTTTTTATTCTAAAATGATACTTGCGTACCGGGGCAAAGACTTTTGAATATCGTCTCCAGTTTTTGTTCGAGTTCGTCAAAGTTGTCGATGAAATAGCGATTCTGTTCCGAACCAGTAATCTCGTTCAATTCTTCGGTGTCGGTCAGCCCAATTCCGATTGCGTAGAGCAGAATACCTCTATGCCTTGCTGCTTGAGCTTCCGGAATAGTCCGTTCAATGTTTATCGTCGAATTACCGTCGGTGATCAGGATAGCAACGTTGGGTATATTTTCACGGTCACCGTTCGCTCTAGTGAACATTTCAGTTCGCGTTGTGTGCAAAGCATCGGCAATGTTTGTTTGGCCGTAAGTGTATTTTAACCGACCGATAGCTTCAATCAGTGTGTGTTTGCTTAGATGAGAGTTCAAGAACAATTCCACAGTTGCATTGTTACTGAATACAACGACACCAACACGAACGTTGCCGTTATCAATGTCAAGGCCGCTGACCAAAGTTTGGGTCGCGGCCAACATGGTGTTCCAGTTCTGGATTTGGACGCTCGTGGACGAGTCCAAAATGATCACCAAGTCAAATTGTGCAATGCCACAGGTTACATTTGTGTCTGCAAATCAGTGTTTATAGTGTTTAAGATATATACGATATATTGAAGTAAAAAGTTCCTTTGACATTAAAATAGAATTGAAAGCGCTGTTATTAAAAACTAAAAACTGTTTTATTGGTGTGTCTCCAATACTAAAACATAACTTACATAAAACAAATAACGCAACATAATAAAATAATACGCGTTTTTTGTAACGTACATAATGCAGAGGGTGATCTATTTATCGTAAGTAATGCAGAGAGTACACTATAACAATTCATAAACATGGTGACAATTGGTGCACTACCTTTGCATCTCCTTAGTTTATCGATTCAGAAACATACATTGCTATACGGGTATATACAAGGGGGGTTTAATAGTGTTGTCTTTACTACAATGTGTACTGTTAAATCCGGATTAAATAAAACAAACATATGAGCCTTGCTCTGTGAAAAGGGCCGTAAGTGCATGTGCGCAAAGTGTCGTTCCAGATAAGTCTGTTTAGTCCGCACATGCTAATCAGGGACGACACTTTCCGCTTTTATATTTTTGGTTTAAAAAGTCTCTTCGTAGCTAAAATCTAGTTAAGGCGGAAAGTATCGTCCCTGATGTGCCTATGTGGGCTTCACATGGTAATAATGAATGACACGTTACGCACATGCATCGAACCTTTTTTTCTCAGAACGCGACTCAATACTTACATGCCCTACTGTCAGAGCGACCGGACAGAGCTGAAAATTACACAATGCGTTGCAGTTCACAGACAGTTTAGCTATTATGAAGTTACAAAAAGCTGGCAACTCAAAACTGCTCTTGAAAAAAACAGAACAAATAAAAAAATATTCGCTGCAAACAATAATTCCAAAACTAGATTTGTGTTTGTTTGCAGTTTTTGCGCTTTCAATGGGAATATGTACTTAACTATATTTGCAATATTTGAAGAAGCCCAGTATTTTACTGTTTGAACGACATTCCCTGTAAATGAACCATATAATGGAATGGACATAGTAACATAACATGCATTTACTGCGATTTGATAAATATTGCATAAAGAAACAAGAAATCCACTCGTTAAGACCTGGGAGCCGTTTCATCAACGATTAACGACTAGTTGTAAATTACGATTTACATAAATTATTGACGAATCGCCCCCTCCCACCTGGACAATTTAACAATAACTCTGCACCTCCTAGTGATATGATTCAAGGTTTGCAATCAGTTTCCAGGTTAGTTCATGTTAGTTCATGTTCACATGTGTAAACGTTTTTCTTCTCCAACGCGCATAAATAATTTTCAAAGACAGTAAAAAACAAAATCATGTTCAACATTAAAATGTTTGACACATTATAATTTTACAAATCAAAGTAAAGGGGCTTGAGACACGGTGTTGTCTGATCTATTTTTTCCATTAGCTATTAGTTCTTTCAAAGGCACATAATCAAACGCGTATAAATAAATCAATACATTCGAAAAAAGAGCTGTATTTGTGAAATACAATGCCACATACTGCGCTTTGAAGCCATATATTTGACCTTCAACCTGAAGGATGACCTTAACCTTTCACCACTCAAAATGTGCAGCTCCGTGAGATTCACATGCATGCCAAATATCTAGTTGGTATCTTCAATATTGCAAACGTTATGACCAAGGTTAATGTTTTGGGATAGACAGACACACACATCCAATGACAGACAGACAGGCCAAAAACAATATACCTCCGATCATCCGATCCGGGGGCATAAAAAAACAACAACTATAAAACTGATCATACAGCACATAAGAAACTTAAATAAAAAGCAAATAAAAATAATTTGGTAAAATCAAATGACAAAACACTTACATGCATTACTGCGCAAACCGCCGCTAGCAGCTGAAACAAATTATAATACAATTATGCGTACATACATAACGCAGTTTAATGGACACTACCTGATGCGGTTGGTGCATTTGATATAAGTGTTAATGTAAAAGCATAATGTAAGTATGTTAGTAATGATTTTTAACCAAAACCATGTATAAGTTCGAGTGACTAAACTTGTTTTACTAAACATGTTTAAAGCTATGATTAAAAAGATAAGAGCATCGCTTTGCATGTGCGTAAATTGTTGTCCCAGATAAGACTGTGCAGTCCACACAGGCTAACCAGGGGCAACAATTTCCACATAGACTTGATTTTCGTTTAGAAGATACCTCATTTAAACGAAAAATTCCATGAAAGCGGAAAGTTTCGTCCCTTTTTTAGCCTATGCGGACTGCACTTTTTGCACATGCATACATGTACATCTAAGTTTCACTGAACGAAACTCGAATAATAATATTTAAGATTACAATACAACTTGATGTGTATAAAACGTACAATACCAGTACTTTCAGTCGATGGTTGAGGTACTTGTTTGTGAGTCACGAGGTTATTTCTTCCTGTTAAAACAACATGTTCATGCGTCTCTAAATGATGATGCGAATGCACTCCTTTTTAAACGGTCCAACCAAAGTAAATTCTTTATTTGTATTACTTCATTTTGGTGTTCAAAATTGTTAGTTAATTTCGTGTTAATCTTGAAAGATTTGTTGACATGTATACATTTTTGCAATGAATGTGATATTTTGTATATAAGTTAATCGTATATTAATCTTGATTGATGTTTTGTCATGTATGCATCTTTGTAATATATTTGATATTTTTGTTTAAACACTATGTTAGAACATACAGTAATGTGATTTCCAAGATTGAAGGAAAAACACGAAATCGCCAATCAAAAATCTATCTAACATGGATAAAACAAACACATATTGCTCTCATCGACTTCTGAAATAAGAGAGTGCTGCAGTAAACATTATAAGTAAACATTATATTAAACCATTGCATAATATACAAAATGTATGTGCACGTTTCTATATATATGAACAGGACGCGACCAACAAACACGATACTGTGGCATTTGATTTCTAGACGTTTGAAGTGAAAGCAATATTAAGCAACAGCACACTATCCAAAACAAGGAATACAGTGTATGAAATGATAATTATATATAATATTAAAGAAACAAGATTGTTTGCATTAACGCAGACTGTGAGACAAAGAGTTAAACCGAAAGAGACAAAGAGATAAACCCAAATAGACTTAGAGATAAACCCGAAGAGACACAGAGTCTATCTCCATTAGCATTTCTGTCACCAAATGTGTTCAGATTGCTAATAACTTTTGGAGAATTGTTGACGGTAGACAAACTGACTCGCACGACCTTAGAGGTAATAGTAGCGTCTCTCGGTATACTTTATACGATCGCTCACGTTTTGGAAAAAGCCGAATCACCAAAACTAGTTGAAAAATAAACAGCAAATACATTATCATCGAATTGATTTTTATAGAATTTCATATTATAAGAAAACACCATTTTTATACGAAGTGAAGGGTCAGCAACTTCAAGTCCTGTAACATCCTTATTGTTAAACGTAATTGATTTTTTTTTTGCTTTTTGAATGGTACGCTGACAATATGATAATACCTCGAAATCATTATCATATTGTACTTGAATTGACTTAATATAAATGACTAAAGAAGCCATGCCTCTTGTAGATATATCATTTTATCAAATGTGGCTTTAGGCAAAGAAATAATATTAATATATTAAAATACCTTAACAAGGGTTTTCAAAATATTTAGTTGCGTAGGCAATAAGGTTCTCATACGTTGGAAGAAAGATCGCTTTTCTTTCGCTGGGTGGTGGTGCGAGGGCACGAATTTTAGAATTATCTATCAATTTAACGGCACAAACATACAACAAAACACCACTTTATTTCAACAAGGTCGCTTCAATGACTGTTCTGGATGTTACCAGATTTGTTTTACCATCCGTTATCAAAACAGCAACATTTGGAATGTTGGCTATGTCGCCATTTTCTTCTGCAATGTTCATTGTCATTCCCTCAGAGCCGCTGTCGTGTTTGTGTTACCGTACTGGGATGTTATCAATAGCCATCAGACCTTCTACGTTCGATTTGTAAGAATCTAACGAGAACCTCAGCTATGGTTTGCTATTGAATGTGTCAAATCCGACTCGGTCGATCAGGAAGTTATGTCGTACTCTTTGACGAGAGCTTTCACGAACGTTTCCATGTCGCGGAAATCGATATAACCCATACTCGAAGAAGAATCAAGAAAGAAAAGTCTATGTTGGGGTAACTCCGTCACAAGCTGGAACGGATTACAGAATTCTTAAAATGGCGTTTTGTTATGCGAAACTAACACGTTCAAATAAAAACCATAATCGATTGAAATATGTTTTGATTCAAAGTGATGTCCAGACCTTTTTCATAAATAGGTGCACGTAGATAAACTTTAACACTGTTTGATTTTTGCGTAGTGCTTCATATTTTTGAAAACACAATGAATACTTCGAAGAATGGAATTTGAAGTTTGTGTGCTGTGTTGTTAGTACGTGTATGTTTGTATTGTCTTGTAACAAAACAAGTGTACAGCAAAATAAATATGCACATACAAACTGTCGCAATCAATACAATTAAGTTTACCACTATACTTTTACGACCCTCAACAACCGTTTGAAGACTTACCTGCTATTACCCTGTTAAATAAAAAGTACTTTCGAGTCTGAGGGTCTTGACTGATGTTTTACAATACAGTGACTAAATACATACGTCAGAAAAAAACAAACAACGTTAATTATTCAACTAATATTACAACAGAAGCGTATGCATGCATGTTTGAAGTCGATGCTTACGACGATAATGAACATAATTCTGATGATATTGATGATGATGACGAAGTTACACATGAACATAAAGACAAACCATGATGATTATGATGAGTAGAGAAAAGTTATTGTTATATCAAAATTAATAAATTTCTAATAACATTCAAACAAACAGCGTAAATAAAACGTAACATGTCATGTTTGGTCGTACGAATGCGTACACACCTTTTAATTGTCAGTAAAATAATACATCATACAATTTTAATAATATTACATATGTGTTTACATTGTTAACATTACATTTCTGGCAAGTTTATAATGCAGCAAAAATAAAGTAAACCGTATTGCATTAATAGTGTATATCACATTCAAATTTCACATAAATATAACAAGAAAGCGTAAAAGGTAAAATGAATAAAAAATGCTTTTATTCTAACTTAATGTTTTCACTTACCTTTGCATGAGCACGCAATACAACAAAATTACTTTTATAAATATAATTATATAAAATATAGCGATAGGTTTGAAATAAAGCATTAAATCACAGTAATATACTAGTATAAATTGCCGCTAGTGTATACTTATGCGGAAAGGAGAGCAAGTAAACGTATAGATACCGGCGAGATGTGGAAACGTTAATTTTATCAGCATCGCCTCGGTTGTTTGCTCAGCCCCTGAAAAAAATATATTGTACAGGAATATCTTGCGTGCAATTTCAAACCGGTTATGAGAACATGAGTTAAATTGACCGTTTCAATGCTGTAAACCGGTTAAAGCCATATGCTTAACATTGACCGTTCCAAATACATATTGTATGAGAATGTGTTTGCGCGCGCATTCCGACCGGTTTAAAGAAAATGAGTTAAATTGACCGTTTCAAGGTTGTAAACCGGTTTAAGCCAAATGCTTAACATTAAACCGGCTCAAGCAAATATATTCATAGTACATGACAAAACAATTATATACAGTTCTTAAACAAGCAAATAAAGAAATTCCTATTTGATATGGATAGCTTGGTTGTGTGCGTATCCAACTTGAAAAGTTCATGGTTTTCTGCGTCGTCATTGTTATATTCCGTAATAAACTGAAAGTGCAAATCAACAGAATACAAGAAACCTTAAACTAATTACGATGTCTTGTTTTATTTGATGTACCTATGTTTATTACTTATCATTCGAGAGTAAAAACATTTAACAATAATTGAAAATTCAAATTTTGTCTAAAAAACACAACACAAGTAAACTTGCTGCGTGTTTCTCAGATGTTGGAAGGTGTTGCTATGATGCGATTTAAGAGAAAGGAGTGAACCGTACATACATTAATATTCCTCATAGCGGTTACTCTCCTTTGTTGTAAAACGTTCTTTTTATTTCCTTTTGATTATTTGTACGATTATTGTACAAATTACTAGTATTAATTTTAAATTGCTGGTGAAAATATATCTTAAGGCAGTGGCACTTGGAAGAAATACAAAAGCACAAATGCATACATGCATAATATACAAACCGTTTTGATGGGTTCTTGTACGAACTTCTATCGAACATTGTATTTTAGATTGATTTTTTTTCTAGACTCAAACTCTGGAATAATGATTTTTAATAAGATAACATACTTGTCATGGTAGTTTGTTTCGCCGTCGTTCTAACGCCTTGTTCCGTCGTTATAGCGGGCGTGGGTTGTTTCGTAGTGGCTTGTTTCGTCGTACCAGCGGGAGTGGGTTGTTTTGTAGTGGCTTGTTTCGTCGTTACAGCGGGTGTGGCTTGTTTCGTAGTGGCTTGTTTCGTCGTTACAGCGGGCGTAGGTTGTTTGGTAGTGGCTTGTTTCGTCGTTACAGCGGGCGTTGGTTGTTTAGTAGTGGCCTGTTTCTTCGTTACAGCGGGCGTGGGTTGTTTCGTAGTGGCTTGTTTCGTCGTTACAGCGGGCGTGGGTTGTTTCGTAGTGGCTTGTTTCGTCGTGGGTTGTTTCGTCGTTATAGCGGGCGTGGCTCTTTCTGGGCGCCTAGTAGCTTCGGACGTCATTACTTTCAAAGGGTCCGGCTGGCGTGACCGCGTTCTTACTAGAAATACAATACACAGATTGCATCCATCATAACACCGAATACAGAAACGATTGCACTTAAATAATAAACAGTCGAAACAAATGTCAGACGTTCAGCAAAACAAAGCAACGTTCAAGTGGAAAAGATACGATGTGTGCATACATTAAAGGAAAGAATACATTGCTGATTACCCTTATATATAACGTATTCCATATAACCATATAAAGTAACGAACATAAAGTCAAAACACGTCGTTATACCTGTTTGCGTTTTCCTATTTTACTCAAGATTTAGCACTTGCCATCCAAATCAAAGATATTTATGCATCAGCTTCCATTATTTTTTATTTGCCCTTCAAATGCGGCGACACTAGAACCCACGTTTATAATGTATTACATTGTGTCTTAGGTATTTTACATAATTGAAAAAGCAATTCGGCGCTTACTTGAATGAATAACTAGCGAATGGAAAAGAAATCATAACCGTTTTTGTTTTCTGAAGTGTGATATTCCTATCTTAAACAACTATTTGAAGTAGATGGCAGTCTACGTACACGCTCGAATTTTTGTTTGCAGATCCGCCTCGGCGTCATTCAGCATCCAAACGTTGTCGTAATTCATGACGTTAGCCTGCTTCGATGCCAGATTTACAAGCTCTGACTTGTCCTTCATGCCAATGCCAAGAGCAAAGACCTCAATCTCGTCCTCGACTAGTCGTCGCTTTGCTTCTATCTGTTTTAGTATAAATATGTTTTGTGTGAGGCACTGCAATTTGGCATTGTATACTGGGCAATAGCAATTTGCTTCGGTCATTTTCCGATGTATTTTTGTTAAGTCTTGAATCTGTCAACTTACAAAATTAACATAAATTAATGCCCTACGAATAATAATGATTTGATAGTATTGTCCGTTATACGTGAATTTATTTCGGGTTAAACGTTAGATCCTTCGGCAAGTAAATTCAGCAATTCTTATTGTAACTCTATGGAACGTGTCGAACAAACAATTTGTAAACGAAACAAGTTTCACTTACATTAACGTAAATTGTGTATAAAAAGTAGCCGTTTTTAACTGTACAACATGGTATGGTTACGAAAGCATTATTATCATTGAATTGTACGAAGCTTGTTGTTTCTACCAAAGTACGTCTAATGGATGACTCAAATCGAAACTGTGAATCTAAACGGAGTATAGACCATAACGTGTTTGGACAATGACGATAAGTTCCACCAAAATTACAAGCGCATTCTCACCAAGAACTCGTTGTTTTCATTGGAAGCCTGGTTGGTCAAAAAAACCGCGGCTGCAGGAATGTCATCTCGGCGTCCGTGCATTGGCGTAAGCATTTGGCGCACAAGGCCTAGAGCCGCGGAGGCGTCTGCGGTTGCGGACCTTTGATCTATCGTAAGTCCATCAATTTCTTTCTGTATCAGCTCAATGGAAGTATACCTAAAATATAAATTTGTTATATTGCACAATGCTTTTGTAATATCGTAAATAACATTTACAAAATTTGAATCACCTTTAGTGTTGTATAATGTCAATTTACCGTTTCCTAGCTTTAACCTTTTTACGCTCAGCGTGTGGATTAAATGTATTGGTGTTTACTGTACTCAAGGCAAAGGAAACTCGTCTTAAATAAAATACTATCAATTTCTAACATGAATTTCGCTACAAATAATGCTTCTGCAGTTTCATAATATCAATTCTTTTGATAAAGGTTTGAAGTTTCCAATCATATACTGGTTGATATGAAACAGATTTTCTAAAATAAAATATTGAAAAACAGCACGTTATGGTTTATATTAAACAAAAGTAACGAACACAGTTGTTAATTGTTTTTACAAAACAGCACAAACTGGCTGATATGAAACATAATTTCTAAAACAGTTCTAAATATGTAATAACAAACCGCACGTACTGGTTGATATGAAACAGAAGTTATAAAAAAACGTTATAAAAATCTTAAAACAAGGTATTGGTTGATAAGAAACAGAAGTTCTAAGCACAGTAAAAAAGTTTTAAACATGCACGTATTGATAAAAAAGGATTTCTAAAATAAAAATGCCACAAACAGCACGAACTGGTTGACATGAAACAGAAGTTGTCAAAAATGTGCTAAAAAGATCTTAAAAAAACAACACCTAATGGTTGATATAAAACAGAATTTCTAAAAACGTCTGACAAGATCTTAAATAAATAGCACGTGCTATGAATCATAAGTTCTAAAAACTGTTTTAAAAAGTTTTTAAATAAACAGCACGTACTAGCTGATATGAAACAGAAATTCTAAAAAAAGTTCTAACAAAGTTAATTAAAACCAACAACAGTCCAAACTGGTTGATAAAAAAAGAAGCTTTTTTAAAAATTGAAAAAGGTATTAAAACAGCACATACTGATTGATATGAAATAGAAGTTCTGGGTCAACACCGTAGAAGATCATGCCAAGCTGAACTTTGCCCGATTCAACATCGGTGGTTGCAACGATGTTCTTGAGGAACTCTTGAACGACTGCAAACTCGCCCTGGGACACACGGTCCGATAAATGAATGGCAATAACCAGGTCAGCGGCATTGCTGTCTGAAATGTTATGGAAGAGTGAAACGTGATCATAATCGCTGATCTTCACATAGAAAGTTCTGATTTGATGTCGTGATGACATTTCCTCTTTGTCTGATTTTTGACGTCAATATAAATTGTTTTTTTGTTGAGTAAAACATGATAATCGCTTATCTTCATGGAGAAATAGGTGACAAATTTTTGTTTAAAAATAATTGACAAAACATAAATATTGCGTTTACCAACTACTAAAAACCATTAAGAATATACAAAATATTCTAACATGATTATCGCTAATCGTCATAGAAACAAACCAAGAACGAAATCATTTACACCGATTATGACATGATGCTCGCTAATATCCATAGAGACATGTAAGACGAAGCACAAAAATACATATTCCTAAGGCAATAATTTAACAAGGATATTAATAAGATGATGTTCGCTGATCTTTTTGAATACAATTAACAAAATATGCGTTATCAGATCTCGCCATATACAATTAGGAATGAAACAAAGATTGTAGCATGATGCTGTACTGTGATCTTAATACAATGTTAACAAAGAACACATTCGAGTTTGGAGACGGTGAATAATATACTGAATGAATTTATATTTGTCGGCATAAAATTTATTGGTTTAAATTTTGTTTCACATACACGGAATTCATGTATTTCTTTTTTGAGGAGACAAATTCGCATGAGTCCTTTTAAAATTATTTTGTTTTAAATTCTTTTATCAACGAACTCAATGGACAATGCTCAAAATAACAAAAGCACCGCATAGCGGGTGCCAACGCTAGGCTGTGGGTGCAGTTTTGAATAAATGAAAGCTTGTCAGAAGTGACCTTGACCATTGATCTAGTGACCCAAAAATGGGTGTGGCGTGTAGAACTCTTCAAGGTGCATCTACATATGAAGTTTTGAAGTTGTATGTGGCAGCACTTTGAATTTAGAGCCTATGTTAAGGTTTTAGCACGACGCGGACGGCGGACGACGAGCTGGCTATGACTACCTCGGGTTTTCTCCGAAAAAAACTGAGCTCAAAAATTTTTTTTTAGTAATTAGGAATGTAATTTAAGATTCGAACTTGATACTCGCCGATCCTCATATAGAACAACAGCATATTTGTTAACACTGGTTTAAACAGTAAACCCTTTTTTACGGGAAAGTATAGACGATACATATTATAGTTCGTTTTAAACACGTCTAAACCTTAAACATTAAACAAGTATTTCTGTTCACTCACCTGATAGCGGGATCGCTGGCAAAAATGCTGAAATATATTCATAAAGTGAATAGAGACAAAGTTCATATAAAAACCATTCAATTTACAAAATTTATTTATTCAAAAGATAACACATTTTTATATTTTGTTCTATAATCAACATTTATATATATTTTAATACATTTTAACATAAATAACATAAGTTTGTATATTTACGAGTTATATATTATAATGTTAAAAAACTGTAAAGCTGAACACAACAGAAAGAGATGTAAATGTAAAGAAAACGAGCACATGTACATAAATCTAGAAAAATAAATTCAAATTTAAAGTAAATATTTTACTAAAAAAATATCATATGTACCTTTTCATTTATTACAAACTATAGACAATAGACTATTACGATACGGGACGATATACACTACAGACAAACAGGAATACAAAACGTTTCGTGGACACATGCAAACTTTGGCACGCAAACACATTCACATACACAGCAGAAACAAACGAAGTTTATGTTTCAACAACGATACGCGTTGGTGTATGAGTGTTGCCTTACATGCACACATGAGCGAAGATATGCCCTCCTATAGATAAAAAGCACGCGTTTTTTTAATTAAAATTCTTGCAATGCACCTGAATGAAATTTACATATTATGAGGACTTCAGTGTCTACTGCCACCACAAAGATATTTAAGTACGTGTCTGTGTTAATGAAATTTCAGTTTAAGAATGGTAAATTGTAGACAGTTTTGAGACACAGTTCGTACGTGTATTTTCTCAGGTAGTTTTCGAAAAACCACACACATAATAGTGGTTCACTTTCCATGCAATACCCCATACGTTTTCAGTGGAAAATGTTCAAGAATGAGTAGGCTGCAATATACGACGAATCGTAGAGTACCAGCATTCCTACCTTCATGAAATTAATAAACCAACGAACGCTGATACTTTTTTGGAATAAAATGCTGAATTGCCCATCTATTTATTAAAGACTTTCAATTTCCAAGTTGTGAGTGGAACTGTCTTGTGTAGGTTCCGAAGTATTCGGACGAAACCCAGCTCGTCCGGTATGGCGACCAAACTCACAATACAGGCCTTTGGACACAAGTGATAACGAAGACTATTCCGCATCTCCTAAATGGAGCACAAAACAAACGATACGTCCGGCTCGTTGGCTACGAATGTATAAGTTTATGTGATAGAACTGCGCATTCGGCTGCAATCTGTTACGACCGTAGTGTATCTCAGTATTCCTGCCTAAGTAAATTAATATACCCACATAAATTGGTACTTTGTTGCAGTAAATGCTGCAGTTTCAGCCAAAAGTATAATACAGTAAATTTAATATTCGATTTGTGTGTGGTCTTGTGTTGTTAGGGTACCAAAGTACAAAGATGAAACTAACCCTGTCCTGTTCGGCGACAAAAGACCAAGCTCACATGCGCAGGAAGTGCGAATTGAAGGTGAGAAGCAAATCTATACTATCTTAAGATATCTTGATTATATCATACATTTTGTACCTATTAGGAATACATGTAATGAAATCGTGCATGAGATAAAAAATGGCTGAAGTTAAGATCCGCTAAGCATTTTAATCTGTACTACTTTGTTATAACTATTTTGGAACCATTCCATGTGCAAGAAGGAAATAAGTACATAATGCAGAAGTATTTGTCAAACTGATGCGATAAGAAACAATCGGAAGTCCATTGTTTCATTTTTCATTCCGAAAATGACTTACTCAATTCCGGAATAACGTTTGTTACATCTGGAGCTCTGGTTGAAGTAGATGGTTGTTGACGTCTTGATGTTGATAGTGTGACAAACTCCGCAATTGTATTCGATTTCTTTGTTATAGCTTTTGCTTTTGTAACGCCCGCAGAGGGTTTTGGTGTCTTTGTTGGCTTTGGTGGTTTCGTTTGCTTAGCAGTTCCTTTTGGGTTCTTGTCATTGTTATCTTTTGTATCCGTTGATGACGGAATCGCTAACTTCTCAACTAAATTGTATGAAGTTGTGTCAAGATTCTTGGAAATATAATTATATTGCATATCGTGCGAAAGAAGTGGTCAAATAAAAATATGTACATTAAATATTTGATTATCGATGATTCAGTTAAAGTTAAATTTTTAATTCAATTGTTTTTGAAGAGTTCGTTTAAATGATCAAAGTTATATGTTTGATGAAATGATCTTTATGATGTGCGTTTAAAATCATGCGAGGAACATTTCTACAAAATGATAAGTAATTTGTAATAATTTGTAATATTTTATTTTAAATTATCTTACATATTTTGAATGACTCTTTTAATTTTCTCTGCAAATCCCCCGACGTTGTGAGATCATCGTATGTTTTTCCCATAAATGAATGTTTATTGACCGGCTCAGTGGCCAATGAACTGATTTCCGCAGCATCGGCACCGTTGATGCCAACGGCAAAAATCGTATTATTCTTCGTCTTCATACCAACAGACCTCTGTGACAAAGAACGGGCGTCTTCGTCCGACTTTCCGTCCGATATGATCAGTAAGAGGTTTGGTACGTCCTTTCTGTCGCCTTCGGACTCTAGAAGAACGGTTGTCTCCAGCGTATTAAGCAGTTGCATGAATTCCACGCCTTTTGATCTGTATTGCTTAGGGTTGACATTCTTTAATGCCTTTTGCAGTTTTTTGCTATCGGTATGATCTTTCAATTTTATATTCACTGTTGTAGATTTCCCGAATGTTACTAATGCAACTCTAACCGCTCCAGAGTCAATGTCTAATTTGTCTGTTATGTCTTTCAATAGAGCCTGTAGATGCTTCTTTACATATTTAAGTTTTGTGTCATGTCGGACATGAACGGCTATAACAAGATCTACCTCTTCGCTGTCTGAAAATACAATAGCATTGCGACATTCTTTTAGATTCTGCTTTTTAGATGTTTCTAAGAATGAATGAAACTAAAATATTGATTTACATGTTAGCTCTTATTTTAACAACAAAGAAATTGTTCATGCTTGTGCATCTAGAAACTGCAAGAATAACGCAAATATCACGACAATGTTTCGTTTTAATAAAACACAAAATGCATGTCAATGAGTCTTATATTTTGACACATAAATACTTATATTTTTTTAATGAAATCACAGGCATTTGAGGCGGAATTTATATTAAATAAAAATGTCCGGGCCGATCAACTTACAAAACGATCTGATTTTTCTGCTTAGTTTTGAATAAACAGATTTTGATCTTAACATATCCCGATAAGTGTTTACACTGTCGACAGAATCGTCTCCAAACCTACGCCTGATAAGAATACTTTCTTTGTCATTTTCAAGATTTTGTCCTACAACTATCTGATAAAGCACGATATCACTAGCATTTAGTTGATCTAGTTCAAATCCCAATTGATCTTCGTCCGCTTGCTTTGATGTCTCATCTCGAATAAGGACAATTGCGTTCGGATTTTCGTCAATGTCACCGTTTTCTGGCAAGAATAAAGTCTCTCTTACGAATTTCAAGGCGTTCGGCAAGTTCGACTTCTTAGTCTTCTTCGGCTTTACTTTCTTAAAAACTTTCCCCAGTTTCCTCCGGGAAAAACGGGTTAAGTTGTAGACAGTTTCTGATTGATTATGATACAAAACTAACCCGAATTTAGATGTATCCTCGTCGGCTTTAAAAACCATGTTTGTCAAGAATTTCATAAGATATTTTTTAAATTCTTTTTTCTTCGTCCTTTTTGACGTATGTATAAGGAACACCACATCCGCTCTATCGCTTGCTAAAATATGTGGTAATGTGACGAAAATCATACGTTTGAATACAGCGTATAAAACATCTTTTAAATGCAGATGCATTCATGCCAATTTTTGTATTGAGAGATGGAGATAAAATAGAGGTACCATGGTTTAGATACATAAGCACGATAGTAGTGTTCACAATTCAGAAAAATAAGCTTATCGTACTAATATTTTCGAAATAGACTCATAAGTATATGAGGAATTACTAAAGAAGTACAGCGCTTGTATTGACATAGAACGATGAGCACTGAGTAGGAAATTGTAAAATTGTGAGATGATTCTGGTTGAAGGTTTTAAACAGATGGAATTTTTGGGAATACGTGTTAAGAGATGCATGTTGTGAGGGAAATGTTTTCCGGAAAGTATAATACGGTATCATTTACTAGCATTCAAAAGGATATACTGTAAATGTTGTTGAGGTCGCCTTTTTCTCGAGAAAACGAATGTTTAAATAAATACATGTTTAAGGGGAGACGTCACAAACATGCTTTCATTTATTCACAAGTGTATGGCAGAATGTATGGCTATATCGGAACGTCATGCTATGCAAGAATGAACAATGAACAAAACGTTCATTACAATAGAGATTTACACTTAACAAAGTCATGAGCTTTAATTTAGCTGAACACTATATCTGCAACATAAAAATACACATTTAAACACAACATATGGTACTAAGATTTATGTAAATGTCAAATGCATGAGTCGGTTGAACGTTTAGGCTTCTCAAAACATAAGATTTGTTATAATAAGTCATTGTTATTATCTTTCAAGAGATGCCTATATTTAAAAATATTTAAAAAGGTAAACTTTGCATAAATCTTAGTAACTTTCCATGACAACCAATTTTTTTTAAAATAAATATCGTGAGGCTCATACATAACATAAAAGACATCAATGACATTTATAAACAGTGACGTGTTAATGTTGCTTTACGAAAAAATGTACTTGGCTAAAATAATTTTTTAAGACTTTACGACTCGAAATCTAAGAAATGTATGTAGGCTTTACGAATAATCTAACCAATATTATGTTGATATGATTGTTGCTGGTTCTTGTTTTTACCCGAAATTGCTAAAGTTTCATTTACTGACAAAAACACATTAAATGGGCCAAACAAAAACCATGCACAGTAACTCACTTGCAGTTGTCATAGGTGTTGTTGTTTCTGAAAGATGATATGATTTATTTTTACACGTGTCTCTCTTTCATTTTCTTATTTTCCCCTCTACACAAATAATGAATCATTTTGTAACTACTTTAAGCTACGATTTCAATAAAGTCTACGACATTCATTTGTTTAATTTACAGAACTGTCATTTAGAAGCATTCTTCTTTTGAAGATGTTTCAACTTTCAGCTTCTATGTCAAGTAACCATAAGGGTAATGATGGATGCAAAAATGATTTTAAAATCCATTTACCGATTTAATTAGCCCCCCCCCCCCCCTTTAATTCATTCTTACGTAAAACGTATACAGCGCATGTTCAGAAAAATGGAGGTTGGCATGTGCTAGAAATGTTCTGACGGGAGGAGACAAATAACATAAAGACAGGTTATTTAATATTCTAATGTCTTTCTATTTGCTCTATATTTTAGTTTTGTTACTGATATTGCAACTTTAAGTCGTTATAGGTCTCCTCGTCATCGTTGTCTGTTTGCTAAACCACAAAAATCTTTGCTATTATTATCTTGTCAAGGTAATCATTCGGGTTAAAACTCTCGTTGTTTTCTGTATACATTTCTCTAATGTTTCGCCTGTTAAAAATGCAAGTTATGAATGCATTATTATGCATTCAATAATATTTACCTTCACCCATATTCTAAATATATAAAGTATACATACATATAAGCCGATGGATTATTTGAAGGGTATGGCTTGTATTAAAAAGCGTGATTTGTTTATACAGCGACATTGATAAGAAAGTGAATGTTATATACACTATGCAAAACATGTTTAGCAACATAAAGCTCTGGATCTTATTCGAAGGCGTATAATTGGGTAGATCTTGATCCAAAAATACCCATACATAATTTTATTATATTTGAATATGGTCACAATTATCGTATGTGTTAAACCACACATTCTTTCTCTATTGTACATTCGTTCGAAAAATGCGGAATTTCTTTAATGTTATGTCTGAGGCATTCAGTTAAAAAACGGCAATACGTTCGATACGGTTGCTAAACGTACTTTGAATAGCGTATATGGTTTTGCCACACGTAATGCACTTCTATTTAGAGATTCCATAAAGAGATATTCAATTTAGAGATATTCAATTTAAGGATATTCCATTTAGAGAGATTCCATAATAGAAATATTCCATTATATATATACTTATTTTGAGATATTCTATTAAGAAATATTTTACTTACAAATATTTCATCCCATTTAAAGTTATTCCATTTTTAAAGTGTCCATTTTGATATATTTTTTTAGAGATATTCTATTAAGGTATATCATATTGAGATATATTCTATTAAGATATATTCTATTAAGAGGTATTCCATTTAGAGATATTCCATTTAAAGATATTCCATTAAAAGATATTCCATTTTGAGATATTGTCCAAAGAAAGCTTCATAAATCCAATTCTTAAACAATCATATACGGATGCAATTCAATGACGTTGCATGATGTGAGCAAAACCATTGTTCACCATGGTTTCAGTACATACAGAATCATGAACACGGCTCTTACCAAAAGCTGGAATGGTCAATGAAGTTTGTTCAGCTGGAATAACGACGGGAAAGCCTTCTGTTCGCACTGAAATAAAAGGAGAAGGCATTTTTTAAACCATGATTTAAATAAAAACAAAACTTGTACAGCGTTAACGGAAATAAAAAAACGTGTATCGTTGTGTATTTATTCACATTTAAACCGTGCGACAAAGCTGTCATTAAATACTTTGACTAGAGTTTGATGTCTTTTAGAGTTTAAAAGTAAATACTATATCTTATATATTGAAAGGGTGTGACATTTTTTACCAAACCGATGCTAAAGGTTATGGTAACTACACATCATAGAATCACCTATTTAGTTCTGTGTTTTATATTTACTCACCTAATATTGTTTTCAGACTTTAAGGTATTGCAGTACATGTATTATGATTTAAAAACAGCAATGTGCCATTCAAGCAGAAATGAGTAAAAAGTATGTGTGTTTTAACTGGAAACATGAATTTAAACAAAAACAACAAACATACATGGATTGTCAGTATCATTTTGACCAGAAATGCCAGAAATACTATTTGCACGATATCTTTCTATACTATTAAAGTTGAATAGTCTAGGCACTAATAATTTTAAACATCAACCACAAAAGTAAATGCACGGTCAACTTACGAGAAATTTTAGGCAAAACTGTTTACTTATCTTATTTGTGGCGTCTGCGTTTAAGGAAGACGAGTTTTATTTTTAAACGATAAACATCAAGTGATTGTTAATCCAAACTTTTTAAATGTTTTAATCGTAAATGTTTTTATAAGTAACCGGTGCGCTGTTCTTGCCTTTCAAGTGAATCCTGCATCTATTGTTATATCCAGCGTCAGTTTGTTTGACAAAATGACTCCTCACTTTAGAACTATGAACAAAGTCCTCCAACACTTTTCTAAACATTCAAAAGATTACGTGTATTTTTTTAAGGAATTATTCGGTTATTGTAGCCTTACGGTGTCTAAACCAGATCGTGACCTTGACCTGTATTCACCAAACAATCTTAGTCTTAAGTCTTAGAATAAAGAATATCTTTTAAATTTGGCTATTCACAATTTGCTTTAATGTTGAGTCAAACTTAGCGTAAACTGTCCATATCAACATCAGTCTTCATGCAGAACATTCTGTTAAGGTCATTCTCACCAATTGTAGCGTGTATACATTCATACGCTGAACGTAGTTGAGTTGATTACAGGTCTATTCTTTATTCTGAGAATGGGTTGGTGAATACGGGCCATGATATTTGTTCACTCACGTGCAACAAAGCTGTCATAGAGCGCCCTGACCTGCTCTTTGATTACTCACGTGCAACAAAGCTGTCACATACTGTCGTGACCTGATCTTTGATAACTCGCGTACAACAAAGCTGTCACAAAATGTCTTGACCCGATCTTTGATAACTCACGTGTAACAAAGCTGTCATATAGCGTCCTGATCTAATCTTTGATTACTCAAGTGCAACAAAGCACTCATAGAGCGACCTGATCTGATCATTGATTACTTACGTGCAACAAAGCTGTCATATAGCGTCATGGCTTGGTCTTTGAGATACTTTGTATCGTTGACCAGCACAGTGAAGCCAGATGAGGAAGCTACGCTTGTCATCTCCTCAGCGTATGAAACATTCACTCCAACCACGAATACGGCCGCACCGGCAGCTGGAAAGATAAAATACTATTGAAAAGTGTTTGTTCACCAGTTTTGTAATGGGATCGTGGACCTTTGAATTGAGACAACTCGAGTCGTTTTGCTAAAACTGGGACATTGGTTTTCCAAACATGCAGATCAGGATTACAACCATAAAGGATGTCATAGAAACGAAAACAATTAGGAATGGACTTCTTGAATCAAAGGATCTGCGGGTGTTGCTGACTTTTTTCTTAATTCTGTCACAGTCATTTTCGTTGGTTTTTCACAAACAAAACATCCTAGCTTGTCGGACTTTACTGTTAATGAGCTTTTCAACAGACCAAATTAAATGCTATGTATCGATTACTTATGTCATTATTCCGTTTAAACGATAATATTTTGAAATTACTTGTATATGTGAATAAGAAGTATACCCAAACGTTTCCCGGAGTATGGCTTCCTTTAAGATTATTTTTGGTACTTTTCAGAATTCTTAAAAGTACCCCGGGTACTTTTTAGCCAAAAACGACAATTGTATCAATTATTATCATCAAGATAGACTGTACCTTTAGCCTTCTCGACAGCTGTTATGGTTCCTCCCACGTCTTCGTTCGAGTTTGCGTCCGTTATGAGAATAATCAGATTTGGTACCTCAGCCCTGTCGCCTCTAGATTCCGTAAACAACGAAGTCCTGACTGTATCAAAGCCAGAAGCGAAGTTTGCCGGCTTGGACCTAGAAAATAAAAATATGAGCCCTAAAACAAACCCAGTTTTATATGTTATTCGACTTCTTGGATCAAGAAAGCCAAAGGATGCTTTCTCAAACAAAATCAGTTGACAGTGATATATGACTTCTTGAATCCCGGAAAGAGTACGTCCACCAAAAGCCATACGAAGCGATTGAACTGTTTGGATCGAGAAACCAGATGAATGCGCTCACACAACAAAGTGAGCTAGGAGAAAGGTTTGTCTGCTTGAATCTAGAACACTCACTAAACGCCATCTTAAACAAAGACAGTGTGAAGCAATGTTTAATTCTTAGATCTAGACACCAAAAGATTCCCCGCTAAAACAAAGCCATTCAGAAGCGATATTTGAATTATTTGATCAAGAAACCAAACGAATGCGCCCCCAAAGGCACATAGAGAAATGTTTGTCTAAAATGATCTAGAATTCAACACTAATGTTGGAACAATGTGTGTCTGCTTTGTTCTATGCACAAAAGTATTGTTTCTACACCAATGATCAGTATAAAGCGATATTTTTCCTTTAGGCATTAGATAACCAAAGATTGAAACATTGTCAAAAGCCATTTAGAAGCGCTATTTGCCTTCTATGATATATAAAACTAAAGAGTGATTTAAAGACAGTACTGCGGTCAATAAGGCAGCATGATTCCGAGGGTCGTCAACTTAAACTGTACTCGTGTGAGATTTTAAATATCAACAGGTTAAATAAGTGAGACAAACATATGCAATTATATTCAAATTTTCGAAATTCAGGTTTATACGTGGACGTCGACTATTGTCAATTATACACTTGTGTTTTGTGTTTCATGAGCCACGTTGACTATAACTATTTTCTGAAGACAATAAGATACAAATTCACATGAGTTGTAATTATAACGTTCCTAAATTTCAGAAACATAAACCCTGAATATATTATTATAACAAGCATACCTAATGTTATGTAATTTTCTCAATTATTTGTACGTGGATTCGTCCATGCAGATGTTTCAAATGTTAGCAAATGCTCAACTAGCTGAGCTTAAACATTTTTACAATAAGTCAGCGATGAAATATTTAAAAACAAAAGCTTTTGCAAAGACGTTACTTATAAGCCATTACTGCTTATCCATAGACATGGCAGCGACGACAGTGGCTAATTTCAAAGGAAAATAATTTTAAAAAAACGTAAATGCCCAGAACTTATACCGTAAAAACATTTTAATTGGTTGGAATTAAATGTCGAAGTTGTTTAATGAATATATTTGCTCACACGTTAATTCGTGCATTTCGTAAATTGGAAAACAAAATTTGTGTCGGTCCTTTCCGATGTATTTTTGCTTAATTGGTTTAATTAACAGTTGGAAAACGGAAATTAAACATTCGTCACAACTTTCGTTGAGTAAAACAGTTAATAAGGGACACACTCATGGTACTCGTATAATGCAGCCTCAGGCGCAGAAAGACCTAATAAACTTCGAAATACACAGGCACACACACGGTGTTTTAAAAAACAAACCTGTAAGTGTAGCTGATCTTGTCGATTGCTTCGAACACTTCCTCTTGACCGCTATGGGCGTTGAGGTCAAATAGTACAGTGCCCTTTTTTCTCAAAATAGCCGCACCGACTTTGACTTTATCGCCATCTAGACCAGAATACTGGAGGACGGATTTCATGAATCCCAAGATCTGATCATGCGCTGTTGACGTCATCGTATGTGAGAAATGGAGGAGAAAAGCGACGTCTAGCGACTCTGTTCCTGAAAATAATACACCAGCGTTCTGGGAAAACTAGGCTCAATGCATGTGCACATGCTAATACATCCGGGACGACACTTTCCGCTCGAATGGATCTTTCATTCAATGATTACTCTTCTAAACAAAAGTAATTCTAGTCTGGGCGGAATGTGTCGTCCTTGATTAGCCTATGTGGAATAAAAAGCATAATCTGGGATGTAACTCTACGCACATTAATTTAGCCCAGTTTTACCAGAGCGAGACTCAATTGAACGTGAGTGTGTAGGTGAAGGTATTGAATTTCAACTTTTCAACTTAATTAAATAATGTATAAGCGCATACTTTTCATGCAAAGAAGTTTTGCATTAAATGTTGATCATTATATTTTATAGTATCAAATAAACATTTTAACATAAAATCGAATGCATTCATATTTTTTTTAATGAAATGGTCCATTATACACTATTTGCTTTGCTTTGCGACTAATTGACAAAACAAACATCAACAAGTATTTTAAACATATGCTGATAAAACTGTGTGTCATTAGAATAATACATTAAAAACAATAAAAGACATATGTGTTTACTTATTATGAACCATCACTTGTCGCGAACAGATAAGATACAGATAACAAGTTTACAAAGTGCTATGTTTTCACGGCTGGTAATGGACATTGCGCACGTTATTTAATAAGCCAGTTCAATACCGGTTTAGGAATGTAAAAAATTAACATACCTGTCGCAGGGACATTATAGGCCTGTTCCGCCCCTGTGTTAAAAAAACGCAAAATATATACTTTAAAGATAAAAAAGATTAAATATACAAGGAAAAAATAATATATAATGAAAAACTGATATATGAACGTAATTAAAAAAATCTCATATCGTGTGAAAGAAACCCTATTGAGAATAGGCATTATTGAGAAAAGCAATACTTATAATTTGACATGATTTCTATGAATATTTTAGAAAATTTAATTTTTATAATAAAAGTATCATAATAGCAAATTTACCAGACGTAAATTGCATCATACTCAGAACTACGCCTGAACATTCATTGCAAAAAAGAGTACTTACAGTCAAAAATCTGTACAAATAAAACATCCTTCAAAATGTCAAATTCGGAAAACGACGTCACTTGAAACGAATGATCTATGGTCGGTTTGCTAGCGAGTTGATTTAATTCATTTGTGCCATCTTCGTCGAGATTCACGCCAATTACAAAAATAGTTGATCGAGCGACCTTCAACGCATCCGATTCTTGCAATGTCCGAAAACTGTTCCTGTCAGACGCCCCGGTCATAATAAGAACAATAACGTTTGGTACATCCGGTCTATCTTGGCGGAGAATCTGAGAGCGAACTTTTCCCAAGGCGTCTGCAGTGTTCCGTTCTCCCTCCTCGAATTCGGAAATGTACACGGCGTTCACCATTTCACTTTTGTTCGAATAGTCGTCAAGGTCAAACACGACTTTTGGATGTGTGCTGTACGTGATAAAAGCGGCTTTGACCGCTCCAGAATCGACATCAGCGTTGTCGAGGAAACCGGCTATGAATGCTTTAACAACGATCTCATCTTCCGCTGTTTCGTTGTTGAACGCAGAAGTGTCCACAACAAATACGATGTCTACTGGATTGGAGCCAATATCTACAAACCACACGTTATACTATTGATATTAAAGCATGACATATTAATGTCAACATTTGAACTACTTAATTTTCTATATAAATATATCATTGCCAATAATTTTACTGATATAGTATTTGTAATGTTTATATATTTGATATAATTCACATTTAATAAATATTACATTGTTTCACCTATTTCAAAAATCTGTATGATAACATGAAGAGACGAGAACATATTTTGTTAAACATTTAACAATTTGGTACACTTCATTTTTTCATGCATTAAGATTTTATAAATTGGGAATTGTTATCGACTTTGATGGCGAGGTCAATTAAACAAAGACGCGTTGTTTGAATACACAATTAAGAATACTTTAAAGGAGTGAATTTCTTGGAGGCATGCGATTATTCCAAAAATAATGATACTATATTGTTTCTACACGGTTAATCACGAACATTAATATTGATAGTTAAGTTTATTCAAAAGGTCAAATCATGCTATTCGATATTTAGACTACACGAAAGACATATATACAAGACATTAAAACCACGTGTGTACAAAACATTCACTAACAAAGGCGTAATACACAAAAATCATTTCCAGTTAACTAATAACAAAACAAGATCAAAGATCCAAATAAGAAATATATTTATCTGTAAATGACACGCTTTGTGAACCAAATTAATAATTGCCTGTTTAATTTATAAAATTTATGTTAAAAAAGGTTTTTATGCAAGTGCAGCTGAAGTTTCACTTTGTGTATACATGTGTATTTGATTTCCGGCCTGTTTTTGTTTGTTGAAGTTTCACTTTGTGTATACATGTGTATTTGATTTCCGGCCTGTTTTTGTTTGTTGAAGTTTCACTTTGTGTATACATGTGTATTTGATTTCCGGCCTGTTTTTGTTTGTTGAAGTTTTACTTTAAGTACATATATGATGTATGTACTCCTGTGTGAGGCAGTAATGTCTTACCTAAATGTCATCAAATGCGGACAGTGCTCAGCTGCAAACTTACTTGAAAATAGACCGTGCATACACCACTTTAGATTTACTCGTTAATTGTTGTTCAACGTTTGATAATGTGACAAACAAACACAATTAACGCCAAACACTACAACACAAACGATTGAACGCTACACGTTGTTTTAGACAAATTATAGTAACACTGTTACATAGGTTAGGGAGGGATATCTTACCAGAATATTCGGGAAATCCGGGCGCTGTAACGATGCCATATATCGATAATTCAATCATAGAAACAAGCGCCAACCCTCAGTTAGCGCAAAACGAAAGCACGACGGCAGTGGTTTTGTCAAAGAAACGGTAATTGGGACGCTGAATATTACAATGTTAACTTTGTTTAAACGAAAACAGCAAATATTTGTCAGCGCAACAAATCGATACAAAATCATCGAAGCGATTATCGTAACTGAAAGAAAATATGTAGCTTGAAATAATCTAAATTATCCATGTTGAATGTGAAATGAATGAAAATACACTGAAAAGGTATGATAATGGGTTTCATGAACTGAAATTATTAAAACAACATCAATTTAGTTAAAGAAGTGTATGAACGGTTAGTAATATACCAAAGCAAGTGATCGAGCATGAAAGCAAGGTGTTTGTCTATAAATATTCTATAATAAAGATGTATGCTGAAATTTCAAGAAGAACATATAACGCAACGTGTGTATCTGACAAGTCATAGTCAATAATCAACATAAATTAATATGTAGTTCGTTATTAAAAATAATTCTGAACTGCGAAGCCGTCATTTTAAATATTAATAAATAATCAAAACAAAATTAAGCAATATTCATGTGAAAAATAACATTTATATGGAGTTTTTTTTATTTATTTGAAAAATATAACAATTTTAAAATAAATATATAGCCATCACTTTTACTTAAAAAAAAGTCTTCGTATGGTACTTTTTGTTAACATTTTGAAAAACATGGCTAATCAACTACTGAAATATAACGCATTTTAAATCCAAATAGTTTTCTGGGCGAAATATTACGATATCTCGAAAATTATTTCTCCTACAAAGAATCACAACATCGAACTCACCACGTTGAGCATCTATGACGTCACTCAGCAATGCAACCATGACGACGGCTACGACCAACCAAGTTCGTCCGCCCATCTTGTCAAAATTGCTGGAAAAAGAGACACAGTACTTAAAATCATTGATATTCGTTGACATAATATTTCGTTGTGTTTCGAGAATTATTTTTTCGTGGACAAGTAAATTCGCGGATTAATTTTTTTATTAAAAAAGAGGTCTTTGCATCGGTCATTTTCCGATGTGATTTGTTAAAATTTGATGATCAGTCAACCAAGGAAATAAAATAAAATAAATGTCCCAAGATTAATAATAATTTTCGAGTACGACTTTGTATGCTCGATAATTCCAAAAAAGGAGAGAAACTATATAAACATTTCTTTCGTTTCAATCCTTTTCTTTTACTGATTGTAGTGTGCATGATTGATTGAAATAAATATGTTTACACTTATTCAACGGACGGTTGCAAACGATGATGCTGACGGTAAGGTTTAAATCTAGGACTTGAATTTAATTTATACGGAATTATTTGTAATTTAGATGAACATTAAACAAGAGGGCAATAGGACCTAAGGCTTTGGCCTGATATTTCATAGAACTGAACTGTTATAAACAACGCTATAAGACATCGAAATACCAGCTCAACTAAGAAACTTAGCATTTAGGCTTTGTTATGATTTGCGTTGATTGATTGATTTTTTTGTTCGTCTGTTCTTACGAGTGCGCAATAATGCTATTGTAATGCATAACATTATGTATTATAACAATATCGGCAGATATTTACTTTTGTACTTTTCGTTCAACACTTTATCAATTCAGCGCTTATTAATGCTTATTCTAAATACGATCATGTTCTTGATGTTAAACGGTGTCTGTGTTACATGTATCACGTTGCACGAAAATCTTTACTGCAGACTGGAGGACTTGAAAGGCAAGTCTACCTTTGCGCAAAGGGATCCAGCATGTCCATCGGAATGATAGACAAGAAGATTTTATTTTGATACGGTGAGAAGTTTTATGACACATTTATTGTTTTCAGCACAGTAATAATTCCCGAGCGTATACATTATAGAACCATTTGTACACATGTCCGTGAAGCATTCACATGATGATGGTAATATTAACGGGCCATTGACACGCGCAAACAGTGTCGGAGATGTTATCAACCTTTGATAACTGACCACTACGCGATGTTATCAAACTAATGTATTTTACAGAGTGCCCACAAGTAAAATAGCAGAAAAATAAAAGATTGAGTATCACATGTTCAACTGTATGAAACAAAAGCGAATACAACATCAAATACAGATGGTGCGTGTGACTCAACGCTTTGCGACTGGCCAATTCAGCGAGCAGACAGATCATATATGAGCAACAGACGAATGACATCTGTTAAACTTTTATGACATATATTAAAGTGATATTATGGGCATTTTTCACTGAATTGAGCTGAAAAGAATTAACAGGTCAAAAGATTAAGTTAAAATGTGGATACTGACCAATTATCTGAAACTCATCTTGCTCCCAGTTGTTTATAAAAATATATTTTATATTCGATATTTTACGTGACTCACCCAGTCCTGTAAGCCGAAATGATCCGTAAAACAAAATTGTGTCTTTGTGTCGTATAAACGAATCGGCACTAAAACTAACTTTCAAATGCATTATTTTTCTCTTTCCGGGATATTGTTTTAGTATGTTTATGCTGCATTAACAAATGTAAGTGTATATGAAGTGAACACACCAAAAATAAACAACGGTTGCGATAGACACCTATACACTGTTAGATGCCCATAATATCACTTTAACCTCTAATATTCAATTGAATGAAAAAGTTATTATCTTCCTACCTGATAATAATACAAAACTATATGATAATTCGAAACTAGAAAGATTGGTTTGTTTTATTATACGGTGGTAAATTTCAACAAAATTAAACTCAGCCCAAACCCTTACATATTCGAGCGTTTAAGTTCAACACGTATATAAATATGGTAAATATAATCGTTATCTCTTCCTTCCTTTCAGACGAAATAGTATTTCCTCAATACAAAAATTATAACAGAACCACATTGTGGAATCTTATCATTTAATATCAAGAGATGGAAGTCATCATTAAGAATCTTCGATACACATCGAATCTCAATTCATAGCTTCATAGAAAAGTTTCATTTCAATTAAATGGTTACGTTTTGAGGTTATCTCCGACACTCAAAAGTTTCAACATGTTCCACTTAGATAACTCTTGTAGCATGTGATAGCATCAATGAGATTTATGATTGCGTACCTGTATAAATCTTGGTGTTAATGTGTTTATCGTGCATTGGTATCGACATTGGTATGGGGATTAACTGGAATTAGATAGTTATCGAATATATAGCATCACTTTAATTTTCGCTAATAATAATGGTTTTACAGTGCGCGCAATACAAAGCATCGACAACATCAATTACAAACATGAAAATATTAAACAAAAAAACAACAACCAAGCATTGACCATACGGTTGGTATTCACCCGGCTTAGTTTGGAAATCTTAACCCATTTATGCCTGGTGGACTCTCCCATCCTTCTAAATTGGATCAATTTATTTCCAAAATTAGGGATGTCTAGTATATTTATTTCTATATTTAGAATATTTCTTACAGAAATTCCTTTAAGCAAACAGCGCAGACCTTGATGAGACGCCTCATAATGCGCCGTCTCATCTGTGTCTACGCTGTTTGCCAAGGCCTTTTTCTAGACGTTATGCATAAATGGGTCAAGTGAATTAAACGTTTCTAGAAAAAAACAAAATGTTTACTGCTTACACAAAAAATAGTTTTTTAATATAAGCAAGAAAATAAAACAAAACAAAGAAGCTCTTTTTAAATAATTTATGGAAACTGCATGCACATAATTAAGCCAAAATAAGGCCCAAACCAAATATATGTTTTATCGACAGTTTTATAAGGTTTAGAATTCTGATGTATTTGCAGCTTACATTGCGACCACGTATGTAACATATTTTGACATAAATATTCCACGAAAACAGCTCCAGGCATCCCACTAACCCGTATGCAATAACAACAAATATATGTGAACTCCTTAATTACAAACATTACTCAGTTACAATGGTATCGTAGCAAACAGACATGCAGAAGGTTTTATTTCGTGTATGAGTAAATAAAAATGTTGTGGTTCGTGTCGGTTCTGTGAAAGTGACTGTGTCAATAGTTTAATGCATAGCTGCTTTAAATAAAAGTGACATAGAAAATCCATGTTTGTCATTTTTTTCTGAACAAATAGAATATTGCAAACAGAAGTGTAATCGACCTGGAAAAAGTGTTACTGTAAATTCGCAAGATGATAGAAATAACTATGCTTTGCACGATGGTATTGTGATAAATACCATGTAATAATATAATTATGGTGTAAAATGTTCTTAGCGTATCAGTAACAACATATTTATATATATATAAAACAAAGTATCTATTAGCCTTGTTGTATTTAAACAAAAACGCTGTATTTATTTTTATATCTAGATGGTATTAAAACATCTGAAAATAAAAAATGGCCGCTGATGAAGACAAAAAATAAATACAGCGCTTTTGTTTATTTATAACAAAGACAAATCAATGACAGTTTTTATTCTGGGAAAAATTACAGGAGTTTGCTTGTTTGCTCAAAAGTACAAAAACGTATTCAACGTTCTGAGATTTTCTTGGACTAGGTAGTCTTGCTTAATTAATGATGGATGTTTGACAAGTGTAATTTCGTCGTGCGTTCCTCTTTCACGTCTGGAATGTTGGTACATTATGTTTTCACTTCTGTTTATGTCACTATTTCATTGCAAGGTAAGGTTGCATTTGTATAATATTAAGACCTTACCATGAAACTAGTGTAAACTAGTGCATGCACAATTATGTAGTAGAAGTTTTCTGAAACAGCTTCACGTCTAGCGCTCGCTCGACATTTTTATTAACGTGTACATATTGATAATGATCTTTAGAAAATATAGTAGACAAGTTATTAATATTCAATACGAAGTGAGAACAGTTTGTATATGCATTGCCAGAAAAGCAAACTATTGATATTAGTCAGAATAAGTATAAAAAAATGGGAGCATATCAGCTCGGGTTTAATTATATCTAACGCACAAGTACACCAAAAATAATTAACGTGTCGACTGAACGTCAGCATTTCTGAGCCAATGTTCGAAGATATCTTCAAGGGTGAGTAAGAATCTTCAGTGTGTATGAATGCTAAGCGAATAATTCTAGAAAACACAATTAATCTGTTTAATGTAAAATAAGTGGAGAACACATGCATATTTTTTTCTCAGCATTTGCTGTGATGAAGTGCATCTCAAATTGCACACACATGGAATAATGTCACAAATTCAAAGTTAACAAGAAACAACACGTTTTCTAATTGTATATTTCGATATAATTAAAATATTCAAACCGATTAATGTTAAGCAACAAAGATGAGTGTCAGTTTATATTTTACTAGTTATGCCGCAAACTAAACATAATTGTTCGATAATATACATATTTGGCTTTAAAGCACATTTACCCTCAAAATCAACGACAAGTTCGTTCAATATTTCGAAAAAATAAAATTATCACAGACAAAACCAATGTTCCGTTTAGCAATATTCAAAATTTCAACGTAGATTCTGAGTATTTATGTTACTTTAAAATAAAGATTTGTTTCCACAAAAAGCATAATTGGTAAATAATTTTTTTTAAGTTTTATTATACTAATAAAATGTATAGCGTACCATACGTAAATTTCCGGTGCGTATTTCATACAAAAACTTCAATGGTTCAAGTCCCTCGCCAAAAATGTCAATGGCAATTTCAAAGTTCATTGCGCCTGACATGCGACGGTAATTTAATGCACATCTGCTAAATCGTTCAAGCATTTTGGCACACGAGCAATAATTGAATGCCTCATTGCAAGATTAAGAACAGTTAAACATTAAGAAAGTTATGCAATTTATTATGGACGATGGTATTGGTGCTTGGTTTGTGCTCATGTCAAAATATTTCAAAATTCGAACAAGTGTGTATATTTTCAAAATGCAACAAATAATTGCCACATTTAATTTAAGTATTGTAAACAAATTTCTATAAACAAAAGACCAGCAGATGACTTCAAAGATATCAGTCTTTAAAATGTGTCTCGAAGCTCAATATTTCTATATGTAATCAATTCCATTTACAAAACGAGAGATTCGGTTCGATAGCAGAGCGTTGATTGCGATTACATTAAAAATTTTGATATATGCTGGTGATGAATCAGAATGTATACTGGCTTTGCAATCGGAACAATTTCGCTCCAATTCGTCTAAGCGATAGGTTTAAGCGTTCTTGATAACACTCATTCACAATGTCTCGATAAGAATGGCTTTTAAGAGAATAACGAATATATGCAGTGCGTGTGTGCGTATAACTTCTTGTTGGAGGTGTTTTGTGTTAATATTTTTGAAGAAAACGGACGTACAGAAACAAATTAAATACTTGTAAACATTTTCATTTTATATCACCTTCCATGTAGTGTAGTACATGATTGGTTGGGTGCATTTTATATTGATATTTTGGGAAGACGAAGGTCATTATATTGTGCATGATTATATACAAAGATAACATAAACATGTAGCACATTACTTGGCCAATTATTGCAGAATATCTTACACAGAAATTGCATCGCAATTGCTCATAGCAAATGAGGTAAATTGTCCAGACGTGCATTATGTTTGTGCTACTTTTTTTCATGTCGCACTAATGTGTTTCCCGTCTCATATTTCGCTTTCTTTTTTATTTGTGAGCGAAGTTCGCAAATAATTCAGAAGCAATTTTGCAAATCAGTATGGGCTTAGCTACGGTAGGAACCGTAATCCGTGACTGCTGTGTGGATAACTCCAGTAAACTTAAGCAGACGATGAATTCTAAAAGCGTCTGCTTTAACCACCGCATCTACCTGTTCTCACTGGTACAGTACATAGAGTGTATTTAACAACTTGTAAGACAACGTTGGCCAGTTTAGTGTTTATCATTAAAATTGGTACATATTGGCTGCTTTCAGGGAAAACTGGGCTTAATGCATGTCAAATAAGATTAGCCGGTGCACACTGATTAGCTGTATCAATGATTTGGGAAAAAAAACCACACATCTCGACCTGTTTTTAAGACATACTCTTTATAAATTTGAGTGATCATTCAAACTTGCGATATAAAAAGCTATAACATAATTTTGAAAACTGAGTTGCGTCTAAGATTATACAACAGCGAACAAATTCAGTGCCTTCAGCGCTTTGATTATTAAATGCGAATGTATAAGTCAATGAAACCTGTTCATTTGACGTATGTCGGACCGTATTTGGTACAAAAACGAATATGGTACATTTGTACCATATTCGGCCGAATATGGTACAAATGTACCATACTCGGACCGAAGATGGTACAATTTTCGACCGAATATGGTACAAAAATTGTACCATATTCGGTTGGAATAAGTTTTTCTATGCTCGCCAAAACGTATTTGGTACATACCAAAAAAACTCATAAAAATGAAAATGGCCTACGTATATGGTACATAAATTATGTATTTCTTAATAAATGAAATAGTCTGCCGATGTGTAAACTTTTTTTCAAACTCAAATACATTGTATTAACCTAATATTGGAAGTGACAAAAGTATCATCATCATCATCATCATCATCATCATCATCATCATCATCATCATCATCATCATCGTCGTCGTCGTCGTCGTCGTCGTAACTAGCAGTAACAGAAACAGCTAACCTAACCACACTTTACATGGATTTTGCTGGTTGTGTAACTGTTTCGCCGGCTAGCTCAGTCGGTTGCGCGTCAGATTGGCACGCAGGCGGCCTGGGTTCGATTCCCGGGCGGGCCAGATACTTTCGTTGAGATCATTAATTGCAATTTTCAATTTTTTAAAACTTTTTTTTTCGAAAGTGTATTTTCACCAAAATCCGATTTAAGAGATTTTGAGCTCTTTTAAATGAATATATCTCTCCAAAAATAAGGATGTTTGACTGGCTGCTTTAGACAGGTGTGACTGTATTCCTAAACATTACTTTGTAAAGTTGATTTGTCGTTCCGACGTCATATTGCTGAGAAGCCGACAAAGCTTTGAAGTTTCCGATTTTTTCTTTGATAACGTGCCGCTTTAAAAAGGCGGGAATTTTGCACACGAGTCTTACTCAGAAGTCAGTAACCATATTTGACTTGGCGGTCGGCAAGAAAAGTTGTGATTTTCGACTAGAAAGAATTGAAATCCAAACTTTCTTCAAACTTCAAAAGAATTCTTGACAGTAAGTACTGTACATAATTTTAATTTTCAGTTGTCTTAATATGCATTGATGTTTTAACATGCATTGATTTTTATGTTTTATGCCCCCCCCCCCTCAGAGTGCATTTGCAGTTGTCCGTCCGTCTATCCAATTGTCCGTGGCATTCCTTCCGGGTGCGTAACTCCTAAACTGCTAAAATATTTAAGCTACAGTCATTTTTTCGAAAGTGTATTTTCCACCAAAATCAGATCGAGCTCCTGTAATCTGTAGATTTGAACATTTTAAATTTTATGGAGTTTATAGGTCTTTGACCTTCGAACCCTGCCTAGTCGTGACTTCTGGTGAGCGACCTAGGCCCCCAGGGCCCCTTCTTTATATCCCTTCCATCCACGTAGCATTGGTTTCTACAGACCGTTTGTCCGTTGACCGCCATAAGTTTGCCCGCTATTTTTCCCCTGAATTTGAATTCGGTTGGATTTCAATGAAACTTTACATGAAGTACTTGCTACTTTCATTGCGCATATTGCCCGGAAGTTCGGATTGTAAATTTTAGCGGAGCTATCAGACGAGTGATTTTAGCTCAGCTCATGTCGTGAGACATTCGTTTTCGACACGCGGTGTTCAATACAAGCTCTATTAACTAATGAAGTATAAATGTATAATAACTTATTATATTATTTCAGATGAAGGAAGCAATTAGGAGAAAAAGGAAGCAATTAGGGTGCTTGCCCAGGTCGATAGATGTTTAAACGGATCGTTCGATGTCCCTGTGAAGAAACGGACACCTGAAGAGAATAATTGTTTGGCCATGATTAGAAAACGTAAGGACTTCGAGCTTGGTGACCGGGGTTCTTTATTGTGTGGCGGAAAGCAAGTCCTTGTGAAAGAAGATCTTCCTAGATTTGTTGAGAAGATGTTCATGGAAAACAAAGGATGTGGAGCAAGGGTTATTTACAACAAACTGAAAGTAAATTACACGGGGTTCTCGGAACAAGCTATCCTTGAAATACTGTACAATAGCAAGTATTACCATGAGAAGTATCCGAGATTTACAAACAAGCCAAAGCCAAAGACAATTACAGAAGAGGAACCAGGCAAAAGATGGCAGATTGACATAATTAACATGAAAAATCAAAGTGTTAGCTACAAGGGGTCCACATACAGTTATATTCTACAAGTCGTGGACGTTTATTCTAGGTACGTTATGCCAAAACCCCTGAAAACGAAGAGTTCGCGTGAAGTTGCAAAGGCATTAGAGGACGTGTTGATGGTTAACCTTGCCCCTGACATCATCCAATGTGACAACGGACTGGAATTTAAAGGCCCTAGTATGAAACTTTTGTTGAACAAGTACAACATCAAAATGATCAATAGTAGGCCGTATCATCCTCAATCACAGGGCAAGTGTGAAAGGTCAAACAGTGTTATAAAGGCCAAGATTCTATTTGCAACAAAAAGTAAACGTGGATTTAACTGGGTCGAAGGGCTTCAAGATTTAGCCTATGCCATAAACACAAGTTTCAAACGAGTTCTTGGGGGTCTCACGCCCTTTGAAGCCTACTACGGAAGAAGTCATGTTTTTACCAAAGAACGTCATAGTTCTCGTGAAATAAAGAAAACCATACGGCGAGCAAATAAAAAGGCTTACAGGTCGCTGTTGAAAAACGCAACTTCCCCAAGCAAGTACAAAGTAGGAGAGACAGTATTAATTCGCTATCCCTTTCGAAAATCCAGGGTGCCAACCAAAAGATATGTTATCGAAGGCAAGGTAGAAAAAGTAAAACGAAATGGTGTTTATATCGTGTCATTTCAAGTACCGAACAAACCCGAACTTGGATTCGTAAGCAAATCGGTTGGGGTCGAAAACATGACTAGCCTAACTGTTGCGTTAGAGAAACAACGAAAAATTAAAAAACATTCATTAAAACAGAACCGCTCAGAGAAACAAAATCACAGAACTAAGTACTATCATGTTTTAACACACCATGAAAATCTGCAGTTGTTGGATGGGGTGAATATTGCCATGGACCCAAATCCGGATGGAAATTGTCAATTTGCTGCTATATCGCATCAACTTGGTAAAATTGGTATATACAAAGACGTAGATGCTTTACGTAAGGAAGCAGTCCATCACATTGTAGAAAACAGATATTTCTATGAAACTTTTGTCTATGATGAAACATTTGATGAATACGTTAAGAATATGTCTAAGAATGGGACATACGGCGACAACCTCACGCTCATTGCACTTATGAGAGAATATAATTTGCAGTGCCTGGTAGTTTCTACCCGAGGACTAGAACACTCATCAATTGTGTCAGCAGATGGAAAGTTCGATGGTGATGTTGGAACAATTGCATTGGGGTATTTCCCAGAAGGATTTGGCATGCATTACGTTAGTATCCGTATCAATCAACGCGTGTACAAGGACATAATATCACGCTTAGAACAGTCGTATGACAACGGTGACTCTGGCGACAGCGCTGCGTCTGGCGACAACGCTGCGTCAGGCGACAACGCTGCGTCTGGCGACAACGGTGACTCTGGCGACAACGGTGACTCCGGCGACACCGCTGCGTCTGGCGACAACACTGCATCTGGCGACAACGCTGCGTCTGGCGACAACGGTGACTCTTGCGACAACGGTGACTCCGGCGACAACGGTGACTCCAGCGACAACGGTGACTCTGGCGACAACGGTGACTCCGGCGACACCGCTGCGTCTGGCGACAACACTGCATCTGGCGACAACGCTGCGTCTGGCGACAACGGTGACTCTTGCGACAACGGTGACTCCGGCGACAACGGTGACTCCAGCGACAACGGTGACTCCGGCGACAACGGTGACTCCGGCGACAACGCTGCGTCTGGCGACAACGGTGACTCCGGCGACAACGCTGCGTCTGGCGACAACACTGCATCTGGCGACAACGCTGCGTCTGGCGACAACGGTGACTCTTGCGACAACGGTGACTCCGGCGACAACGGTGACTCCAGCGACAACGGTGACTCTGGCGACAACGGTGACTCCGGCGACACCGCTGCGTCTGGCGACAACACTGCATCTGGCGACAACGCTGCGTCTGGCGACAACGGTGACTCTTGCGACAACGGTGACTCCGGCGACAACGGTGACTCCAGCGACAACGGTGACTCCGGCGACAACGGTGACTCCGGCGACAACGCTGCGTCTGGCGACAACGGTGACTCCGGCGACAACGCTGCGTCTGGCGACAACACTGCATCTGGCGACAACGCTGCGTCTGGCGACAACGGTGACTCTTGCGACAACGGTGACTCCGGCGACAACGGTGACTCCAGCGACAACGGTGACTCCGGCGACAACGGTGACTCCGGTGACAACACTGCGTCTGGCGACAACGGTGACTCCGGCGACAACGGTGACTCTGGCGACAACGGTGACGTCTCTGTGTGTTCAGCCCTGAAAGAGCTTCAAGATATGATAAACAATAGGAGGGCACAGAAGCGAACGACTTTTCCATTTCTGATGTTACCACTTCACATTCAAGTTGAAATTTTTAAGTTCTGCATACAATCAAACCCGTCAATCCAGTTTGTGTTGGCGAAGGTCGGCAAACCCTTTAGAGATTTAATAAGGTCAATGAGTTTGCAAACACCTAGAATTTACATTCGGCCGGATATTGGACTAGATACTAGTAACAGAAATCCTGTTAGCGTTCGTTTCCTATTAACAAGAGCGGGCAGAAACAGCGGTCTTATTTCGGCAATAAAAGAAATCATCAAGGGGCCAAAATGGGCAAACGCATGGCTGCGTTTGCGTGTTAGTGGAATCGGTTGGTATGATATCATAGATGTCATGTACAGACATTACAGGTGAAATATACATGTATATCGGTGTTTGGAAACCTGTTATGTTATTTTTGTGATTGATGATTATGTTCTTCTACCGGAAATTTGTTGTCATTTGCTCATTTACTGGTAACTTTTTACGAAGCACATTTGGGATATTTTGGCTGCTACTAAAATGAATGTATATATGTATATTATGTCTTGTCAAAATGCTACAGTTGGATTAAAATTTAAATGCTGTTCTATGTTCTTCAATATTACTTTGAAAAATCCTGTCAGTATACCAATAAATGAAAAAAGTACAAGTTTGTTGAATCTCTTGAATGAAACAAATTATAAAATACAAAATGTAAAATGAATATGTGATGATGATGATGACAAAACATTTGTGATGATGATGATGGTAAAAAAATTGTGATGATGATGGTGGTGGTGATGATGATGACAGTGGTTATGATGATTGGGGTTTGATGATTGTGGTGATGATGATGATGATGATGATGATAATGATGATGATGATGATGATAACAAACGTTTTGGGATGATGATGACAGCGATGTTTATCGGACGATGATGATGGTTATAATGATGATGATAAGTTTTTAGATGATGATGACGGCGATGTTTATCGGCCGACGATGATGATAATGATGATGATGATAACAAAATATTTGTGATGATGATGATGGCGATGTTTATTGGCCGATGATGATGATGATATTCTCATCGTCGTCATCATCATCACAACATCCTCATTATCGACCGAAAACATCGCTGTCATTATCATCACAAAAAAAACTTTTGTGATCACCATTACGATCATGATAATGGATATGATGATGTTGGTTTTGATGGTGATGATGATGGTGGTGTTGGTAAAGATAACAACGATGATGATCATTGGGGTGTTGATAATTGATGTGATGATGATGATGATGATGATGATGATGATGATGATGATGATGATGATGATGAGATAACGATGATGATGATGATGATGATGATGATGAGATAACGATGATGATGATGATGATGATTACGATGATGAGTGTGTATCATATTCGGAACGAATGTGGTACATTTTTCATCCGAATATGGTACAAGTTTGTACCATATTCGGTCAGGCATTTTACCCCAAAACTGCAGATACGTATATGGTACAATTAGACAGTTGTACCATATTCGGCCGAATATGGAACAAACTTGTACATATTCGTTTTTGTACCAAATACGGTCCGACAGACGTATGTATATCAGTGTATAACATTTAAAAAAAGAATGCACACTTTTAAAACTGTCCTACATTTACATAAATGAATGAAGAAAGTTAACCTGTTAATTTCTTCACAATAAACCAGAATACCAACACCATTTGATAATCGTATGTCAAGGTATTATGTACATACCTACCTAAAACAAGAAACCGTTGGAGACGGGTGATGCTCCCCAAATGTGTTTTGTCACAATATTGCGCTAAATATTCAGATAAAAAGAAACGTCTTTAGGGCACAGTAGTTGGGGGGACAATAATTTTTTTATAGAAAATTTCAAAAGGCCACTACTCTGTGAAAAATCATCCGATCAGAACCCGCTGATAATATGCACATCTCCTCTTGGTAGTGAAGCTTCCCATAAAGTTTCATTGAATTCCGGTCATTAGTTGCTAAGAAATAGCCCGGACAAAAATTGGGCACGGACGGAAAGACAGACAGACGCACACACGGACAGACGAAGCGGCGACTATATGCTTCCCCCAAAATAAATTTTGGGGGAGCATAATAAAATAAGGACCAATCGTCCTTATTACCGACAGACGGACAGACCGACAGTGTAAACGCACTATAATCATATGTTTTTCGCAGCGGCAAAGTTAACGAATTAATTTATTGTGTCTTGTTCTGTGAAAATTTGGCGTGCGTAAAGTATCGTCCCAGATAAGCCTGTGCAGTCCGCACAGGCTAATCAGGGACGACACTTTCCGCTTCGATTGTATTTTTCGTTTAAAGGAAGTTCCTTTTTACCGACACTCTATTTTAAGCGAAAAGTGTCGTCCCTGATTAGCCTGTGCGGACTGCACAGGCTTATCTGAGACGACACTTTACGCACATGCATTTTGCCCAGTTTTCTTAGAACGCGAAACAATGTTTTGTTAAACGTTTCCCTTAACTCGAGCATAAACAATTCAATTATAACTATTAAACAATATTGTTTTAGGCATTCATTACACAAGCATTGAATTCAGTTATCGTCAAACTCACGAAAATACCATGAAACCGTTAAAGCCAAGTTATGGCGCATAATCGCCTTTTTGCATAGGTATTATGGTAATCATTTGCTAAAAATAGGACCCAGCACGTTTGAGAACTGTTTTGCCAAAACATAGCAGGTACTTAGCAAAAACAACACACAATTTATGATTGCAGTTAAAGTATAGATCGTTCAGCGCAATTCTCAAACAGGTAATTGTGACATAGAGAGTTCAAGAATTGTATGGGATTGCATTAATATAACGATTGCCCATGTTCGGCATGATAATACAATTTTACGAATTTTAGCATAATCATAAACTATTGACTTTGTTAAAATGTATGCTTTCTTTGTCAATTTTGGCTTTTTGCCTTCTGGATGTATTGTTTAATAAACTGTTAACTGTTAACGGACCATTCACACAAGCAAACGGCGTTGAAGGTGTATTCAATCCTTTAATTACTGACCACTTTGCGATGTTATTGAACTAATGTGTTTCACAGAGTTTTCACAAGACAGAAAGCAACTTTATAAAAATGTCAGTATCACAACATTAACAAAATACCACAAACTTCGCCAAGAAATATTCCGCATGGGTCTAAAAGATAAGCTTTTGGTCAAATCAGCAAGAGCTTTAATCATATGACTGTGACATGTTTGCCTCTAATTTGCACTAATAAAATGGAAAAGTAAGGGTCTGAAAATAATGAACAGCAATCTACTTCAATAAAACCAGAAAAAACCCAGCTAGCTTGATTCTACGGTGGCAAATTTCAACGGCATTTACAGTTTGTTAACCTAATCTTTACCCTTTTCATAGTCCATTCGAGCTTTAAAGGTTCCGTAGAGCAGTAAGAAGCATAAAATCTTTAAGACGGCAATAATATAGCAATCCCAGGAACCAGAGGGGGTTAACCCAAGTGTAAGTTAAGATGTTAAAACGTCGAAAAATACCTGACTCGGCTTTGACGTCGCCATCTTGATTATCACGTGATTATCCCATCTGGGAGCCACATAGTGGGCTCTTATCATTTAATGGCAAGCATCATTACGAATCTTCAACATCCAGCGGATCACGATGTATCTGAATCCATAGCTTCGTAGTTAAATTTTATTTCAATTAAGTGGTTATGTTTCGAGGTTATCTCTGACACTTTAAAGTTTCAAAATGTTCCACTTAGATATAACTATGTAGCATGTGATAGCATCAATGAGATTTATTCTAACGTACCTATCTAAGCCTTGCTGTAAATGTGTTTGTCGTGTATTGGTATCGACATGCGTTTTGGAATTAACTAGAACTATATATGTATAGAAAATACATCTTAGTCGTGTTAGTTTCTCAAAGAAATAACAACATTTTATTCAACAATTATATGTTGTTGTTTTTGTTAAATCAACAGTTTAAATCGAACAATCTGGCTTCACTATATGACTTAATGACCATAAAATCATTATTATTTATGGAATATTATTTTTGTTGAATTTGTGGTTTAAATGATCCATGAATTTAACACACAAACATCGGTAAATGAAAGATAGAAATGCCTCATTTTTTGCAAAATAAGAATTCCGCGATTTACATGTAAATTTTTGGAAAGACGACTAATTTATGCCGACGAATATAAATGATTAAACAGTATAAAAATAGTATTTTGTGTATAATTTTAAATAAAATGCGTGTTTAGCGCTGAAATGAAAAAAATAATATTTACAAAAAGTAAGGTATAAAGTAAAAAAGTCATCCTAGCGTTGATAAAGGGCTGACATTCATCTTGCTAATACGGGATAACTAAACATCAGATGAAATTAAAGTGAATCGTGAAATTCAACATTTACAATTAAGATTTACTAGTTTAAAACATGACTATATGAAGGACTTATCACGAAAAGTATATACATTTTAGGAATTATACTTTTGGTAGGTACGGACCAACACATCTAAAATCGACGATTCCATAAAATGTTATGACATACAAAACTAAAATCCGCATTGACGCAATCACTTTTAAAAATGTTGACGCGTCGCTTGGTAAACGCATAGAGGCATGCAAATGTAAGCGCATGGGTGCATCTGAGAAAACTGCGCTTCATGCATGTGCGTAAAGTGTCATCCCAGATGAGCCTGTACAGTCAGCACAGGCTTATAAGGGACGACACTTTCCGCCTTAATTTGATTTTCGGTAAGGAGGGACTTCCTTGACACTAAAAATACCATTTTCTTATCAACTCTTACGTGTAAAATAATTTTCAACTTCAGTCATAATGTTTAACATGTGTTTAGCATTTACATTTTTTTGTTAACAATATGTTCAAATACTGTTTTAACGCTATGAATACACATTATTACATTAAATATATACAGTTTATATATAAACAAATACTGCCTATTACACTGCAAAGTTATTTTACTCATTTCGAATCATTTACATGTTTTATTATGTGAGCGAACATCCGCCTGGATCAAAAGATAAAAGTTTTAGTTTAAACAAAGATAATTGTAGTCTTGGATTGATAATATATTTCACCGATAAAAGTATCAAATTTAAGATTGCATCGTTTCATGCCTGTAAATCAATCCGCGTACATATCTGTCTAACCACAATTCATAGATATGGATCACATAAATCGCATTGCTTTGCACGTATGCACTCATTGTACGCACATACATGTATGCACGCAGGTTAAACTCGACTTTTCGACGAAAATCCGAGCTATACTACTCATCTATATGTCGGCATCGGAGCCGGGTATTGCTCTAGAGCAAGCTATACTACTCATCCATATGTCGGCATCGGAGCCGGGTACTGCTCCAGAGCAACATCTTCATATCACAGTTTTTACTGAGGCGACTCAATTGAAGCATCACACATGTGTTCGGAGTCATTGAATGAGGTCACTGACAAAGTTTCATACCTATGATCCTCAATTTAACAGAATTATTCCTAATGTTTGCACTTAAAAATGTGGTTAAGGGTAAAAAACAACTTCTCAAAATCACTTTTTGTACGATAGGTATTGTATTTAAACTTCAAACATGTGTTCGGGGTCATTGTTATGGGTCACTGACCAAGTTTCATAACTGACACAATTATTTACCCCATTCCGAACGTAAAATTTGGTAATGATAAACGTGCAACTTTTAATTATCTATGTTTTACTATATGTATTAAATTTGAATGAAGGTGTTGTCCCAGAATTGTGTACGTATGTAGATTAGAGGAAGGCTTTTCTTTCAAACTTAATTAAAAACAACTTTATTCATGTGTAGAACTTTGAAAATCTAGAGTCCTGGCATGTCACATTTATTATTTTGATTTATACAATTTCAGCTTTTTGTTTGCATATTGGGTATAACAACTACAGACAGTCAACAGCCATTATGTATAAGCGGTCATTACATAAGGAAACTGTAAATTATGCTATCAAAGCGGAAGAATAGACGAGTCAATTATGCTATCAAAGCGGAAGAATAGACGAGTCAATTATGCTATCAAAGCGGAAGAATAGACGAGTCAATTATGCTATCAAAGCGGAAGAATAGACGAGTCAATTATGCTATCAAAGCGGAAGAATAGACGAGTCAATTATGCTATCAAAGCGGAAGAATAGACGAGTCAATTATGCTATCAAAGCGGAAGAATAGACGAGTCAATTATGCTATCAAAGCGGAAGAATAGACGAGTCAATTATGCTATCAAAGCGGAAGAATAGACGAGTCAATTATGCTATCAAAGCGGAAGAATAGACGAGTCCTCTGTCCTGGGACGGCTCTTGTTAAAAGCGTGCTGGGAAATGTGTCTTCTGCTAAAATGTCATCTGCTGAATTTCTAAAATTAGCATTTTCTTCGATTTATTTTCAAAGAATACTATCAGAATAGCAAACAGTTTGGATCCTGATGAGACGCCACGTTCTGTGGGGTCTCATCTGGATCCAAACTGTTTGCAAAGGCCTTCAAAATTCGGTTACAGCACTGAAAGGGTTAAAGACTTCATGAGTCATAGAAACATAAGTTTAAAATGCCGGAAATACAATATTAACGCAAGCTGTGAAAAGTTTTTAGTAGAACAACTATGAAAAAGAAGACGTATTTTTCAGGATAGAATAAACAAATCGAAACAATGGATTTATATTATTTGCATTGTCAATTTCATTACGGTGGTCCCATTTGTATGAAATCATTTCATTTATCATTGATGCCGCGTTGTACATACTGTTCCGTGTTGTACAGACAAATTGGTGACTGGCAGTAAATAAAAAACTAGTGGATAGTAACAATGACTCTTCTGATTCTATGTTCTTTATTCAACCACAGTCGTGAATGTCTCCAAGACCCGTACATTTGGCTCAATATTTCCCCCATTTTTTGTAATGCAACCACACATGCGAAACTAGTTTTGTTCATTTATCCTCTTGTCTAAGATACAACATCGGAACTCTAATTAGAAAATATGAGTTTCTACATTTCACAATGGTGAGAACTGAGGACAAATGTTTATACAAACGTGTGCATGTTTGATGCATGTTTACACCTTCGTCGTACATGCGTTCATGAAATGAACCATGCATGCATGCAACGTATAGAAACTCGCCGAATTTTCGCCTAACACGAGTCTTTTCATTGGAACAACAGCAATGCTTACATAAATATTATGCATGGCTAGAGATATTTAAACACTAAATAGTTTCTTATCGACGATACCGCTTATTCTATTGTTAGCTTATCGGCTCTGCATATATTGTTTAAACATAATTTTCACATTCAAAGAGATGCTGGCTTATCGTTATCCTGGGAATTTTTTACTCGTATTGATATATAGTCTTTTGTGTTTGTAAAGTTTTTGTAGTTCTGTTTTGCATTGTAAATTTCTTTCCATCAAAAGTCAGACGTTTCGTCTTCGTCATGACCAACATTAAAAACGTAACAATTTCATGATTATTGTTTCTCTAGTAAACGAAATCGAACAATTATCAAAACATCACCATTAATGCATCCGTAACATATTCATTAAGCAACACAAAAAACACGTTTAACCGAAACTGAATGCATGCGTGCGTTACGTAAAAGATACCCATCCGGTCGAGTGCATTCTGATAGCATTATGGCAATATATATATTATATTCACAAACGGTAATTTAAACAACAAACTAGTCGAACATGCAGATATTATTAAAACATAAAGCTCTCATCAATATTGCTGTTTGTACATATACTTTCATAATCGCCAAACGATGTATGACCTCATACGGATATTTCTGGTGACCCGTGCAGCTTTTTCAGTCCAATGGTGTATATTACGTTCCAATGCCATATGATACACTTCAACACCGTTATTTCGAACACCGATAATCCGAAGGCACCGTTATTTCGAAGTATTTTTCGGGTCCCGATTTTGGTTCTTCTTTGTTTAATGTAAAATTGTATTGTTAATCCGAACTTCGTTAAACCGAGGAAATCGTTTATTCGAAGTGATTTTGTCGGTCCCAACAATATAATTCGCACCTAATTATCAATTTTTAATCCGAAGTCAAAACTGCAAAATACTGATCGTAATTTCACACCTTTGTCGTGGCGCGTCAAAAGCCGATAATTACATCTTTGTCGTCTGCGCGAACGCCGGTGTTCAGAGAGACATCGCGTATTATTTAAAAAAGATGTTTATTCATTTCCGAAAATGTATTCATATGTTTGTATGTCTGATAATTTGTGCTATTCGTTATATTTTATATACTTTAATTATACTTTGTTTCAAATTGTAAGATTACATTTTGTTATAACCCATACGTTGTTATATATAGACACATGACAATATTGTGTATTATATTTCATGTATTTAGACGATGTACATTTGTATAAGTCTTAATAAACTGTCTGTTCTGTTCTGTCATATTTTATATGTTCTGAAATTAGAGAAAAATAAAAACTAGAAAAAGAATCGTTTTATTTTTCCGTTTGTTACAAGTAGAATTTATTGCTATCTGACTTGTTTACGTTTTTAAGTGAGCGTGTAACCGAACAATGCGAATTCCACAACGTTTTACTATAACAGAATCAAAGAAGTCTTCTGTATAATGTTTATTTCGAATTATCGTTAATCCGAAGTTTTTTTAACGGTCCCGACGACTTCGAAATAACGGTGTTGAAGTGTAGTAAAATTGCAATGGTGTGCATACGGAAATTTAACACGGGGACGTCACGTGAGGTATAACATTATTAAACATGGTAGGGTTGTGTAAAACGATGTTGCACAGCAACTTTATCGCGTAAGACACGTGTATTGACACCCAAATACCCATAAGTGCAATGCATATATTTAAATCAATTAGCGAGGTTTAATATTTTACAATGCATATGAAAACAAAACATATGAAACCGAAGACATCATCTTAACATCTTACATGGCTTTCACGAATGGTACATAGATCGACATAAAACTGCCACGGAAACACCCTAAGATAGCTCACATTCTAGAATGCCATACACAAATTCAACTGCAAAATATATGTGAACTCCCGCATTACAAAGATAATTATATAGTTTGGATTGGAGGAATGCCACACAACGAGGGAGTCAGCACAGGGACTTATTTCTTGTATACGAGATAGTATGTACTTAATGAATGTAGTTTTTCGTTTTTGTTCTGTGAAAAAGCATTTTCTCAAAGTTTGGTGAATTGCTGTTTTAAACTCAAACGACTGAAAATTCATGCATGTCATATTTCGGAACAAAAGCGATGCCATAATACAATTGTAGTCGACCTGGAACAATTGTAACTGTAAATTCGATAAAACATAATATAAAATTAATATGCAATGCAAGATGGTATTGTGATTACCATTTATTTATTTTTTACAAATTTATTTAAGCTCGATTGCATCGAAAGCCTAAGGCTTATATCTTACTCTCGAGTCCGTTTCCTGTGCCTAGAACCTGTAATTGGTGTCTTTGCGGGAGATCTAAAGAACGCTCCCACGGTGGGGATCGAACCCGTGACCTCACGGTCGCTAGGCGGACACCATATTTTATCTATTACCATTTATTTATATATGTAGTCATGACGTCAAATGTTATTGGTTTATCACAGTATTAAAAATATCACGATTGCCCGAAGTCAGTTTTGATATCTCTGTTATATTATTTTATTATTGAAATTAATCTGTAATAAGACCACGATGAATTATATATAAAAACAGTACTCAAAACATATATGTATTCTATGTAAACTTGAGTAAAGATTGTTTTGAAAATATTCATGCACAATCATAAGTAAACATGGATGATTTAAACCTTTGGAAATTCTCCTCGCACTCACACATGCAGATATGGGATAATTACAGCTGCCGGCGTATAACAAAGAATAATGATTGACATCTTTTATTCTGGGAAAGTTATAGAATCTTGCTTTTTTTCTCAGCAGTACGATGACCTATCCCAAGGTTTGGGTTTTCACTTAGGATGTCTAGCCTGATTTATTTTGGATGTTTGACAGGTGTAATTTCGTCGCGTTTTTCACGTCTGGAATGTCAATACATTACGCATACCCGTCTATTTCCACGTGCCTTAAGAATAACGTACATTGCCTCTATTGCCACGTGTCTTACGTCTAGGTAACTTAGCTGTTACAGGGTTCATGTTTAACGGAGTTTTCAGGGGTTTACACACGGGCTGGACAGATTGTAAACACATTGTTAAGAACTTTATTTTTGCAAATATCTCAAGTTAATAAAGTACATTTTTAAAAATCTTTAGTGCATGAAAGATCGTTTTTCTTTCAGTGTGTGCCTATATCTTAAGATTTAAGAATATATCATTTAATACGTATGGAGTCGGTGCCAAAATTTCACGTTACGTGCTGCATACCAAATGAATGCTGTCCACATCAAATGTTCGGCCGAGAATACAGGCTTATTAAATAAAGTGATTCTGGTGTATTTCAAATTTCCATAAGCAGCATAAAAAAGACGTTTATGCACTAGTTGAAATTTTCAATATCAATATCGAATCAAATCAATACTCAATTTGTATTGAGAACAATTTGTACATGGATCACCGAGAACAAAACATTCAAATTACCGACAGAACAAAGTAGACACTTGAAATTGTTAGATATTATTTATATTCCATTCACAAATCCTATTAAAAAAGAACACCAAACAATAATGAATGCCGTCGAATTTCTTTTAGGCTTTATAAGCAAATGTTCAACGATAGGAAGGATGAGAATCTTATTTGAGTGTCAATGCTCAACAATGTGTCAGGCAAAAACTAATTTCAATTGTAATGGTTAAATTAGTGGAGAACACATGCAGGATCGTTTCTCCAATTTGGCTGTGATAACGTTCATCTAAAGTTGTGCATACATGAAATAAAGTAAAATTTTCTAAAAGCAGACAAATTAGTTATAAAGTTATATTGTTCGGGTTACTTAAAAAAATAAAAACGACGAATGATATATACAAAGATTCAAATTAGTTTTAGGATATTTACTTTACTAGTGGCATGCTTATTGATATTTTGTTTCGATAATATACATATTTTCCTATAATAAACATAATTTTGCCAAAAATAGAATTAATGATACACAATTAAGATTTATCATACTTACAAAATAAAGGGTGTATCACAGATTAACATTCAATGCGTAATTAATGCCAAAACTTCAATTAATTGTTCCGCTACCTCAACCAAAATGTCACTGGCAATTTAGCAGTTCATTTCTTCTAACATGAACACGGTAATTTAATGCACGTCTGTCTTAGCGATCAAGTGTTTTGGCACGCGAGAGCACGAATTGCATGCCTTATTACATAAAGCAGCAAAAAAATTCTGTCAGTGATGCAATTCATTTTGGAAACTGGCATTTGGTGCGTAATTTACGCTGATGTCTAAAAATTTCAAAATTAGTAAACGTTTGCATATTTTTAAAGTGCACATGCTTTTGTCATATGTAATTGAAGTATTAGTGAAAATTATATATGTTTTTATTTATATTGTGTGTTTTTTTCAAAGTCGAATTAATACATTTTATACCACTTCATGTCGACAAACATCACACATTTCAGAAGTTAGGTAACAATGAAAATTCCCCTTGACAGTATCATTCAAATTAGAAATTACTATTTCAATATACCAATACGTGCATTATGCTTTCTTTGCATTGACCATGTATCAATAAGGGGGCTACACAAAGGTAATGAAGATAACAATATAGTATCCGTCTTGTGCGAGATGAGAAAGAGGGCACAACTTGCAGTGAAAAATATGTTAGACTTTGTTTTGTATGGCTTTTTATTATATTACTATTTTAAACATTTACTTAACAAAGGCTTCATAAATTGAGCAAATTCAAGACATAAGTTACAATATCAGGTAAGAAAATTATTGTTACCATCCGCTAATGTTTTATTTAATTTCAGTATCGCATTGCCTAATGGCAGTGCTATAAGGCAGCACACACAGCACAATACTAAAGAACAAATCATCGAGCTGCGGTAAGACACTCGGAATGGTCAATGCTAAGAATGGTGGATTTCTCTCCGCCAGTCATAGGACACACTTCTTCGTTAACGTTAAAACGTTTAACAAATGGTATTCTTGTGCAGCCTGTTTGACCAGATAGTAATATACATTTATTTAATTTTCAAAAGCATGCATAAACAAGACGGACACCTTAAGATATATTCGTAAAAGCAGAAAACAACAACAAAATACATGCTTTTTTGCTCTCTTAACAAAACATTCACTTGGCTGTGCGTTCGTTTTACTAGTTGTTCGATGTATTTTATGGTTATATTTCTGAAGACAACGGAAGCACGTAATACACAAACTAAAAATACATTGATTATTTTTCGTTGTATTACACTTTCCATTTGGTGCGTGCGGTAAATCATTAGGAGGGTGCATTTTATATTTAAAGTACAAGTCGACAAGTGTAAACATATTTGGCATAATAAGAGATAACATAAAAACGCGACAAAATACTTTGCCAAACATTACAGAACATCTTACACACACATTGCATCGCAAATGCTCAACGTAAATGATGTAGATTATCCAGACGTGCATTATGGTTGCGCAAATTTTGTCATATCGCATTTATGTGTTTGAACTTACATATAAAGCTTTTGTTTAACAGAAGACGAATGTTCTGTTTAAGGAACTTGTTAATGTAACGATATGTTTAATACCAAATGCGCTTGCCAATCAATCCCCTAGAAACCAGTTCCCTAATGTTCATAATCGTATGCCATCTGATTCTCTAGATTCCGTACGGAAACAAAACGATCCAAGGGCCGATTGTCCTTGTGACCGACAGACGGAAAGACGGACTCCTATACTCCTTTGTATTTAATAGGGTGCATTATTAACTTATTAAAGGGACCTTTTCACGTTTTGGTAAATTGACAACAATAAAAATAATTGTTTCAGATTCGCAAATTTTTCTTTTACTTATGTTATTTGTGAGGAAACAGTAATACTGAACATTTACCATGCTCTAAAATACCCTGCAGCTTTTGACGATTTAAAACCCTAAGCCTAAAGCGTTGCAACGCGAAACGATTTAATAATTTTGGAAAGTTCTGTTGTTGTGGTTATATTTTGTGACACTTCGAGGTTTGGTTATAAAGTTTTATTCTTGTTTTTTTTTTACTGGAGCTTTTAAGATCCAATGTTACATGTGTCAATATAAGCATTTAATCACAAACTTCAATACATGCAAAATTCTGTGAAAAGGTCCCTTTAATACATTTATCGTTCAGTTTTTACCTAAGCCCCACTGAAGCTATCCAATAAAATAACTATATAAAAAGAATGTTAAGGGCTTTCAATACAAAAACGTTCAAAGCAATTATCATAGAACTCACGTTAATACCCGTCAACATTTATAGCCAAGTTATGACGCAGAAACGTCTGTTTTGCAAAGACATTGTGGTATTCATTAGCTAAAAATAGGACCGAGCAAGTCTGGGAACTGTAATTGCATAAACACACTAGACACTTAAAAAAACTAAAATAAACGATTGCAGTTATATTATAGACTGTTCAAAGGGACCTTTTTACGTTTGAGTAAATTGACAAAATTGAAAAACAATATTTCAGATTTCTTGATTTTCGTTGTAGTTTTGATATTTGTTATTAAAATTTAATCCTAAACATTTACCATGCCCCAAAATATCCATTATGTGCATATTTTTTACGATTTAAAAACTTGAAAATTATAAAGCGTTAGAAACGCAAAACGATTGAATAATTTGGAGATATCTGTTGGTATCGTTATATTTTGAGAAATGACATGTATTGCTTATATAAAATAGTCAATTCACTAAATGAGCATGGATAACCGAGTGGTTTAAGTGTTAAGAGTTTTACGTTAAGAGTCAGTTGAGCGGGCGTAGCTAAGGATTCCTTTTTTTCTTTAATTTTATTCCTGTTTTTTTAATTGAGCTATTCGGTTCCAAAGTTAACATTTATCGATTTCAAGCATTTAATGACAGACTTCATTATATGCAAAAATCTGCGGAAAGGTCCGTTCAACGTAATTTGCAAACAGGTCATGAGGAAATGTAGACAGTGTCTCCTAGCATTGTACAACATTATACTTGCATTACTTAATAAAGCCATTATGGTCCCTGATCAGCTGGTATTAACGAGTGCGCAAATGGGAATAAATTATACCGTCAGATAAAATATATGGGCCGTGCTCTGTGAAAAGGGGGTTTAATGCATGTGCGCAGTGTCAACCCAGATTAGCCTGTGCAGTCCGCACAGGCTAATCAAGGACTACACCTACGACTTTTATAATTTTCTGTTTAAAGAAAGACTCTTCTTAGAAATCATCAAGTTAAGGCGAAAAGTGTCCTCCCTGATGAGCCTGTGCGGACTGCATAGGCTAATCTGGGACGACACTTTACGCAAATGCATTAAACCCTTTTTCACAGAGCACGACTCGTATTGATTTAGTTAACAAATAATGATAACGTCGACGGGTTACAAAATGAGGGTTTATATTTCAGGAGGGTAACGATTATCTGCCAAAAACAACCAATCAATATCCGATAAGCTGTTAAATAAATCGTGAAAATCGTTACAAACGGATTGTGTCCGTCAAAAGAACTGAAAAGTGTGTATTATCACATAAATTCATGATACTAAACGAACGTGAAAAACGTTTAAAAAAACATAATAATATTTTTATAGTTTTTTTCGTATAACTTAAACAAGATTATCGCAGATTTTAGAATAGAACTAATATGTTGAATTGATAAAAATAATTTTTGTGACAGACGGTCGGACGGACTGATAGACGGACGGATGGGATGACAGACGGACGGACTGACGTATAAAGTAAATTTCGCGGGGTATTAAAAAAACACTAACAGCGTACTTAAACTACGCGTAAACGTTGCACAAAGAGAAACAAACACAAATATTGAACATCACACAATTAAATATGTACTCTTGATTTCCAGAATAAAAATGTTTCTGAACAAAGTTGGGTTGTGTTAAGTTTCAGACGATAGATCATTTGAAAAAAAAACACGGTCGAACCTTTGTGTTAGTTTGAGTTATCAAAATTAATGCGCTATAAAACTAAAAATGATTGAAAACACGACGCGATATTTAAAATAAATTAATGAAAGAACATCAAGAATGCTTTATATATAGGAATTTATTTATGTACTTTCTTTCACACAAAAATTCAAGCAAATCCTGGTTTCTTTCATTTTGTATGAAAACTAATCGTTTACAGATGTAACACAGTCGGTTTCCGGCTTTATAGCGCGCAGAGAGTTCATTCCAGCGCAAAAACCCAAACATATTGGCCATTAAAATCGGGTGGTCGTAATAAATCCGAATGTTTTGAGATTTGCAATACAATTATGACTTCTGTTTTAATAATAATGGCATTCGTGGATCCTAAAAAAATGTTAAAAATAATGTAAAGATGTGTTATGCGATTGTATGAATGACAGCAATTATATATATTTTTAAATTCGATTATCCTAAGGTTGGGGGCTTAAATTGGTTTTATTATATTTAGTGGCATTGATGTCCAATATGCTTTCGTTCAGAACAAAAATCTGTTTTCATAATTTTCATTTTAAAGTCAATTTTTTGTGTTTAACGGATTTTTGAGTGAAATTGGCCAGAGAAGGCAGGATATTATGTTGTATATTATAGACTTTCAAATGTTACAGCATAGGGACATTCATCGATGACGTCTTGTTGTTTTCGTTGTTGTTGTCATGTTTTTGCTGTTGTTGTGACGTTTGTGTTGAGACACTGATGTTGTGATGTTTTTTTGTGTGGTTTTATTTGTTTTGATGTTGTTGTCGTGTTGTTGTTGTAATGTTGTTTTTGTCATGTTATCGTGTTGTATGTAAGTTTCGAACCTTTTTCATATCCACAGGCATTGCAGAAATAAGAAAGTCTTATCATAAACATCAATAAAATTTAATAAAACCTATGTTCAACTTTGATTCCAAAAAAATAAATTAGCAAAGTAAAATTACTCATTTGTAAACATCCAACAATACATCATGTTTGATGCAAAAATGTGTAAATATCAATTAAAATCACGAATGAGGAAACTATAACAGAACAACTTATAAAAACAAAATTGTAGGACATATAAAATTGCTAATTAAAAGAAACCATCACATGTTTGTGTGCTTTCTAGGCTGTATACATGTACATCGTCGTAAATAACTTTCCTGAATTTAAACCTCATTATGCATTATTGAGTGATGATCAGGAAGAATTAAGATTCTTTAAAAACAAGAAATACTAAACAAAATGCCGAATTTGCCCCTCTCTCAAATACATCCTAAACACATCTGGCATTGTTAAACCTTTCATGTAAAACGTTTCGTAATTCTGACGCATTCACTTAAATCAACGTTACTTTATGAAAACGTGCATTGTTAATTATTTTGATTAGATGCGCATTACTAAATCGAATTAACATTCCATGTTTTTTTTATCATTTTTGTAATGAATCTATATGTTCCGTCTAGCATTTCCTTGAAATATTTCAAACAATATATTGTATCTTTATAAATTAATTCACGTCTTGTAATTGATAACCGTTGAACAAAAACGTCTCAGTTTATTAAAATGAGTCTCTTTTAGAGACAGGTGGGCTTAATTAATGTGCGTAATCTGCCAACCCAGATTAGCCTGTGCAATCTCAATAATATCGAAACAATTAAACCAAAACCATTGAAATAATTATGAAAGCACTAAATATAATTATGATAACGTAGTGTCATTCCTGCGAAATTATTTAAATAGATGTACCGTTTCAAAATAAATTACTACATGTAGTATCAGGCTTTCATGCCGCTTATTCATCTATTTATGAAAAGTTAAAAGATTTTTACCTCAACATTTAACCATTCCTTTGTCTAAATCCAGCTAATATGTTATTAAAGCTATATAAATGATATCACTTTATAACTCATAAATTAAACGTTAGCGCTACGACTATTGCATCTCTTTGATAGAAACCTTGTTTTGCGAGCGTTCATTCGTTTTCTCATGATCCCTTTACACATATTCACTCATGATTTTTTACCGATAATAATAATAAGTTCGATTAAAGAAAAAATAAAATTAGCCTGAAGACCGACGAGATCAAACATCATTATAATAAATAACAATATCGTACTATAAATTTATCTGATGGCGACCTGGCTTTTTTATATCCTTGAATTATGTACAGAACGCGAGGTTAGATTCAGGAACAACAGATGCAAGTATTTTAGTAAAAAACAAATTTAGTTTCCATCATGCAAAATTATCAGTAGAAATTTATGTATATGTTTCTTATAACTCTTATAAGTCGAAATAAAATTCCGAATTTCTCGCTCAGTGACATTATTATGCATAAGCATGCAGCGTCATTGATGTATAATAATGACTGGTAAAACTTAAAATTGAGTGAAAATAAGACGTTATAATTATTGTCATCAACGGCACCACTAGCCCACTATATCAAAACGGATTGAGTTCAATACGCCAGTAATTCATAAGAAATATTGTCAAATTTATTAATAAGTTTATTTAATAAATTCATTAAAAACGAACAACATACGTTCGCATACTTACTTTCATACCTCATTCGTTTATATTAGCTTAACAAATGTTTGATTCGCTTTCCATTCAATTAAATCATATTCTTCTGTGTACATTGAAGCACGAACTCTTAAACTATGCCCCACCGATATTTCAAGTGTATTTTGCAAACTAGGCATATTTCAACTTGTGGTTTTGAAACAGACAAAAGAGTATTCAAACCACACACATTAATCATGTTTGATAAGAGTGATTCACCGTGATTTACATAAAAAACAACAACTTTTACACCAGTTTCATCCGTTACCAACCAGACGATGTGCATGTTTAATTAAAGTAATCATGATTTCAGCTTCTCTGTTTTATGCATTTGAAGTCTTATTTGCATTGCATCTAGTAGCTAGCAGCTTATTATTTTTCAGTTGAATAAAATTAGTTTTTGTTTAAATGTGTTAGTTTTGTCGCCAACACATTGTATTACATCACCTGTGTTTTTTCTGTGTGTTTATACGGTGTAAGTGGTGGTCAAACGATTTCTATAAAAGCTGTACGGAAAATGAGACACAGATATGTTCAACATTAAACGTAATTTTGTTGAAAAATAAATGCTTACTATACAGAAAAATACGATTGTCTTGATAAGGAATTCGTTTAAGCCTATGTATTTACAATAAAAATATCGATTAACATCACATTGGATTGCGTTCAAGAAACCATATGTGTCAAGAATTCTATGATTTTCGTTTTTTTTATTCTTGTAAAGGGACATTCTGTCAAACGGCATATATTTCAGTATTTGAGTCACTCCATTTGTTTCGTATAGTTACGCAAGTGATACATATCTGACTCAACGTTTGAGGATTCTCGTGGTAGGTGGGAAAACAACAATTTCAGACAATAAAATAACAAATAACAACTCCATGAGTAACCCAATAATTGCTTCATTGGCATTGTTTTCTCAAAGGTAGATTACTTTTATTACCACCATCGTTATTAAGCTTCTGTTTTAAGTTAATTCGACTTAGATGAATAGATAACTAGGGAATACGATTCATATGTGTAAATGCGCATGTTTTATGCATAATAAAAAGGGATTTTACCGAACTTTCCATTCGCATATATCGAATGGAATACAGTGGTCGTCCCAGACGTGGTGGTGGTGGTGGCGGTGGTGTGGGAGTTAATGTTATAGCGAGATGGGATTTCTTCATTTTAATGTTAACTGCATTCACAAAGTCAATTGAGTATTCATAGTTGTGGCAAGATTTTATTTAATGTACAAAACCCATAAACACCGCTTAAATAATGTGTTATTGCGATTCACTTTGTTTTTAGTTGGTCGCGTTAGCGGCCAGCTAAATTTACAGAGCATATTTTGCAAATCAGTATGTGCTTAGAAGCCTTAAGTACGGTAATAACAACAACTCACTATGCAAGGGACGATTACCGCTGCCTGTCTGCAGCAGACGACAAATGATTCTGCTCTAGCAGTGAGTGTATATACTCTCTAGCAGTGAATTTATATACCAGCTTGTAAGTCGACATTGGCCAGTCTAGTGTTTATCATTGAAATCTATACATATTGGCTGCTTTCAGCGAAAACGGTGCTTAATGCACGTCAAATAAGATTAGCCTGTGCACACTGATTAGCCTGTGCAATGCGCACAAGTTAATCAAGGACGACAACAGCGAACAACTGCAGTGCCTTCAGCGCTTTGATTATATTTGTCATTGCATAGGAAAAAAAGATGCTTCGATTTTTTTTTCAAAATTTCCTGAATCGTTCTGATTTTCTTCATATATTTTTATCAAAACTATTAAGATCAAACGGTTTAATGCGAAGAATGAAAGCAAATAACCAACACAAAATCAAGTTTATGCATTTCAATAAAATTTCATACAAAAACAATAAAGATAACGAAGCTGGATAAAGATAAGAGTAAAACTTCTTACAGCAAAAATGATGAGACGTTAGAACTAGCTATATGTAATTAAAGGAACTCGTTATCTTAATAAGTGTTTTCTACCCGGTATAATTACTAATTACTAACAAGAGGGATATTTCGTCGATGAGAACTTTGCTGAATGTAAACCTCAGTATGCTATTACAGAGCAATGTTTCGACGCTCGGGAACAATCACGATTCTGTTAGGAACCAATATAATTTTCTTGAATTCCGAAGTTGCTCCCTCTTTAGCTTATCTTTTAACGACATGTGATATTATTTAATTGAACCTCGCTCTTAGAAAACTTGGCTTAATGCATGTGCTTAAAGTGTCGTCCAAGATTAGACTGTGCATTCCGAATGGGAGACATTTTACGCACATTCATTTAGTCCGGTTGTCCCAGAACGAGGAACCATTGAACTTTGAAGATTTAAGTCTGTATATGTATATTTCATGCATTCAAAGTCGTATTATCATGGTATCGACTGTTAGATATAATAGTCAGGAGCTAGACAAAGTTAAAAATTAACATTATTTAGTTGTGTAGTTTTGTTTTTCTTACGGGGTGTTTATTTGTAACAAAAATAGTATAATTATAACATAACTCGTGTTGTGCTTTGTGTCTGTAGTTGTTAATTGTTCAAATGGATTATCGATAACTAAACGAGCTATGAGAAAAATGTGTTACATACATTTCATCGTATAAATGACTGTCATTATAAAAAAACATAATACGAAAAAAATAAGCTAATAATAACACGCTAAGAAATTGTTTAAGCCTACGTGTTGTTTTAAGTTAAAATGTAGGCGAAACAACAATTTCCAAACTTTGACTTAACAATTTAGATTTGTTGGTTGTAATACTTCAGAAACGGACTATATGTCAAGATTGCATCCAAGTTTTATTCAGCTAACCCATTTATGCCTAGTGGACTCTCCAATTATTCTAAATAGGATCAATTTATTTCCAAAATTAGGTATGTCTAGTATATGTATTTCTATATTTAGAATATTTCTTACGTAAATTCCTTTTAGCAAACAGCGCAGACCCTGATGAGACGCCGCATCATGCGGCGTCTCATCTGGGTCTACGCTGTTTGGAAAGGCATTTTTTCTAGACGCTGTGCATAAATGGGTGAACATGATATTCTGTGAGTCTTAGTGTTATAAATAACTGACTCAGCGTTTCAGTTTTCTCATCGTATATGTGCTTACACAAAAACTTCTGACAATAACATATAGCAACTCTATGAGTAATCCCACCATTGCTGCATTGGCCTTTTTATCTTAAATGGGTCGTTACTTTTATTGCCAATAACATTAATACTCTTCATTTTTAACAGATTACGTACATTCTACTAAGATTATTAGATCACTAGTGAATACGATTTATATGTGTGAATGTACAGGTGCAATGGATAATAAACGGGATTTTACAAAAAAGATAATAATGATCCATTATCCGTTTATTAGTATCGTTTAGAATACAGTGATGGATGTGAATAGGTTAAGGTCTAAAACATTTTTACAATTAACTGTTAACGAGAAGTTGGAAAACAATGTTTTTCATTATGAAGTGACCGGCATTAATATCTGTGAATAGATGTTATTTAATGTACACAAACAACGTAAATAAAGCTAAAGATATTCTTTTTCGATATGTATTTGTATGTTTGAACGTTTTGGAAAATAGATACTCTATTGTACTTTTTAAAATATTTTTTATCATTCGGATGTTAAACTCTTATTACTTTTTCCCAAAACTGCCAATATCGGACAATTTATAAACATTACCTCTTACGCATTTTAAGTTCAATTCATCTCCAAAAACAATTAAGTAACAGTTAAGATAACAGTAAAACTTCTCTAAGAACAAAATTATGAGACGTTAAATAGCTAATTAAACGAACTCGTTATCTTTATACGTGCCTTCTACGCGGTATAATTGTTAATAAATATCAACAGGGAAATTTCGTTTATTTCAACTTGGCTGAATCTAAACCTAATTATGCTGTTAACGAGCGAACTTTTAAACGCCCCCGTAATCATGATCTGTACAGATTACATATACTCATCTAGAATTCCAAAACCGCCTTTCTTTAAAATTTTATATCCCCTAACGTTATCTGACATTCTTAAGGAACATTCATTTAAAGCATTGTATAATAACGTATGCCTAAATTTTGTTTAGACTTGGTCAAAATGTTTACACTCTATAGACCAAGTTGGAATCTGGGTAAAGTGCGTCCAAAACAACACACCAAGCTTATTACGTCAAAGTTTGAAAAAAAAAAACGTATTTCAGTCTAAAAGCCTCGTAAGGCTCAATAATGCTTGAATCAAGTCTGAATATTAACCCTCACAATAACGAACTAAAGTGAAATGCGTCCCTAAATTAGGTCTGTATGTCACGAGGTCAAGTGTTCGACAATTGCTGATTCTTGAACTTATGAGAGCGCTTCATCATCGCCTTCATGTTGAAATAAATATAAGTGTTGCATTCTGGTGAATAGTAATGTGCGATGTGAGCATATCAACTTCAAGTATAACTTTACTCTGAGATGATATTTTTATATTAAGCAGTTATCAAAAATATGTCAAGGACTTTTTACATATTAAAATATCGCCTCACATGTAAAGGCGTGTGTATTTAGTTTATTGTTCATCTAAGTAAGCAAATTTGTTAAAGAACCTTTGTTAGAGATAAGGAAATTTTTACTCTCCGAATATCTATTACATATCAAACAAGTGATGGATAAACATGCAAAATATTTAAAATATTATTATTGTGTCTATAAATAATATGCGTACGCCTATGAATTGTAATAAATTTTTCTTTTATAATATCTTTACAAATTAATGCTTTATTTGCGTCGAATTTTATCTCGCTACATTCCTTTTCGTACATTGAAACAATCACTCTTAAAAAAGCACTCCGCTATTCTAAATGAATTTTGCAAACTAGGCATATTTCAACCTTTGGTTTTAGGAACAATCGAGAACACCGGTATTCAAAGAACAAATTAAAATCAGGTTTGATGAGAGTGAGCCACCGTGAATTTACAAAAAAAAAATTGAAACGAAGATTTGAGTCTCTCTCTTTTATGCATTTCAAGTCGGATTTATATTATATAGATTGTAATCTTGTAGCTCGAAGCTAATTGATGTAGAGATGAAAACAATAAGGTTTTGTTTAGGGTTTATTGGTTTTGGTGCCTTCACATTATATTTCATCACCTGTGTTTTTTGTGTAATTTATAACTGTGTTAGTGCTCAATCAATTTCAAATAAACCTTAACAGAACTGATAGAAATGTTTTCTCAACATCAACATTCCTTTTATTTAAAATAAATCCTAACGATAAGGAAACACAAATTCTGATTGCATTCTAGAAACTACCGTTGGAGTTCCGTTCCATGGGAAAATCTAAACTTTACATACTTTTATTCTTTTCAAATATTCTTAATCGGTCTTATTGTTTCTTATCTAACTACATTTTTCTCTTAATTGCTAAGATCAAACGATTTATAACAAATGCAAAGAAAAAATTGGTACGAGCCCAACAAAACATCAAGTTTTATGCATTTTAAATTTCATACAAAACAATTATGGTCACCAAGTTAAATCTGATAAAACCCTTGTTGCCACTCTAAATGCCTCTGGATCAATTGTGTTATAACTTGGTTAAAATCGTTATTTTCTATTGGAAAAGTCGCAATTTTGGTAAGCTGCATCAACAAAACGATAACTAAGGCAAAGCCATTCAACATGGTAGATTCGATCTTGATTTAATAAAAAAAAGATGGTAAGATTGTTCATTCTGACAAACTCAATGCTTAGTTTGATACTTGATACCACGTGTGTCCGAAAACTTTTTCTACCAGGCCTAGACTTCGACAAATGTTGTTTCTTTAACTCATATGCGCTCTTCAGGACAATCTTAGCCCTCTTGATGGCATAAGTACATGTTTCATCATGCCAACAAAAGGATTGATTGCTAAAACGATTTATTTCACACTTTAACGGCATAAAAGTGCTGTTTTCCAGTTGATGTTAGATTGTTATAAATAGTAAACATATTTAGTTCAAGTGTTAATTTATTCGGAGATTGTATTCATATACATACAGAAATTATCAAAACTTCTTCAAAATGATTTAAACATGCTAGGATTTCGTCTCACAAGTCAAGGCGTGTGTCCGTGTGTATTTGAGAGTTTATTTACAGGTCGACCCTGCGTCTTCACTACGTCATGAAGTAACGACCTACCCCTGTGATCTTTCAGGAGAAAAAAGCTAATTTTGAGCAAAATTATGTCAAATTTTCACCTGCTGTCCGGGTATTTGCCAAAGAAGTTTTTTATCCAAATAAAACAGTGCACGATTGCCAATGAGACCTACCTTAATGAAGGGGTGTGTCCATCTTCTCATACTAGTGTCTATGCAAGCCTACTTTTTCGTACAAGATCTTGGTTACAGACTAAGTAATTGACGTATATTTTCATATATTAAACTATTTAACAAGTCATAGATAAACACGACTGTTAGATATAATAGTCAGGAGCTAGACAAAGTTAAAAATTAACATTATTTAGTTGTGTAGTTTTGTTTTTCTTACGGGGTGTTTATTTGTAACAAAAATAGTATAATTATAACATAACTCGTGTTGTGCTTTGTGTCTGTAGTTGTTAATTGTTCAAATGGATTATCGATAACTAAACGAGCTATGAGAAAAATGTGTTACATACATTTCATCGTATAAATGACTGTCATTATAAAAAAACATAATACGAAAAAAATAAGCTAATAATAACACGCTAAGAAATTGTTTAAGCCTACGTGTTGTTTTAAGTTAAAATGTAGGCGAAACAACAATTTCCAAACTTTGACTTAACAATTTAGATTTGTTGGTTGTAATACTTCAGAAACGGACTATATGTCAAGATTGCATCCAAGTTTTATTCAGCTAACCCATTTATGCCTAGTGGACTCTCCAATTATTCTAAATAGGATCAATTTATTTCCAAAATTAGGTATGTCTAGTATATGTATTTCTATATTTAGAATATTTCTTACGTAAATTCCTTTTAGCAAACAGCGCAGACCCTGATGAGACGCCGCATCATGCGGCGTCTCATCTGGGTCTACGCTGTTTGGAAAGGCATTTTTTCTAGGACGCTGTGCATAAATGGGTGAAAATGATATTCTGTGAGTCTTAGTGTTATAAATAACTGACTCAGCGTTTCAGTTTTCTCATCGTATATGTGCTTACACAAAAACTTCTGACAATAACATATAGCAACTCTATGAGTAATCCCACCATTGCTGCATTGGCCTTTTTATCTTAAATGGGTCGTTACTTTTATTGCCAATAACATTAATACTCTTCATTTTTAACAGATTACGTACATTCTACTAAGATTATTAGATCACTAGTGAATACGATTTATATGTGTGAATGTACAGGTGCAATGGATAATAAACGGGATTTTACAAAAAAGATAATAATGATCCATTATCCGTTTATTAGTATCGTTTAGAATACAGTGATGGATGTGAATAGGTTAAGGTCTAAAACATTTTTACAATTAACTGTTAACGAGAAGTTGGAAAACAATGTTTTTCATTATGAAGTGACCGGCATTAATATCTGTGAATAGATGTTATTTAATGTACACAAACAACGTAAATAAAGCTAAAGATATTCTTTTTCGATATGTATTTGTATGTTTGAATGTTTTGGAAAATAGATACTCTATTGTACTTTTTAAAATATTTTTTATCATTCGGATGTTAAACTCTTATTACTTTTTCCCAAAACTGCCAATATCGGACAATTTATAAACATTACCTCTTACGCATTTTAAGTTCAATTCATCTCCAAAAACAATTAAGTAACAGTTAAGATAACAGTAAAACTTCTCTAAGAACAAAATTATGAGACGTTAAATAGCTAATTAAACGAACTCGTTATCTTTATACGTGCCTTCTACGCGGTATAATTGTTAATAAATATCAACAGGGAAATTTCGTTTATTTCAACTTGGCTGAATCTAAACCTAATTATGCTGTTAACGAGCGAGCTTTTAAACGCCCCCGTAATCATGATCTGTACAGATTACATATACTCATCTAGAATTCCAAAACCGCCCTTCTTTTAAATTTTATATCCCCTAACGTTATCTGACATTCTTAAGGCAGCTAGACAAAGTTTAAAATTAAAGCATTGTTTTATAACGTATGCCTAAATTTTGTTTAGACTTGGTCAAAATGTTTACACTCTATAGGCCAAGTTGGAATCAGGGTAAAGTGCGTCCAAAAACAACACACCAAGCTTATTACGTCAAAGTTTGAAAAAAACATATTTCAGTCTAAAAGCCTCGTAAGGCTCAATAATGCTTGAATCAAGTCTGAATATTAACCCTAACAATAACGAACTAAAGTGAAATGCGTCCCAAAATTAGGTCTGTATGTCACAAGGTCAAGTGTTCGACAATTGCTGATTCTTAAACTTATGAGAGCGCTTCATCATCGCCTTCTTGTTGAAATAAATATAAGTGTTGCTTTCTGGTGAATAGTAATGTGCGATGTAAGCATATCAACTTCAAGTATAACTTTACTCTGAGATGATATTTATATATTAAGAAATTATCAAAAATATGTCAAGGACTTTTTACATATTAAAATATCGCCTCACAGGTAATTTAGTTTATTGTTCATCTAAGTAAGCAAATTTGTTAAAGAACCTTTGTTAGGGATTAGGAAATTTTTACTCTCCGAATAACTGTTACATATCATACAAGTGATGGATAAACAGGCAAAATATTTAAAATATTATTATTGTGTCTATAAATAATATGCGTACGCCTATGAATTGTAATTAATTTTTCGTTTATAATATCTTTACAAATTTATGCTTTATTTGCGTCGAATTTTATCTCGCTACATTCCTTTTCGTAAATTGAAACAATCACTGTAAAAAAAGCACTCCGCTATTCTAAATGAATTTTGCAAACTAGACATATTTCAACCTTTGGTTTTAGGAACAACCGAGAACACCGGTATTCAAATAACACATTAATCAGGTTTGATGAGAGTGAGCCACCGTGAATTTACACAAAAAAAACGCGTATAATTGAAACGAAGATTTGAGTCTCTCTCTTTTATGCATTTCAAGTCGGATTTATATAATATAAATTGTAATCTTGTAGCTCAAAGCTTATTTATGTAGAGATGAAAACAATTAGGTTTTGTTTAGGGTTTATTGGTTTTGGTGCCTTCACATTATATTTCATCACCTGTGTTTTTGTGTAATTTATAACTGTGTTAGTGCTCAATCAATTTCAAATAAACCTTATTGGAACTGATAGAAATGTTTTCTCAACATCAACATTCCTTTTATTTAAAATAAATACTAACGATAAAGAAACAAAAATTTTGATTGCATTCTAGAAACTACCTTTGGAGTTCCGTTCCATGGGAAAATCTAAACTTTACATACTTTTATTCTTTTCAAATATTCTTAATCGGTCTTATTGTTTCTTATCTAACTACATTTTTCTCTTAATTGGTAAGATCAAACAATTTATAACAAATGCAAAGAAAAAATTGGTACGAGCCCAACAAAATATAAAGTTTTATGCATTTTAAATTTCATACAAAACACTTATGGTCACCAAGTTAAATCTGATAAAACCCTTGTTGCCACTCTAAATGCCTCTGGATCAATTGTGTTATAACTTGGTTAAAATCGTAATTTTCTATCGGAAAAGTCGCAATTTTGGTAAGCTGCATCAACAAAACGATCACTAAGGCAAAGCCATTCAACATGGTAGATTCGATCTTGATTTAATAAAAAAGATGGTAAGATTGTTCATTCTGACAAAATCAATGCTAACCCTTTCAGTGCGGGAACCGAATTTTGAAGGCCTTTGCAAACAGTTTGGATCCAGATGAGACGCCACAGAACGTGACGTCTCATCAGGATCCAAACTGTTTGCTATTCTGATAATATTCTATGAAAAAAATCGAAGAAAATGCTAATTTTAGAAATTCGGCAGAAGACATTTTAGCAGACGACAAATTTCCCAGCATGCAAAGTGCTAAGTTTGATACTTGATACCACGTGTGTCCGAAAACTTTTCCACCAGGCCTAGTCTTCGACAAATGCTGTTTCTTTAACTCATATGAGCTCTTCAGGACGATCTTAGCCCTGATGGCATAAGTACATGTTTCATCATGCCAACAAGTGGATTGATTGCTAAAACAATTTATTTCACACTTTAACGGCATAAAAGTACTGTTTCCCAGTTGACGTTAGATTGTAATAAATAGTAAACATATTCAGTTCAAGTGTTAATTTATTCGGAGATTGTATTTATATATACAGAAGTTATCAAAACTTCTTCAAAATGATTTAAACATGCTAGGATTTCGTCTCACAAGTCAAGGCGTGTGTCCGTGTGTATTTGAGAGTTTATTTACAGGTCGACCCTGCGTCTTCACTACGTCATGAAGTAACGACCTAGCCATGTGATCTTTCAGGAGAAAATATTTAATTTTGAGCAAAATTATGTCAAATTTTCACCGGCTGTCCGGGTATTAGCAAAGAAGTTTTTATCCAAATAAAACAGTGCACGATTGCCAATGGCCAATGAAACCTTTCTTAATGAAGGGGTGTGTCCATCTTCTCATACTAGTGTCTATGCAAGCCTACCTTTTCGTACAAGACCTTGGTTACAGACTAAGAAATTGACGTATATTTTTCATATATTAAACTATTAAACAAGTCATAGATAAACACGTAAATTATCTTATGGCAAATATATAATGAAAAGAAACATACAGTGCATTATTCAAATTCATCCATAGAATCGGCAATACGTGTATATATATTACGATACGGATACATCTCCTTTACCAACTTTGTATACATGCATTGCTATTTTTAAACGTTGAAACATTTATAGAAAATGTTATCATTCCTGTAATATACCCTGCTAATGGATTATAAATCAACATAAACGATATCAATTCATAAGACATAAATCAAACGTTGGCAATACAACTTCTATTTAACTGATAAAGTTCAAACAGATTTCACATTGATAGCAAAAATGCTTTTCGAGCATTCGTTTTCTCATGATCCCATGAAAAGGAAGAAAGCCTGAAGACTGAAGAGATAAAACATCGTATTAATAAATAATAGTATCATACTATTAATTTAAATGTGGTGACCTTTCTATTCAATATTCTTGAATTATATATATCTAGAGCGCGAGGTAGGGTACAGGCACATTATGTATAATCAGGGCAGATAGCATTTTCAGTTGTGTGAAAATAAGACTTACAAGGCTTGATTCAGGCAAACATTTACAGAAAGACGGATGGTATTATATTAAGCGCAGTGAAAATACCGTTTATGCCTAGCGTCTAGAAAAAAGTCCTTGGCAAACAGCGTATACCCTGATGAGACGCCGCATCAGGGTCTGTGCTGTTTGCTTAAAGGCATTTTTGTAAGAAATATTCTAAATATAGAAATAAATATACTAGGCATCCCTAATTTTGGAAATAAATTGATCCAATTTAGAAGGATGGGAGAGTCCACTAGGCATAAATGGGTTAAAGCTGAATAAGACATTACCACCACACCATCTCAAATATTATAAAGTTCACTACAGCAGTGGGGTATAACGTCTTTTAAAGCGAACGTCAATGTTATTTCGTAAATGTATGTATCTATTCATAAAATTATATATTGCGATATAATCCTTTATTGTCGTTTATTATTCGTTAGTGTTGATATTGTATAAAGAACATTTATATATCTTATAATAATATTATACAAAACACTATACTTATTTATTGTCATTTATTTTTTGTTTATGATTGCTGTTAATAAATGTTTTATCTATGTTATAATCAATCTAATTATGTTCTTTTGTGTACGTTTTAAGACGTTCTCTTAAATTGTTCCCCGCTCATACATTCACAATCTATTTTGCAATCTTGGAACATTTTAACCTGCTGTTTTGAAACAGATAATCATTAGCCATGTATGCTAAAATGAGTCACCGTAAATGAACAAAATACAACGACTTTTACACCAGTATCATCTCTTATCGATCAGAATCTAAGAGTATTTTATTGACTTAATGAAGATTTCATTATCTGTGTTTTATGCATTTAAAATCGTGTTTCACATCGTATCCCTTCTTGAATCTAGGAGCTTGAAGCTAGACATTGTTTAACATAAACATTAGTCGTTGCGTTTTGTTTTCTTTTGCACCTGAACCATATGTTGAATTGCATCCAAGAAACAAATTTTGCACCTGAATTACTCAAAGGTTTACCGACAAAATATCAGCCCATATGTGACTTCTGATAAAGGATGGTAAGGTATCTATCTTCCAATTAAGACATGAAGATCAATAAATGTTCCATTTAAAACGTGAGGCATTAATTAATCAATCTTTAAATTAGGACATGAAGCAATAATCATTAAATGTTCCATTCTAGACATGAGGCAATAATTAATCAATCTTACATTTGAGACATGAAGCAAATATTAATCAATATTCCATTTAAGACATGAGAAAACAATTAATAAATCTTCCATTTTGGAAATGACGCAATAATCAATCAAGCTTCCACTTAAGACATGATGCAATAATTGATCAATCTTCCATTTAAGACACGAAACAATAATTAATAAATAATCCGTTTAAGACGCGAGGCAATAATTAATCAATCTTCCATTTAAGGCATGACGCAACAATTAATCACTCTTCCATATAAGACATAAAGCAATAATAAATCGACCTTCGATTTAAGACATGAAGCAATAATTAATCAATCTTCCATTTTAGACATGACGCAATAATCAATCAAGCTTCCATTTATGACATGAAGGAATAATTAATCACTCTTCCATTTAAGACACGAAGCAATAATTAATAAATGTTTCGTTTTGGGCATGAAACAATAAATAATCAATTTTCTAATTAAGACATGAAACAATACTTAATTAATCTTCCATTAAAGACTTGCTACAATAATTAACTCATTTATGCCTAGTGGACTCTCCCATCCTTCTAAATTGGATTAATGTATTTAAAAAAATAGGGATGTTAAGTATATCTATTGCTATATTTAGAATATTTCTTACAGAAATTCCTTTAAGCAAACAGTGCAGACCCTGATGGGACGCCGCATCATGCGGCGTCTCATCTGGGTCTACGCTGTTTTCCAATGCCTTTTTTGTGGACGTTAGGCATAAATGGGTTAATCAATCTTCAATTTAGGACATGGGCCACTAGTTAATTATAATACTGTTTACAATTATAATCGGACATTTTGTTTAAGAGTGTTCGCTTTTTGTTTCTGTACATGGGCCTTCCGTCAAATCGACTCTATGTCAATCTTTTACTTAATGAATTCGTTTCGTAAAATATAAAAGTGACACGAGGCTGACTCAACATTTCAAGATTCACACGAATGGTGAAAAAACAACAACGTTTTCTGACGATAAAATAACATAGTAACGCCATGAGAAATCCTTTAATTGCTGCATTGGCAACTTCATATACACGGGTCGTTACTTTTATTGCCACTTACTTTATACTGTTTCTTTTTACTGATTAGCTAAATCCATCTAAGAATATATGATTAAAAGGGAAACGGTATTTTATGTGTGAATGCGCACGTGCACTTTAGGATGAAGAGGGGAGGTTACAGCAATCATACATACAACTATCCGTTTAAACGTATCGCTAATATAACAGTACTGAAAATAATAAGGATTATGCTGATTGTTGTTATTATAATACTGAGAATGAAGATGATTTTGACGAGTGCAATCATGATGATGATAATGATGATGACGACGACGACGACGACAGGAGTATCAACTTCTCATTATGATCATAATAAGGATACTGATCTTAACCCTTTGCATGCTGGGATTTGTCGTCTGCTAAAATGTCGTCTGCTGAATTTCTAAAATTAGCATTTTCTTCGATTTTTTTTCAAAGAATACTATCAGAATAGCAAACAGTTTGGATCCAGCTGAGACGCCACAGAATGCCTTCAAAATTCGGTTCCAGCACTGAAAGAGTTACTTAAAGCCGATGGACAAGATAAGAATGAAGAGGAGAGGGGGATATATTTGTAAGATTTCTACGATCCTCCAACGGAGCTAGCCGATCAGTATCTCGATAGCGTCCACAGATGTCTCTCTATGAAAGGTATAATTATTTGCGTAACAAAACATTGAACTGAACGTAGCCCCAAAAACTAAAGATTGTTGTTACAAAAATAACTTTAATAATGTGAGGAATACAAACGTGATTATTTTGTATTGGCAGTTAATAATCGAAATACAGTTTGCATAAGAAGAATACAGCTAAAGAATTCAAGAACAAATAAGTTAACTAAAATAATAACGTGAACTTATTTACGAAAGCAGTAACCCCCCCCCCCCCCCAACCCCCCAACAAAAAAGAAAACCAAAACACGCACACACAGACAAATGCGTTTTCGGGTATTGCAGAAGACTTCTGGCACAATTCATTAAATAGCAATAAAAATAACCGGTAATGATCAAATCTATCGAATAAATTAAATTACGCCATACAAGTAATTTAGGTATTTGATAACCTAGCATTACCAATCAATGTAACGTATATCGCTTTTTGACAGTATAGTGTTATTGAATATAATTCCGAAATTCCGAACTTAAGTGTTTTTTTTTCTTTTCGAACCTTAGACTTTTACCTTAAGGTTGTTCTATATTACCATTAACTGAAAGTTATTATGGGAAACGTTCAGGAATAACAAGTTTGAGCATTTTTTTCAATTTAATTTTTTTACATAAATTCGTATTTAAAACATTTTGTTGAAATGGCATACAGAATATCGCGTGAAAGGTAAAAAAGTAACAAGGTGTCTGTCATTCATAGTGTATTCAGCCCATAGGCACAAACTGATGATCAATTATGGATGTTGGTTTCTGCTGAGCTTGCGTTTTCTCGTACTGTTATATTAGATATAATCAAGGGGTGGCATTACACGGACACTAAAACTGGCGCCGATTAAGGTAATTAAACATTGAAAAGCCTTCCAGAAACCCTCAAATATGAGCCAAGAATGTGGTCCGGGTTATCAAGATGTAAAAAAGCCTGATGCGAAATTAAAAACGCAGCTGTCGGGTTTATGTTAGCATGTTTGAATGCACCTGTTGCTACTTATATGCAATAAAAAAAGAAGCAGTTTCCATGAAAATCGTAGGTGTGTTGAAGACAAATTAAACGTTATGCCGGAATTTTGTTGTAACAGGCTTAGTTTGACCATTTCTTTTCTACACATAAAAGGCAAGATTCTTAATATGTAGTTACCCGAAACTCTAGCAACATTATAAAGAGAAAAATTACTTTCCGTTAGTCTTTCGTGTGAATAAAGCGATCAATCGCCTATGCAATACATGCAGGGGATGGTTTCAAGTTTAGAGTTTCGTTTGACTTGAGGCATCTCTTGTTGACAATAATACCTAAACGCAAACCGAGCCTAATACTTCAGTTAACTTGCGACATTGGGAATGGGATCATTAATCATGTTACGAACAAAGCCAGATAACACGAATAATCAAATAGAATAGACTGGTTACAATGTTATTAACAAAGCCAGATAACACGAATGATCAAATAGAATAGACTGGTTACAATGTTATTAGTTATTTATAGTACTTGTGGAAGTGGATTCGGAGTATTTTCCAGTGAAGAACATTAATTTGTTTTACAATAAGATAACACATAATATACCAAATACGATAAGACGTGTTACAACTAACATGGGTATTAATTAGATGTTTTCGTAAAGATATCAGTAATATTCAAATATCCAACTGTTAAATCTACATCATCGCATAGGTAGGTCTCCGTAATTTTACGATAGGAATCAAATATCTGGCAATAAGGTACAAGTTTATCATAACAAGCGAGAAATAACCATATAACCTTTGCTGCTTTGCATTCTGAAATTAAAGTTAATACGAAACAGATAACATGTTAATGCATTTCAAAAACGAGCTCTGATGTGATAAAATGTCGGTTGTTATGGCTCCGGTGTTGATTTTTATTATATTTAATGAAAACGCTCCACATTTCTTATAAGAGATGAATATTTGTCATTATTTATGGTGTAAAATCTCGTATATTCGTCGGCATAAAATTTCGTGGTGTTTCAAAAAAATATTTTTTTTCGCAGATGCGTAAATTCGTCGTTTTCTCATTTTGAAAACAAAATAGCGCCCGTCATTGTCCGATGGATTTGTGTTTAACTCGGGGATCGGTCAACCAAAAAAAATTAACAACAAATTATCGCCCACAAATTATAATAAAAGTACAGTATTAGCAAAATGAAAATTCAGAAACAGTATCCAGAAACGTGTGTGCGAAAATTAGATGTGATTTTCCAGACGGTTCTTACACCGAATAAATGTTATGCAATCTTTATATTTACAAGCTATGAGTATACGGTCTGTAATTGTTTCAACCACATGGACAACATAGGACTTTTGTTCGCTTTCGTTCGCTTTCGTAAAAATAAAAATCTTTAGGTCAATAATTAATTCTTCTTTTTTGAAAGGGTAGGCTTTTTTGTCTCGTAAAAAGCAAAATTTTTAGTTCAATGACTATTTCTTTTCTTTTTGATAGGCCAATGTTGCAATGTTGGGTAGGCGCTTTTTGTTGTTGTTGATTTTTTTTCAAGAAATGCTTTCACAAGTGAACCTAGCTATCGAAAAAGGAATGCATGGTGTACATATCATACAGATTTACAGATCATAGAACTCACTGCGGGCAGTGAAATATTGGCGAAAAATAAAAGTTCAGCCATAAAGAATCGCAAAAGTGTACTTATAACAGGTTCAAAATGGCCACGTTCGAGGGCTCATTACTCAGGGACGTATTGGTCACTGGGAATGAACAAGTTGTTTGCAAATATTTAATTCTTTGTGATGACATATTTTAAGTTTCAATTCAATAGCTGGAGAAATGACGAAGTTTGCTCCCTACATGTATACCACGTAATGCGGAAAGACCGAACGACCAACAAACAAACCAACCGACAACGTATCTCGTATATACCCTCTATCAAACTTCGTTTACGCGAGTATTAATAACATAACAAAACAATCAGGTTTTGGAACTAGGTTTCCAATATTTACATCTGTTCTCACGCAATAACTTAAATCCATATATCCGCTCATGAGACCGCTGTGGTGCTTTCCTCTTCTTTTAATGTGTACACAAGTATAATGTCTATAAATTGCTGTATTTGTTATGTCATTAATTACCACTTATGTGAAATATTTATGGCTTTTTAACAGGTTTCACATGAACAATTATTTGGCAACAGTATGTTTCTAATCACGGGGTGTTTCATATAATAATACGTATCACGTATCTTTAATTGATGTATAAATGAAATTCTATAGGTGTCGCTGTGACAAGAAAATCCATTGTTATGCAACTGTAAAGGTACTTTAGTAAAATATGCAACTCGCTACCATATCGTTATTTCGAGACATGTTTGCTGTGTTCACAATTGTGGATATCCTATCTTGGATAACGAGTCTTCGTGTGTTTCTGTGTGAACTGTTTTATTTTTATATGTTGTATTGTGTGACATTATGAGAGATTGACATCAAGTTAAATGAAGTTTAAAGCAGCAAACGGCTAATGTGTGAATGAGTGGCCCAGTAAGTGGGGGATGAGTGAATGAGACAGAGAATCTGTCATTAGTTTAGTCAGTCAGTAGGTGAATGTGCTAGAGAGCCAGTCGCGTAAGGTAGAAACAGTTTGCACGTCCCATAATGCATTGCATTGGCCTTTCACACGTCCGTGACCACAGCTTTATTTAGTGTTTCTGTTAAATGTCGTACTGTACATATTGTGTCTTGTTCTGATAAAATTGGGCTTAATGCATGTGCGTAAATGAATGTGCGTAAAGTGTCATCCCAGATTAGCCCGTGCAGTCCGCACAAGCTAATCAGGGACGACACTTTCCGCTTTTATGGTATTTTTAGTTTCAAGGAAGTCCCTCCTTACCGAAAATCAAGTTAAGGCAAAAAGTGTCGTCCCTGATGAGCCTGTGCGGACTGCATAGGCTAATCTGGGATTACACTTAACGCACATTCATTAAGCCCAGTTTTCTCAGAACAAGGCTCATATGGTCTTGTGTTGTCGAGGCAAAGGCTGTTTGGTTTGAGCCTCGTTCTGAGAAAACTTATGGGTTTACTGCGAAAAGAGTCGTCTCTGATTAGCCTGTGCAAGTCCGCACTGAACAGACTAATCAGGGAAGACACTTTCCGCTTTTATGGTACTTTTCTTTTTTATGAAGTCTCTTCGCAGCCTTACGTCCATTAAGGTGGAAAGTTCCGTCCTTATTAGCCTGTAATGGCATGCAATTAATCGTAGGATTTTTAAGATATGCAATTAAGCGTAGGATTTTGAAGATATGCAATTAAGCGTAGGATTTTGAAGATGTACACTTTTTAAAATACCTATTAATAATAACCGCTCAAACTTGTGCATTTGTTGTATTTGTATTGTACACTTTTAAAAATACCTATTAATAATTACCGTTCACACTTTTGCATTTGTTGTATTTGTATTGTACGATTTAAGCAGTTTTCAATGTGTCACACTTTTGACTACTTTTATCAATACAATCATGTAACTCTTGTTTTGGTCTATAACCTTTATTATTATCAATGTGTTTTATTCAACAATTCACACTTCGACACATGCTTAATTAACTCAACTAAAAATGAAGGCCTGCCCCCCTCCTACATATCATTTTCAAACTCAGAGTTTTATTAGTAGGGTAAAAAATCACTTTATCTTACTACAAACGCCAAATAAGCATATCACAATTCAAATGAGCCAAAGGTTAATGCAAATCATAATATTAACGCCGTTTTATTCGCTTATCTTGTCACTTTATCTGATATTATCGCATATCGCACGTTTCATATGTCATGCGGAACTGACATAAATGATGTTACCAAGAGCATCATAAATTTAAAGTTTGTGATTTATGTCTATTAATGTACATAAATTGTGATCACCGTTTTTCTGTTATTTTCTGTACTTTATACTTGAAAGAATACACCATTTTAAGGAACTTGGTCACATATTTTTGTAAAATACTTTCAATCAGCGTTGATGTGTTCATTTAAGTGCTTTATTTAATCAGCATTATTGTGTTCAGTCAAATACTTTAAATCAGCCCCGTTGTGTTCAGTCGAAGACGTTATTTAAGCAGCATTGTTTTGTTCAGTCAAATACTTTAAATCAGCCTCACTGCGTTCATTTAAGTGCTCTATTTAATCAGTATTATTGTGTTGAGTCAAATACTTTTAATCAGCCTTGTTGTGTTCAGTCGAAGGCGTTATTTAAACAGCATTGTTATGTTCAGTCAAATGCGCTATTTAATCAGCCTTTTTGTGGTTAGGCAAACGTCTTATTGATTGTAGTTTTGTGTTCAGCCAAATGCGTTATTTTACTTATTTATTGTAGTTTGGTGTTAAGCCAAATGCGTTATTTATTGTAGTTTTGTATTCAGTTTAATGCATTATTTATTGTAGTTTTGTGTTCAGCCATATGCGTTACTTATTCAGCCTTGTTTGTCTCTGGGGAAGGAACGGTGTAAGCATAGTTTTTTAATTGTTCTCATTATGGTGTGTTCAATCATTGTCGACGTCACATAGGTAAGTCAAAAATGAGGAAAATTGTGATACAAATATAATACAAATTAAGTAGACTGAAATCCGTGTATGTGGCACATTATAAGCGTAAATCAATCTGATGTGAGTCTGATACAGGTGGCAATCGGTACCACGTGTTCATGGTTAATAAACCAAACAACAGGCAATCCTTAATGTGAAATTTCTCTCCCAGTGTTCGTCTAATGTTCACCTGGGAACTCGATGAAAAAGAGGTCAACGACTGAAGCATTTTGATTTGGATTCATTTTTTTGTAATTTCCGTGTAACATTATCGCTCCGGTTGCTGCAGATATTGTACCCTGACATGCGAATGTACCCACACACGAATCACGTTGATTTAACACCACATTAACTCGCCAGCATCATGTTTCAATGACCCAACGACTAACGTATGCTGTAAGACTTTCGCGGTTATAAAGACTTTTGTAGCCACAGGCAATTTCTTTTAAGCGTTAATTTTAAGGTGTTTTTTTTCATCCACAATACTTGAAGAATAAAAAACAGTCGGGTCGCAACGCATGACCACTTAAGTCTTTAATAAAATGATGTTATTTTATATAATATAAATAATTTCGTTCACGGATCTACTGAAATTTATTTAAATGATGCAAGTAAATGACCCTTAACCCATCCATGCCTAGCGTCTAGAAAAAAGGCCTTGTCATGATGCGGCGTCTCATCAGGGTCTGTGCTGTTTGCTTGAAGGAATTTTCTGTAAGACATATTCTAAATATTCATTGAAAACGTGTGCCTTATATGAATGATTGGTAACACCCCAATTGTCCAACACGTTTTCTTTAGTTTGTTTCAGTTAACAAAACACTGACCGAAATAAACATAAATCAAGCCACGGTACTCCTTCTGACAACATAATTGCTTCCACACGTGTTTTACCGATTTCAGTCTACCGGCTACTATGTGCATGTCATTATTGTAACGCCGTAACACACTCGAAGGTTACATCCTTCCTAATATACCCGCTTCTTGTCACTCTAAGTAATAGCATGTCTTATTATATTTTATTGACTCTTTGTCGGAATTCAAAATTTAGAAAGACTATAATACATAAGAACACGTGTTTTCTTCTCTTGTTTAAACAAGAAGACTTCAATATCTTACTAAGGATGATAAAACCCGCTTCATTTTCCCTAAGTTAATATGCAGACCTTAAATATAATCACGCCGTCTGGTGTCAACTTTGGACGTTTATTAAACATAAACAGTATTTATTACGTATATGCATGCTTAAAGGGGCCTTTTCACAGATTTTGGCATTTTTTTTAACTTATTCATTAAATGCTTTATATTGATAAATGTAAACATTGGATCATAAAAAGCTCCAGTAAAAAATCAAGAAAAAAATTAAAAAAAGGAAAAGAACATTGCCCGGAGCAGGTTTCGAACCAGTGACCCCTGAAGTCCTGCCAGAGTCCTGAAGTAAAAACGCTTCAGCCTACTGAGCTATTCCGCCGAGTACACATTCTTGACGTATTTTATACCTTATATAAGCAATCTTCGTAGTTTCACAAAATTTAACGACAAAAACAGAACTCTCCAAATTATTCAATCGTTTCGCGTTGCAACGCTTTATAATTTTTAGGTTTTAAAATCGTCAAATGATGCATATAATGGCTATATTAGAGCATGGTTAATGTTCAGTATTACTGTTTCCTCACAAATATCATAACTAAAACGAAAACTTACGAATCTGAAACAACTTTTTTCAATTTTGTCAATTTACCAAAGCGTGAAAAGATCTCTTTAAATCAACGTTTAATTAAAACTCGTGAAATGGTTGTCTCACAGACCATATATGGTAGGTTTGTGAACACACTAGTGACCACAAGTGACATTAACGATTTAATAGGTCGTATTGTGTTTGATTTGTGTGCCAAGTAAGACACAAATACAAAATAAAACGTTTATATTGATGAAATCTTTAAAATGTGTAAACATGTAACTCGTCACAGAGTAAAATTAAAATTTGAACGTATCATTTTTATTAACGACTTATTGTCTAATTAAATACAGCGTATGCGTTCACGATAAATCTGCAGCTGAGGTGACACAGTTGGCGGAAGTCAACAGTAAGTATTATATTATGAAAAATAGTATAATTGCGTTTTATATTTTGAAAATAGTGTATAAGTTAAGGTAAATAATTACAAAAATAAACAACCTAAAGTAAAAAAAGTAAAAATAACAATAATGTTTTCGTTATACCTATCGGCTATTTGTTGTCCTTTTATGTTACAAAAACTGCCTTCCTTCAGATGACGTGAATCAAGTTAAATCATTATAGTTATGCTTAGCGCTGTTTTGTATGTAGTGACCTGTATTTTATTGGCTATTGGGCAATGAAGCCTGTATGTTATTGGCCACAGGGAAATAGCCATAGAGTATTTGCAATCGGGCACTCAAGTAATATCACTCTCCTGATAATCATTCCGCAGTTTTCATTGTGCTAAATTGAGCACATGTCGTCATGGAATATTCGTAAATGAAGTTTGTAAACAAATTCAGATTTGAATATAAAAGCATTCATATGGTCGATGTCGATTGGCCTGTCCTGGAGAGCAAAAAATTAAATGTTTTATTTTCAATGTATAAAAGGTATAATTATAATTATATTAATACGTTTTTTTCCACGCAATTTAAATGCAACGTAGTGTAACAAAAGCATTACACTGACGCCCTGTTTAATTATTCAACTATTAAACGATTTAACAGAACGCAGACTATAAATCGACTTTGGTTGCATACTGAAATATGATGCTTCAATTTAATATGCTCATGTAACAAGTAAAAACAAAATTGTGGCACGTTTGGCAATGCTTTGAAAGACGATGATTTATGATTTCATCTCCCATTGCGATTATATAAAGAACATTTCAATTAAATAATTGTAAAGACATAATAAAAGTGACAATTAATAATGAAATGCATAACGAATAATACTGTGACGCTGTATTGTAACTATTTGGCGCACAATTTCACTCCATAAAAAAAAATTAATAAATGTGAAAAATATAATTAATAACCTAAATTTGAAAAGGATGCTCGGTGTGTTGTATTTATTTGGCGCAATATTTCACTCCATAAATAGCATTAATAAGTGCATTTTATGACTTGATATTTAATTGAAAATGATTCTAGCTAACTTATCAGTTTGAAAAACTCGAACAAGTTTTTTTTTATTAATGCCAAAACCATTGAAGTCAGACTTGAAAAACATCACAATTCGAATCACAGTCTAAACTTTCGACAAAAACACAATGTAATCAAAGACAATTTTACGTAGTATAACATATGCACATACAGAACAAAAAAAAACGCCACATTATAAACAAGAACTATTGTTCAAAGCGTTAATTCTTCATTTAAAAGTAATGAACTCCTTATATTTGAATATTCATCATTGAGACTAAATCTTATTTAGTCATACTTTGCAGGCTATATTTACAAAATGAATCCGGCTCTCAAAATTGAGGGATATATTTTTTTTCTCATAACATTACCAATTTAAAAAAAAAAATGTAAAAAAGAAGACGCAGCATTTCCTGTTTCTAATAGCGTTACATAGCAGCCTTGTATCCGAGGGATGCATTCGCTGCGGTTAAAGTGCTGATCTTGCACATTTCCCTGCAATATTCATCGATTGTTTATCCTTACGTCTGCCCTTCCGTGATAAATACGCAACATTTACCATTAATTTCCAGAAAATTGCATTCACTTTTCTTTTGCTATTAGTAATCTGAGAAAGAGCAATAATGCAGGAAAGTCAAGTTTTATGAAACGCAAACCTTTATCCGACAGTTTTAATTATAAAAAGGGGTATACCTGTGCTAAAAAGCTTGCCACCGATAAAGGTTTATGGCAGAGGATGTTGATACAGACCCTGTACGCATATGGTTTTTTCTCACCATTTTGGAACTGGGGCCGAGAGCCTTTGGATTGGAAAAAAAAATCGCGTGGTTAATTGCTTAAACATCGAAAATAACAGTATTGTGAATAAATTGACTAATGTTTAATTTATAGAGCTTCGTGGGAGATGACCTAAATGTTGATACTTATCTGTATTTATTTATTAACTTTGTAACCTTCAATTGGGAGTTTTTGGATCCCATTATATTACTTTTTCCATAGGGAATGGGTTCCCATACAGGCATCAAATTTGATATAAATACACTGGCATATGAGTAGTTTTATTTTAATATATTATGTTGTGGATATAGATATATGGAGTAGCTATACAAAAACGTTACACAGCTTTAGATTGCTAACTAGCAAAGTTATATCGAGTACTATATGCTGTTATCAAAACTCATTGAAATACCATTGAATAAAACAAGCTCATTACGCATTACCAGACATGTTCACATATCACGCATACAAAACGTATTCATCTATTTAACCCGTTGATGCCTAGTGGACTCTTCCATCCTTCAAAATTGGATCAATTGATTTCCAAAACTAGGGATGTCTAGTATATTTATTTCTATATTTAGAATATTTCTTACATTAATTCCTTTAAGCAAAAAGCGCAGACCCTTATGAGAAGCCTTGGCTGCATTATGCCATTTTCTAGACGCTAGGCATACATGGGTTAAAATGTACTAAAACACCGTTTCAAATACAATTGTTTCTTTAAAGCTCTAAAATAAGAAATTAACATCAACATCGCTGTAAAAAATGAACGTATGCTTTTGACAACACACTCAAACAGGTCAAGCATTTTATCTGACAATCAGAAAATGTGTCCGCATATGATTTAGGCATCCAACTATCGCACAATTATGGAAAATATACTTAACCAAATTTAAAATATCATATATAATGCAATCAATTGGAACAGCAAAAATTAAAACGTAACAATTTAAAATTGAATGTTTGCACACTCAATAGAAAAATGTTGTTTGTTCAATTGTTAGAAGTTTTGCATAATGAAATTTTAGCAATGCATTATTGTAGTGCCATTATTATGCAGTGGAAAAAGTTTACACAAAGCGGAATAGCATGTCATTCATTAGTTCAAAAACATTAATGGATATTCACAGTCCGCGGTGTGTTTAAACTGTAAAAATTCAATATTGTGAAAAGAATCGTTCTTATCCGATAGCAAGTCTGTAACATTCCTTTTGATGTTATAATTAACCGCTTTTTTATTCCAAGACGGCAAACACTGCAGCATAAACTAAAACATACTTACAGGTTTGTCCTGATTGCATCGACATAATCAGATTATCTAAATGCCATTAATTGAAGCATGTGCCAAACGTTATCGCGATATGATAAACGGTGCAATGCATACAGTACAAGCACGCCTGAAATATGTATTAGAAAATGCAAAACCGAAAAATCCGAGACGAGTATTACAAAACGAATTTCATGAGTCATTGTCTGATGAAGCCGACACGGCTGTCTATCTTTTTATACCAACACGTAATGCCTTTAATTATTGCCTCTCCTCCTTTGAGCAATCCTAAATAGTTTTTATTATTGCCATTACCCGTTCGAGCAGGACTCAATACTTTAAATGATTTAATGGTCTAATTGTTTATTATATTGTAGGCATTTTTCAGTTTAAGGTAAATTATATACAAGGCGTGGGCCCTCTATATATTTCCAGAGGTATGACGCAACAAAGTACTGTAAAATCATGTAATGCAATATTCGTCGGCATGCAATTGTGTGGTTAACCCATTGAAGCCTAGTGGACTCTCCCATCCTTCTAAATTGGATCAATTTATTTCCAAAATTAGGGATGTCTAGTTTATTTTTTTTCTATATTTAGAATTTTTCTTACAGAAATTCCTTTACGCAAACAGCGCAGACACAGATGAGACGCCTTATCATGCGGCGTCTCATCTGGGTCTACGCTGTTTGCCAAGGCCTTTTTCTAGACGCTTTGCATACATGGTTTAAAAACAAGATTTGTTCGTGGACACGTTATATTGTTGATCACTGATTTCGGAAACAATTAGGAGTTAACATCGGTCTTTTCCCTTTGTCTTGAAAAATAGTGATGTTTCTATTAAGGCGGAATATAGTGTTTGTTTCCACTCACATGACCGACCAAAATTATTTGTGTTTTCGCTAAATTATTTTTTAAAATATAATTCGTATTCCCAAAATTAGCTTGAAGTAAATCAACAGTTGGATTGCATTTATATTTAGAGGATTTCTATTATTGAGCAATCTTTAGTAAATTTATTCGAAGAACTTGTTATTTTTACGAACATAAGTTTTATTTACCTACCTTTCCCGCTTATTGTGTAGATGTTAGTAGAAACCCACAGTTTGTTTTACCATGTAGTTTACTTTTTGTGACAATGGCAACAGGTGCCCTAACTGCATGAATAATAACAAATAAGAAATACCTTTTAATGCCAACATCATAATATCATGAAAAAAAAACGCCATTAGTTAGAAATCGAATTAACATTAAGCCTCTTTTTTAATAAGGAAACGAAATAACATTCTTGATAGAAACAATTTTAGTTAAGCACGGTGAAGTTTAGGAAAGAAATAAGACACATATGAACATATGTGAGGCACATGAAACGTTTAACAGTTGTCTTCACTAAAAGTATTTATTCTCCTAACTGCATAAAGATGTCATCATTGAAAGTGAATTTTTAAATCTTAAGCAAACATCAAACGGAAATCAAAATTCAAAAGTTACACGCAGTATAATGGGTCAAAAATTAAGTTAGAAATGTATATTCACGTGAGACATCCATTCTCATTGGTCCATATAAGTTGACAAATGTTTCTTTGTTTTGCCTTGCACATCCGCAGTCACGTGATGGAAACTGAAGTGCAGTACATGAACGATTTACTGAGGGAATTGAGCCCCGATTTTTACGATGGTACAGCACGAAGCATTCGCCTGTGAAATACTTGAATCGACACCACAAGTTGAATATTTGAGACGTCGGACAATTTAAATATGATTTATGAATGTGTGCATTATCTATTCAATTGCCGGGTTCCTAGAGTCGTTTATGTGTTGTTAATTTAGTTATTACAGGCATTTGGTAATGTCATGATGCAGCACAGTTTTTATCAAATTGATTGAATTTAATAATTGCATTGGGGGGGGGGTATATTTGCTTAACAATAAACAAAATGAGTATACCATTATTGTTATTATGGAGTTGTTTTTATAACAATCTATTAAGAAGCAATTACCATCATGTACCATAAAATTATCGATCTACGATATGATTTAAACTTGTTCTACTTCATAGCAATATTGAATAAACGTTCATTTAAGTTTAAGTGATCCAATCTGTTTATTGCCCTGTATAGCCCACCCGAAGGTCACAGGTTCGTTCCCCACTGTGGGAGCGTTCTTTAGATCTCCCCCATAGACACCAAGGAAACGGACTCGAGAGCGTTTCAAATAAGCCTTAGGCTTTCCGTGCAACCGAGCTTAAACTAATAGGTTAAAAATGTATTTATAAATGACAACATTGGAATAAAGTCTGTATTATAAAGGATTTTTTTCTTTTTCATTGTTTACTTTTAATATTCTTATGATGTCTTCAAATGAAGTTTCCCACTAATTTCAACGCGGCTTCATAACTAATATTATTCGTGAACAGCACATTGCAAAGGCAAAGACTAGACACACGAAGCGATACTTGATCTTTTTCTTGACAGTCGCGGCGACGCAGGATATATTTAACACGACATATCGCTTTTTTGGCTACCTACACAAGGGCGATATATCGTGTTAAATATATCGTGCGTTGCCGCAACTGTCAAGAAAAATATCAAATTTAGCCGCGACTGTCAAGAAAAATATCGTGCGTCGCCGCGATTGTCAAGAAAAACATCAAGTGTCGCTTCGTGTGTCTAGTGTCGCCCTTGACGAAAGAAGTGCGAGATTATAGATGGCACTATCCGGATTCCGTATAATACAGATATGCATAGCATGATGATTTGTGTAATTATTTAACGTTTCCAGAATAAAGCACGATCGTCTTATTGTATTTTCACACCGAAAGTGTGTGTTTTGTTTTATTTATGTAAAAAAAGTTTCAGAATACTAAATAGCAATGCGTCATTTTCCACCAGATAACTTAATACGCGGCGGAAAATAGATCTCTGCAAAACAGTTAATCGCAGACAAGTGCAATCATATAAAAGATCACATTAAGTGTGATGCTATCAAATTCCGCAAATTATAATGTCGTTGCGTTATTATTATCTCGAGACGATCGCAATATTTGAGATTTCGTGCAGCAATTTATAGCGTTTCCACGCAGTAGGTGGACAGTAAACGGCATCATAGATTGGCAACAATCGCCGCTGCAGAACTAGATTGCATCATTGTTTGCATATTGTGACAACGTATTTGATTGCTAAAACCTTATTTCCAAGAAAACAAGATTCACTCGAACAAAAATGACATTCCTATGCATATGAGGCGCATTCTGGGAAAACGGGGCTTAATGCATGGGCATTCAGTGTCGTTCCAGTTTAGCCTGTTCGCACAGGTACGACACTTTCCGCTTTTGTGAAATTTGCGTTCAAAGGAAGTATCTTCGAAGCAAAAATTCAGTGTTGGCGGAAAGTGCCTTCACTGATTAAACTTTGCGGAGCTCACATACGACTTTTTACGCACATGCATTAAGCTCAGTTTTCCCAGCGGGCGACTTGATTGCAGCAGTGTTTGCATACAGCGACAATCTATAATCAAAACGCTGAAGGCACTGAAGTTGTTCGCTGTTGTCGTCCTTGATTAGCTTGTGCGCATTGCACAGGCTAATCAATGTGCACAGGCTTATCTTATTTGACATGCATTAAGCCCCGTTTTCCCTGAAAGCAGCCAATATGTACAGATTTCAATGGTAAACACTAGACTGGCCAATGTCGTCTTTCAAGCTGGTAAATACACTCACTGCAGTAGTAGATGCAGACGCTCCTAAGCATTCGTCGTATGCAGGCAGCGGTAATCGTTCCTAGCATAGTATGTTACGGTTCTTAGCGTAGCTAAGGCGTCTAAGCACATACTGATTTGCAAAACATGCTCTGTAAATTTTGTCGTCAGCTAACGCTCACAACCAAAAATGCTGACACCTCATGTCGGAGAAAACGAGATTCACGCGAATAATAATGGTATTCCTATACATGAAGTTACATTTTTAACTCGTTAATACTTATCTATGACAAAATTGTTGTAATCATACTAATACGTGCTTACAAAAGTTAAAAGAGATTGTGTATAGTGTGTCCGATGTTTTTTGAAAGATTGTTTTAGGTATAGTAATACAAATTTAATGTATGATCATTTATTTATTTGTGTACATTATTTGTTATATACATATGTTATTACAGGCCTGTCAACGTGGATGTGCATTAGAAATGTCCCGTAAGTCAGCAATGTTATCTTATCTTTAAATAAATAAAAAATAATCATATGTCCTTTCTTAGACTCTTTTCGAATATTCGTGAAAGAAAAATCATTCATTTTTTTAAGACGACTGTGATTTAGTGATTCAGAAAAAAATCCCATTGCCGGGCAGACTGTTTAATGATCTCATTCAACATCCCTACGGTCATCAAAATGTGACAAAATGTATCGTATCTATTACCCTTTAATCAAACCACTTAATATGTCACAGATTATTCCAGTAGCGTAAGCGTTAAGCCTCTTCGTTTTTTGTTGCATTAACACGCATTAGATGTTAGGCAACAGGAAATTTTAAGCCATCCTTGGCTATCTTAGTAATCATCACAGTCGTTAAAAACGACTTAATACATTGCTAATGCAAGTGAACAAAATGTAAAATTGAAATACCTAAGGGAAGAGTGACACACTGATTTTGAACCAATGCTTATGACACCAAGACGGTTTTGTACACCATTTGTGCATATATTTAACAGTATATAAATATGTCAATAAAGAATACCATTAAACGATTGGATTCACTTAAAGAACGTGTGTTTGTTGGTATTTAATACAACGCAAAACGTAATAATTCAATCTCCTATAAAAAGTCCGATACAAATAAAGTACACATGATCTGGATACTGATACAAATCATTATTATTTTAGAGGAAAACTATTTCTTACTGTATGTTTAAAATTCGTATTCATTTATTTTATTTACAAACCGAACATTTAAACAATTGCATTAGAAATGAGTAACACAAGTACGCATTACGCCGTCAAAAATTGCGAATGTCATGTATTTGCAAATTTATATGACACTTATGTTTTTGTGTCAGGGATTGCAGTAGATTTTGAAAACCATGAGTCAAAATAACCCAAGGTCTCAAAATTATGAGGGGTCAAAATAAAAAAGATTATGGTCAAAATACTGAAGAAACTTGAAATGTTCTTAAATGCATGTTTCAGGTTTTGTAATAGCTTATTTATCATAATAATGAATAAAAAACACAAATGCTTTATTATTCCCATAAAAAGATTATTTATGGTCCTTTTTTCAAGTTTGATTGTGGAAAACAGATGTGTCAAAATGATGCAGGCTATATTTTTTGCAGGAGTCAAAAATGAGAAAATTAAAACATGCTTGCATCAAAATACAGGATTCTGTTTCATTCAAAATCACTGTTAGTGATTCTTTTTTTTAAATATATTTAGTTTGTTTGTATTAATGTTACTTCTTACCTTAATAAATAACCACTGTTAATCCTGAATTGTTCTGCTACTTTGGCAACGTAGTATCCATTCACAAAATGAATAAAAGCTTTCACATATGGTAAGCGCACTAATATTTGGTCAAAGTCAAAGTCAAATTCCAAAGAATGTAAATGCTAACACAATCGCACACGAGAACAGTAAAATTAAAACGTTCAAAAGTAAATCTATCAACCGATTGACATCAATATTTTAATACCTAGATTATTACATAGGCTGCACGCGCGAACAGACAGACAGCGGTAGAATCAGCTAGTTAGGTCAACTTACAACTAACTAACACGACTCTAAGTTTAAAACTGAATGAGTGGTGAAACCAAACCAGCGTTCGGTGTCTCGCATAGCACGCGAAGTGACTGACGATGAGGTAAAGTTTACAAACTACATCGTCAGCTGAAACGATTGTGTTAATGTTGAAAATAATTGCGCCTAGTGTAATCGCTTCTTTCCGCTACAGCGGCGGAACGAAAAGTTATGTCAAAGTGCATGTCAATGATTTATTATTATTGTTATTTTATTTTAATTGAAATATATTTATGCGCGTTACTTATTCTGAGATCATCATCATAAGTTGCGCAAATAGTGTAAAAAAAACCTCCTACCTTTTTAAAAACAGTGGCTAAACAAATAACACTATTTAAATGTTTTTATTTAATTATTATGAAATTAATATAAAACAAATCTTATCGTGCGCAGAAATTGCAAACAAAAGCTTATCACTGTAATAAAATTGTTGACCAAAATTTACCATATTAATTCAAAAACATTTGTCAAATAAGGTTAAGGTATGATTAGCAAGATACACAAGTTTAAACGCACTACCCTTTAGAAATAATAACAGTTAAACTAACTATTGTGATGATGCTTTTTAAAGACATTTTACATGGGAATGTCCAAACATCGTTCTGCATTTCCTTGAAGAGAGTATCAGCGCACTTGAATGAAAGCGAGTATATACTTATTACTTATTTCTCAAATAAAACGAATCAAGTAATATCCACACAATGACAAGCTTACAAACAACATTTAACACACGTCAAACGGTTCGTTTAATTCAAAACAAAGCTATATGTTTTCTTAACTTAAGCTAACGTTTTTATTTAATGAAGCATTACAGGTTTTACTTAAAAGCCTCGCGCTCGTTAAACAAGTGTAGACAATTTCTCAAAACGATCATAATTTTCGTATGTAAACTGAATACACAAAATTCATCTGGAAATATGCGTTGCAACCCGTTTAAGTCATGATTTAAACGCACGGGGTTTGTTCCGCAGGAAACTGCATACTAGACTTTGAATGAAGCAATTACTTCGGATGGTATACATGGCGGTACAGCTTCAAAATGGTTGACCTGTAACGGTTTATGCTATCAACTTTTATATATTACACATGCGTATAATATATTATGTCGAATATTTCAATAGGTTTTAATTACGCTAATGCGATATAAAATGATACTAACTTACATGTTTTCGTTTTTTTCTTTTCACATCAACTTTTATCAGAACATTTTACGTCTTACCATTTTTTTAATTTCCCATCATAACATGGTTCGTGATCTTATGTTTGTTATAATCCAGCCGCAGTTATCTGATTGATTAAATGGGGCATTACAGTTGTCACTTTAAAGCGTCCTAATGTTTTAAATTGTGTAGACGCTGTTGTAAAACGATCATAACTTTAGTAATAAATAACCTGTATCCACTAAGTGTGGGGGCACCAATGTGTTGCAAATGAGTATATCATTAATTAGCCATAGAGAAAACTGGGCTTAATGCAAGTGCGGTGTCGTCCCAGATGAGCCTCAGTGCGTTCGTCATAGGCTAATCAGGGAGGACATTTTCCGCAGGCACTGGATTTCATTAAGACTTTCTTAGCCTGTGCACGCACATGAGTTAAGCCCCATTTTCAAAGAGCCAAAATCAAATTTTAGTAATTGAACTGTATCCACAAAGTATGTGTGCACCTTTCTGTGGCAAACAAGATTAATTACACACGCTCTGCCATTTACTGTTTCTTTGTCATAAGATTTTGCCCACTGTACTTTGCCTTTACATATTGCAATTACCTAGATGAAACGTGGATACATTTTCAGATTTAATATCAGTCAATTGACCTGGCACAACTTTTGCAATCAATCATTGTGGGTTACGAAAATATCTTCTTTGGTCTATGATAAATTCTGGGCAAAGTATGAGGTACGGCAAGCCTTAAACCGGTTTCAACCTAGAATGCGTTGACTTGACCGTTCCGAGGCGGTGATTCAGGTTTTGGTCAATTCATGTTTCGGTTATAGTTGGTTTTCTGCATAAATCAAGTGTATAGGAAGAATATTTATTTCCTGATATGCTTTCTGGAGGTTCAGTGATTGCCACAGACACTCAGCATTAGTTACAACCCCCCTTTCCCAGCTGCTACCCCCTCGCTAAACTCCCAAATTTTCATTTGTTATACAAAATAAAAAGACAAAAAGTTAGTCGAATTTATTTTATTTTGTTTAACTAAAATATATATATATATATATATATATATATATATATAATATATATAATTTGTCGACTTATTTTTTTTTCATTACAATAGAACTCGCATTCAATTCTTCATTTCGTTTTCTTAACAAAAGTAGTTTAGTTGATACAAAGAGGGTCGAATGAAATAAAGGAACAGGTATATCATTCGTATTATTGCCCATACACGCTTTTAAATTAAATAGGAAAACTTTTTTTTTTGTTTTGATCATATGTTCCTATGAAAAAAAAATAAAATATACAAATCAATTGTGTCCGCTTGTATTTATTTGAACATGCAGTTTGCTCTAAGTTTTGTTTAAAAAGCACGGCCAAATTAAACCATTAATCAAGCAAAATTCTTGCGTTTTACAACGCAATTTCTCGCCAAATATGTTACCGAGTTCATACACGCAGCCGGTAAAATTAACTCACGGAGACTCTTTGTTGCTATCAGTTCGTTGATTCCGACGAAGGGTCAGTGGCAAAGAGGACTGAATTAAATGCTTTTGCTTAGAGTGACCAGCAGCTTCTGGTATATTGGGGAAGATGTAACCTTCGTGAGTGTAACGCTTTGAAGCCATATATATGACCTTTGACCTTGACGGATGACCTTAACCTTTCACCACTCAAAATGTGCAGCTCAATGAGATACACATGCATGCCAAATATCAAGTTGCTATCTACAATATTGCACAAGTAATGACCAATGTTAAAGTTTTCGGACGGACGGACGGACTGACGGACAGTTCAAAAACTATATGCCACCCTTTAGGGGCATAAAAATACATACATAAGTCTTCTTACCTTATAAAAATATTCTTAATATGTTAACTCAACTTTAAACTAAGTATGCATGACGTCTCTACTTATCTTCAAATTACAAACAAACAGTCAGGATGTAAATATTATGGGCTGACTGTTACAAGAAATTAACAATGCGGATCAAATATTTTACCGAAATAAGAATGTGTGTTTGCTTCTCTTGTTGTACAAAAATCATTCGAGATTTTAATCATGGGTGTTCATTTTCATTAATTAAATATGAAGCGTATGCAATATTCCCAAGTCCTATGGTGTCAACTTTAGACATTTATTAAACATAAACGTTATTTATCACGTACATGCCTACTTAAATCAACGTTAATTAAAAGTTTCATTCATTCAATTGTTGTCTCACTGGCCATTTAGTGTCGGTTCGTAAAAACACCACTAAACATTAATCTCATGAACTATTTTAAGGTTCATATTGCGTAGTATTGGTAGGCTATTAAAGTGTGAAATAAGACACAAATACAAAACTTGTTACATTAATGAAGCCGAAAAAAAAACACCATGTAAACATGCAAATCATAATTGAGTGAAACAAAATATAAACGTATCAGTTTTATTTTATTAATTATTGTTTACTTTATACTCACAGCGTTTGCGTCAACGATAAATCTACAGCTTAGTTAAGAAAGTTGACGGTAGGCAACAGTTTTCGGAAGTCGGATTTTAAGAAATGAAAAATGCTGGAATGCTTTTTGCTTTTTGTCAGATTACGGAAGTCTTACAATAGGAATTCCAAATGTAAACGCCAACGTCTTTTTGCCCTTTAAGATTTATTTTAAAGGCATGTTCCAGCGTTTGGATCACGTGCCTAAATGTCTGCATTAAGTGCATGTCTCCTTTAATATGAAAATAATTGTGCTAATTACAAGCAAACAGTTTAAATGGGAATAAACAAATTTACGTTATTGCTGCCATATGTGAAAAAAGAACTTACTATACGTTGCTACTTAAGTAAACGACATAAGTCTAGGAATCCCAAAAACACAGAACACATGAATGTATACGTTTTTTATTGAATTAGTGTTGTCTCTAAGTGTTTTGCGACTTTATTCAGGTGCAATTCGGCTATTCCTTTTTGTTTTAACATTTCATAAGGGGATGCGAATGGCATGCAAATGGGCGTGTCATGGAATGCGAGGACATGGTGTTTTCATCTATTTCTTGTCTTTTTGTTACAAAAATTAACAAACTTCAAATGAAGTAACCCACGTTATATGAATATTTTATGTTAAGCTCTTTGTTGCATATTGTGACCAGTATTATACTGGCAATTTTGTACTTGCATGTATTGCATTGGCAATAGGATAATGACCTTTAATGTATTGACTATTAGAAAATGACCTGCAAATGTATTGCTCATTGAAAAGTGCTTGTATTGTATTTGCAATTAGGCAATGATCTGTAAAGTATTGGCGATTAGGCTCTACAATAATATTTCTCTGTTGATAGTGTTTCTGGAATTCCATTTTCCAAAATGTACCAAAATCCGATATGACATATTCGCAAATGAGTTGTGTACATAAATTCAAAGTTGAATAAGAAACCATTGACCTATTATTATTTTACTAATATGGCCGATGTCGGTCGGCCTGTGGACAGCATACGTTTTAATTTGTCACTTTTACTGCAAGAAAGTTACAATTATAATTATAGTAATATGGTGTTTTTTCAACGACACTCCAATTCAGCGTTTTACTAAAAAAAGAAAAACACTAACACATTATTTGATCCGTTAAATCATTTATGCCTAGCGTCTAGAAAAAAGGCACTGGCAAACAGCGTTGACCCAGATGAGACGCCGCATGATGCGGCGTCTCATCAGGGTCTGCGCTGTTTGCTTAAAGGACATTTCTGTAAGAAATATTCTAAATACAGAAATAAATATACTAGACATCCCTAATTTTGGAAATAAATTGATCCAATTTAGAAGGATGTGAGAGTCCACTAGGCTTAAATTATTAAACTATTAAGCGATTTAACAGACCACAAACTGTAAATCGACTGTGTTTGCATATTGTAATATAATGCTGAAAACATGATAATGCTTATAGTACAAGTAAGCACACCAATTCAGCACGTTTGGCAAAGGTTTGTGACGATAAACAGACGTAGTCTTTTAAAATATAATATCCTAGTGCAATTAAATAAATTTCATTTCAATAACAATAATTGTAGAGACATAATAAACGCGGCAATACATAAATAAATACCTATTGCATTTACAAGGCGCAATATGTCACTCAATAAAAAACATGAATAATTGTACGTATTATAATGTGAAATTTAAGTATAAATGCAAAACGATTAACACCGCTACGCTATTTCGTTTTCATAATCCACAGTTTGCACTCCATAAACAACATTAATAATTTTATATATTTTAATTTTAAATATTTTATCATGAAATGCATACAAAATAAGGCGGCGGCGCATTTTTTGGCATGTATAAGGCGCTATAGTTTACATAATAAACACCATTAATAATTGTGCATATTTTGTTTTGAAATTTAATTTTTAAGGATAATGTCTGACTCATCAATTTGAAAAGCTCAAAGTAGTGAAAAAACTTCAAATCTGACTTCATCGCCTATACTAATGACGAAAATCAATGTGGTAAAATACAATTTAAGCATGTTAGTTTAAACATATTAATATTAGCTCGATCGCATCGAAAGCCTATGGCTAAGTTGAAACGGTCTTTAGTCCGTATCTTAAGACCCAGTACTTGGTGTCTTTTAGAGTGATCAAACGATTGAACCAATAACCTCCCGACCTTCAAGCATACCTAGCATATTCAAAGACTGCTTTCAGTCTTCATTTAACAGTATACACTAATTGCATGTGGGAAACGACAATCATCATTTAGACTAAAGCGTCTTGAGTCATATACTGTTTGGTATATACATATAATGAAGTCCACTACATATATACTGGAACATTATGTTTCGCCTAACCGTTCGCAAAAAGTTACAAGGGGTGAAAACTTCGAATTTCCTGTTTCTGATAGCGTACCAGATATACTCGTCTCAGAGGTTTACATTTCCTGCTGTTCAAATGCAGATCTTGCACATTGCCCTGTGAAACCCGTTAAGTGTTGATCCCCAACGTCTATCCTGCTGGGATTAATACGCACCATTAAATTAAATATTATTGCAATAACTCATCTTTTTGCTTGTAATGTATTTGTAATCCAAGACACAGGAAAATGAATAAAAGTCAAATTTCTAGGAACATTACGATTACATTACTAACAACTGAGTCAGAATGGACTAGAATGTGAATATTAAGTATTTGAAATGAGCACCGTAATGATGCACCGCTTGGGTTAGGTCTTATCCAACATGACGTCGGAAATTGCAACGCAGAATTATAGATACTTAATTTAACATCTTCCTAAAAACGATGAATATATGTTTACAAAGCTAATCGTGATTCTAATTTTGGAAAATTGCCGCAAAAGCATGAGTTTCTTATTATTTCCGAACATACTGGAATTGTTTTCACTAATGAAACAAATATTCACACAGGATAAAGTGCGTTTTTTACAAATTTTATTGCACTTTTCTTCTATACCTAATATTAATTACGCGATAAATGGCAATAAAAAATATATTGTAAAGAACGTGTTGATAAGACGATCACGTGCGGAACCCCACATCGTAGGCTGTGCTTCTGAACGAGCAGACGTTATATAACAACGAACTGTTATTTGTTTAGGCATCAAATTACATAGCACTGATTAAAACATAAATATTATATGAGAAATAAAGCCCTAACATGTTGTTTGTTTCGACTTACATCGAAAAATCTCATAAGGATATGTAGTTCGACGAAATAACATGCTAAGACATAGGTCTGGAAAAAGAATTTGTGTTATGTAAAATTTGCTTGTACTCAAGAACAATTAAAGCTAATCACGGTAAAATATAGCAAAGAAATAAGACGCATATCAACATATGTGAGGCACTTGAAACGTTTAACAGTTGTCTTCACTTAAACTAATCATTCTTCCAACTGCTTAAAGATGTCATCATTTATAGTGAATGTTAAAATCTTAAGCAAACATCAAACGGAAATCAAAATGAAAAAGTTACACGCAATGTAATTGGTAATTTATTCAGTTGAAAATGTATGTTCACGTGAAACATGCATTCTCATAGGTCCATAAGTATAAGTAGACAAATGTTTCTTAGTTTTCCCTTGAGCATCCGCAATCACGTGATAAAAACTGCAGTGCAGTACATGAACGATTTCCTGAGGGAATGATTATAAGCCCCGATGCTATTACACAAAGCATTCGCCTGTAAAATACTTGACACCGCAAGTTATGTAAGCGTATTTGAGACGTCGGACAATTTAAATATGATTTATGACTTTGTCTCCTCAATTGCCGGGGTCCTAGAGTCGTTTATGTGTTGTATATGCAGTTATTACAGGCATTTGGTAATGTCATGACTTCATGGTTTGTTAACTTCCATTTTTACGGTTTTTATCAAATTGATTGATATGAATTTGTTCACTATGAGAGATTTGCTAAAACATATACAAACTCAGTATTCCATAATTGTTATTATGTAGATTTGAACTCTTGAATTATTTCGCATGACACGCTGTCCAATGACTGTGAACATAATTAATGTACAGAGTCATTTAAAAATCTCACAATAAATGACATAGTTATGGCCCGGACAAGCTCATTTATGGCCATTTTTCACTATTGAACTCCAAGTGTGACCTTGACCTTGAAGATATCGACGTTATTCTTTCGCATGACACATTGTCCAATGATTGTGAACAAATGTACCAAGTAATTTTAAAATCTCACAATTAATGACATAGTTATGGCCCGGACAAGATCATTTACGGCCATTTGTGACCTTTGAACTCACAGTGTGACCTTTACCTTGGAGATATCGACGTAAATCGTTCGCGCGACACACCATCCAATAATGGTGAACACATGTGCCAAATGATTATAAAATCTCACAATGAATGACATAGTTATGGCCCGAACAAGCTCATTTATGGCCATTTTCGACCTTCGAACTCAAAGTTTGACCTTAACCTTGGAGATATCAACGTAATTCTTTCGCGCGACACACCGGCCAATGGTGCTGAACAAATGTGCCAAATGATTTTAAAATCTCACAATGAATGACATAGTTATTGCCCGGACAAGCTCATTTATGGCCATTTTTGATCTTTGAACTCAAAGTGTGACCTTGACATTGGAGATATCGACGTAATTCTTTCGCGTGACATACTGTCCAATGATGGTGAACAAATTATCCAAATGATTTTAAAATCTCACAATAAATGATAAAGTTATGGCCCGGACATGCATTTGACCTTTCTTTGAACTCAAAGTGTGACCTTGACCTTGGAGATATCGACGAAATTCTTTCGTGCGACACACCGTGCATTGATGGTAAACACATTTGTCAAATGATTTTTAAATCTCACAATAAATGATAAAGTTATGGCCCGGACATGCATTTGACCTTTGAACTCCAAAAGTGACCTTGACCTTTGAGATGTTGATGTATTTTTCTCACACGAAACACCGTCCCATGATGGTGAACAAATGTACCAAGTTATTTCAAAATCTAACGATAAATGACATAGTAATGGTCCGGACAAACTTTCGGTTTAAAACACACTAAGTGACCCTGTGACCTAGTTTTTGACACGGCATGACCCATCTTTAAAATTGAACTATACATCATCTAGATACAACTTGTGACCAAGTTTGGTGAAGATCGGATGAAATTTCGGAACAGACAGACAGACCGACAGACCGACCGACCGACCGACCGACAAAGTAACTCCTATATAGCCCCCATTACCAATGTTAATGGGGGTATAATTACTTTAATGTAATATAAAAGTAACAATCTATGATATGTTTCAAACTTTGTCTTCTTCACAGCATACGTGTAAAGCATTCTGGTAAGTTTAACCCTTTGCCTGCTGGGAAATTTGTCGTCTGCTAAAATGTCGTGTGCTGAATTTCTAAAATTAGCATTTTCTTCGATTTTTTTTTAAAGAATACTTTCAGAATAGCAAACAGTTTGGATCCAAGTGAGACGCCTATGAACGTGGCGTCTAATCTGGATCCAAACTGTTTGCAAAGGTCTTCAAAATTCGGTTCCAGCACTGAAAGAGTTAAGCCATCAATCAGTCTACAGCCCATTATAGAACTCGCGAATTTATTAATTAATAACAACATGGAATTATATATATATGTCATTCTTGATCAAATATGCTTTGTTCGTTCGTTTACTGTAAATTTTCTAATACTATTTCAAATTAAGTTTCCAACAAATTTCAACGCAGCTTCATCACATATATTATTCGTGAACAGCACATTGCAAAGCTTTCGACATGTAAGTCAATGGTTAACCACATAATGGGCCTTAAATATTGCCACAATATTCGTAAATTTTGTGGGTAAATCACAAACATATTTAATTAATAGAGTTTTCACAGCGTGACGCTGCAATTTTAACAGGTGAAACGTTAGCATAAATCCAGTGGCACGTTCGTTTATTAAAGTGAAAGCATATAGGCAAAACGAAGACGCCTTGTAAATTTGAGGGGTTTCGTGTACATAATACATAAACGCAGTTTTTAGTTCATTTCACATTTGCATATGTATGCATTTCTGTGCCACCTTGCACCGAAACTTCGTCACGCCTTACACGCTGAAAACAAACTAACCGACATACTGAACGATCACAGGTTTGAATGACCTGGTACAGTTTATTAAGTTTAGGTACATGTGTTAGTAAGCAGAAACAATATAAAGTATCAAGTAGCCTCGCTCTGGGAAAACAGGGCTAAGTGCAAGTTCGTAAACTGTCTTCCTAGATAAGCCTGTGCAGTCCGCACGGGCTGAATAGGAACAACACTTTCCGCCTTTATGGAATGTTCGTGTAAAGTACCATTTTTTCGGAGCGAGACTGCTATACAAGACAAAACATACAAACGACAACACAAGACAAAACATACATCAACTATTAAAACAGAGCTCGCAGTCTTGGAGCTGGCATAACTATTGCCACGACCAAAAACTTCCCAAATTGTTAAATCCCTTAATAGTTTAGAGAAGATTTTTGTATTCGACGATACGTTTGTCATGTAACAAATAGGAAATACATAAAAAAAAACTGGTAAAGAATGTCTAATTCATAACAATTTTATATGAAAACATGAAAAACGGACTTTATGCATGTGCGCAAAGTGTCGTCCCAGATAAGCCTCGTCCCAGATTAGCCTTTGCAGTCATCACAGGCTAATTAGGGACGACACTTTCTGCTTTTACAAATTTTGTCTTTAAATAACGTCCCTTTTGGAAGGAAATTCAGTCTAGGCGGAAAGTTTCGTCCCTGATTATTCTGTGCGGACTGCGCAGGCTAATCTGTGACTCAATTTAACGCTCATGAATTAAGCCCCATTTTCACAAAACGTGGTTCAAAATATATAATAAACCTTTATAAAAGAGTTAGGCATGATGATTTGTACAATTATTTCACGATTTGAGAATTATTCACAATTGTATCAATTTACTGAAAATCTGTGTTCTTTTATATATTTTAAAACAGTTGTCAGATAACAATGTATCATTTTCCGCCACATAACTTAATACTCATCGGAAAAAAAGTTCTATGTAAAAAAGTAAATCACAAGCAAGTTCAATCCTATAAAAGATGACATAAAGTGTGATGCTATCAAACGCAGCCAATTATAATGTCGCTATATGTTTATAATTTCTAGATGATCGCTTTGGGAAATTGCGATTTTGTGCATAGCAGTTGCAAGCAAAATGTGCGCAGTAAACTGCACCATGGCTTGGCAACAGATACTTTGGCAGAACTAGATTGGCCGAATTGTTTGCATACTGTGACAACGTATATAAGATTGCTGACACCTCATGTCTGATAAAACCAGATTCACACGAATACTAAGAGCATTCCTTTACATATGAGGCGAATTCTGGGAAAGCGGGGTTTAATGCGTATTCGTTTCGTGTAGTCAAGATTAGCCTGTGCATTCCGCACATGCATTAAGCCCAGTTTTCCCAGAACGCGCTTGTCAGCCGAATTTTTTATACAGTGACGAAGTATAACACTGGCCTGTGTCAGACGTCAGAGAAAACAAGATTCAAACGAAACTAAATTCCTATGAATGCACATTGTTTTCTTGCGATTACTAATTCCTTAGTATATGAGTGTAATCATTATAATGGAAGCGTTCAAACTTACATAACTTTAACAGCATGTTTTGTTTATTCCATCCGTTCTTTTGTATTTCAATAAGTAACAATGTAATGAATGGACATCTATGTATGTTAAATTGTTATGAACATTTGTTTTCACAAGCCTTTCAATGTTAACATGCATCTTAAATTTTAAGTAATTCACCAATAATTCTTTAAGTGTGTACATTTTATTAAGTCTTAATTTCGGGGCACACTTCCTCTTCTCAGATTCTTCGCAAAGATAGCAATAGGGTTTTAAGACGACAGAGAAACATGTTTCAGAAACATTCCCATTGCTGAGCGGTCTGTTTAAATATCTTATATAACATCTCTACGGCCATATAAATGTGACAACAGTATTGTTTCTATTACCGTTAATCAGCACACTAAATATGTCAGAGATAATTCCAGTCAGAATTGAACCACATCGTTTTTTGTTTCATTGACACGCTTTACATGTTAGACAATACGAAATTGCAGCCCATCCTTAAATATTTTAGTATTCAATTTGATCGTTAAAAACGACTTTATAAATTGCTAATGCGAGTGAACAAGATATCAAGTTTAAATATCTAAGAAGCAAATAACACAATGATTTAAAACCATGACCTTAGGCCCCAAGACTGTTTTATAGATCATCTTTGCACACATTTTACAGTGGATTTAGTCGTCGCTTATGTAGACAATAAAACGATCGCATTCACTTAATGCACGTTGGTGCAGTCTATTCAACGCTAAACGTAAACATTAACATAGCTATAAAAAGCTCTATAAAATAAAAGTGCACACGCTATCGAATCTTGACATTTTTGTTGGATAAAAACAATCGATTATTGTTTCTTTAACAGCCTTATTAATGTACTTAAGTGACAAACGTTACATTAAAACATTGGATTCGAAACGTATAACAAACGCGCACGAGTCGTCGCCGTAAGAAAATGCGGAGTGCACAGGCTAATAAATGAATTATTTGTGTAAGGTCTTACCTTTACAAATCACCACAATAAATCCTGAATTATTCTGCTAATTCAACAGCGTGGTATCCATTCACAAAATGAATAAAATCATCCAGATACGGAGTGCGCAATAATTCTTAGCTAAATTTCAAAGTCAAAATCCACAGAATATGAACTCGCAATCACAAATGATGGAAACTCAAATAACAAAAGTATCTGAATAAATCTATCAACCAAACGGCATCAATGTTTTAAATCCTAATCTGCGTCTAATTTATCATTAAATTGGGTGCACGCGACGCACAGACAGACAGACAGACAGCGGTAGAATCAGCTAGTTAGGCAAACTAACTAACACTACTCTGGGTTTTAATCTGAAAGAGTGGTGAAAACCGACGCAGCGTTCGGTGTCTCGCATAGCACGAGAAATGACTGACGATGAGGTAAAGTTTACAATCTACATCGTCAGCTGAAACGCGTATGTGAACGTTAATAATCATTGCGCTTTATGTTAATGCATTATTTCCGCTACAATGGCGCGACGCAATATTATTTTGAACAGTAAGTAAAAAAAATGAAATCTAATTTTATCAAAGCACTTTTTTCGACAACAGCGGCGGAGCAAAATGTTATTTCCAAGTGCATGTAAACGATGTATTATTATTATTGATTTACTTAAATTGAGATCAGTTGCGTTAATATTGTTAACCGTGTTAATCCTCTTCTTTTCAATAGCAGTGGCTAAACAAATTGTACTATCTTAAATGTATTTATCAAGTATAATGTAATAAATATATAAATTTTTTTGAATATAATTTGGTTACATTGCGAAGAAATTGCAAACAGGTGCCCTTCACATACTAGTATATGAACAATCACTGCCCAAAATTGACAACACTGTAAAACGGTGACCTAAATTGTAATTGACTGAATGCATTTGTGTGTTTTGATGAATCTTTCCCCATAACAGTGACTCTAATAAAAAAAGTGATTCAGCTGCTTTATTCATTATCATTTTCCGAACATGTTTTGTTATTATGAGTTAACACTACGAGTTTAAACGCACTACTTTTTGGAAAAACTAGTCGTGCAACAAATTTCGTGATGGTGAGGCTGCAATTAACCCATTTATGCCCAGTGGACTCTCCCATCCTTCTAAATTGGATCAATTTATTTCCAAAATTAGGGGTGTCAAGTATATTTATTTCTATATTTAGAATATTTCATAAAGAAATTCATTTAAGCAAACAGCGCAGACCCAGATGAGACGCCGCATTATGCGGCATCTCATCTGGGTCTACGCTGTTTGCCAAGACCTTTTTTCTAGACGCTAGGCAAAAATGGGTTAAATAACATATATTAATTAATACATCACCATAATAACTTTATGTATGTAAGTGTTATGTATGTAAATGACAAGACATTTTGACAGAATACATTTGTTAAAACTGTGAAATGTTTCTTTCACCAAGTAACTTTGGAAATAAAGAGCTTTGTGTCACATAATTAATTTTTGATTATGATACACATTGTTTTATGTTTTTTTGTAACATTGACACACCTGCAAAAATAAATGTGCTAACTTTATACTGTGTACTTGATTAATTATCTTACCAATTCATGTAAGGACGCTAGGCATAAATGGGTTAAGTTGGATGGTATATAGGGTGGTTCAATTTAAGAAATGAATACATCAACTGGTTGATCTGTAACTGTTGATACAATTCATTATTATATGTATTGAATGCATTGACTGTGTAATGTGGTATGTTTCATTTTGTGAAATAACTCTAATGCGATACAAAAACACAACTTTTTTATAATAGTTTTTTCCCTTATCATTAAAATGTCCATGATCTAATGTTGGTTAAAATGAACCCGCAGTTATCTGATGTATTCAATGAAGCATTACTGTTGTCACTTTAAAGCGTCCAACTGACATTGTGTAGATGATTTAAAACGAAAATAATTTGTAAAAAAAAAACCGTATCCACAAAGTATGTGTGTACCTATCTGTGGGAAACCAGGTAGGTCATTAATTACACGCGCTATAGAGTTTACTGTTTCTTTGTCATAAGGTTTTTGCACATTAGACTGAGCCTTTACATATTGGAATTTCCTAGATGAAAGGCAGATACAGTTTCAGACTTTATATCAGCCGATTGACCTGCCTCAACTTTTGCAATCAATCATTTTACGAAACGAAATGTATATGATAACATTGATGTTTTCTGTTTTTCTCATCGACTGCTGATTAATTTTCCAATATATCGACTTAGGTATTGAAAACAAAAACAATGTTCAAACCAGCATCTACAGTTAATATTAGATTAGAATGTAATACCACTGCTACAACAGTGGCTACAACTGTTGACACACACAGACAGACAGACAGACAGACAGACAGACAGACAGACAGACAGACAGACAGACAGACAGACAGACAGACAGACAGACAGACAGACAGACAGACAGACAGACAGACAGACAGACAGACAGACAGACAGACAGACAGACAGACAGACAGACAGACAGACAGACAGACAGACAGACAGACAGACAGACAGACAGACAGACAGACAGACAGACAGACAGACAGACAGACAGACAGACAGACAGACAGACAGACAGACAGACAGACAGACAGACAGACAGACAGACAGACAGACAGACAGACAGACAGACAGACAGACAGACAGACAGACAGACAGACAGACAGACAGACAGACAGACAGACAGACAGACAGACAGACAGACAGACAGACAGACAGACAGACAGACAGACAGACAGACAGACAGACAGACAGACAGACAGACAGACAGACAGACAGACAGACAGACAGACAGACAGTTTATTTCCATCCAATAAGGCATTTAAGCCCACGAGGACATATATACAAGTGTTGACGAACAGTGTAGACTAGAATACAAAATTTTAACAAAAGTTGTAGTTGTATGTTTCCAACATTTGGAGAAGATCACTTTGAGAACAATATTTCAAAAAAACATACATGCAAGATAATTCTGAAACGTTTTCTAAGCATTTAACCAATCTATTTTAAACTATTATACAATATGTTCTTATTTTAGAGGTTTTTCAATCAACTACTTTGGGTAGTATAGCTGCCTATATTTATTTTTTGTCCTTGTACCGATTACTAGATGATATTCTATTAACAATTTAGAAACATAGAAATTGGTTTTTAAAATGTAGCATACATTTATCCTGATTTGTTTCGTACTATCAAATATCATCATATAACCATGATAGTATGTTGTTTAAAAGAAGCCTTTTAGGGCTGTATTCTAAACATATACATCGATTTAACAAACAATGACAAAAGAGTAGTAATATATACACATTTACATAAATATGCCATATTACACCACTTTATCCTGCATTAAATGGTTTCTCTACATCGACCTCTTCGGATATGTTTATAAATTTAGTTCAATTTTACTATTACGAAAAAACAAGTAAAATAACCAATCGCAAAGAACCTTTAAATACAAAAATATAATATAGTTTAATCATTTAACTTGTATGAATTATATATCTATCACAGAGGGTATTCTAAGATCTATGGAATTAACATTAAGAGTGCCATAGATATATATACCTGATGCCGTTCATACTGATCAGCTACTGCTTATATTGCTGCTACTACTGCTAATGTTATTTCTACTGATAAAATATTTAGTTTACTACTAGAGACTTGGTATAACCACAACAAACGGGAAACTGGTTTGTGGATGTTTTGAGCAAACAACATACCAGAAACGTTTTAATGATGATTTTTCAAATTGAAATGGCCCTGACCGTATATGAGTCTGATCTAATTAATAAGTATTATAAATATGCATGCATCTGAAAGTTGCAATTAATGTTTTAAAAGAGAACCACGATATTCGATAATATCGAATTCCTTTTCATTATCGCAATTTTCCAAGTTAAAGTGTTTTCATTTTTTAATGTGATTGTTATTATTAAATTATTGTCAAGATCCAATTTACCCGGCTATTCGTAATGAAATTCATAATGAAAAACACGATGTGTTTGTGAAACACTATGTCCCCCACTCGTCCCATATATTTGACCTTTGACCTTGAAGAATGACATCGACCTTTCACCGCTCAAAATGTGCAGCTCCATGAGATACACATGCATGCCAACTATGAAGTTGCAAAAATTATGGCAAATGTTTGACGCAAACAAAAAAAACAACAACAACAAACAGACAGGGCAAAAACTATATGTCCCCCAGTATAGACTGGGGGACATAATAACCGCAACGCAAAAAGTTGTATTTAGAACTCGCAATAACTAGCCCATAAATGGCATTATTAATTGCGCATATTTTAATTTGAAATTTAATTTGACAAGGATGCTTGCTGACTCGTCAATGTGAAAACCGCGAAAAAAGTCGTTCGTAAAGGCCTGGTCTGGGAAAACTGTGATTAATGCATTATACAGAGGCTAATCAGAGGCGACACTTTCGCCTAAACTGGATTTTTTTAATATAAAAATGAACAACAACGAAGCATTCCATAAAATCAGAAAGTTTCGTCCCTGTGCGCACGTTCATGCATTAAGAGCTGTTTTCCCAGAACGCGGCTCTATTAAAGTCAGAAGTGCAAAACATCAAAACATCCATCATAGTCTAGACTTGTGACGAAAATACAATTTGGATACCGATCGTTTACATAAATGTATAACATATGCACATACGAAGCAATACTAGAAAAAACAACATTTCAAGATTATAAAAAATGTTTTAAAAGCTGTCATTCTCCATTAAAATTAATGTAACATACGTGTACGAGCGTATTCCTTAAATACCATCGACCCTTTAGACGAAATCATATATTTACGCGAACACGCAAATTCGTTATTTTTTATTATGGAAACCGTGAGGATTTTACGTCAGCCATTTTCCGATGTGAGTTTGCACCCGGAATCAGCGAAAAGTAATATTCCACGCATACTTATGATTTTACAGTAGGCCAATTTGAACCCTTGAGCAGCACTTAACAAAATAGCGTGCTCAGCGAAATGTAGTGGGCATATTTCGCAAAATCGGCAAAAAAGACACCCAGAGCATTTTATTAACAATACATTTGAAATATATTTCCCCAAAATGATGGTAAAAAAGATGAATATATGCTTACACAGCTTTACGGGATGCTAGTTTAGGACTTTGTTATTTTTACGAAAATTCGGAAATTGCTTTCAGAAATGAAACAAATATTCACGCATGCTTTATAGCTTCGTCTTTACCTTTTTCATGCCGTTTTATTCCAAGTTTAGAGATTAATTACCCGATAAATCGCGATGTAACATATACGTATATTTAGAATTTTAGATCATATCACGATAAGACGATCACGTGGGGAATCCCACATCGCGAGCGTGATCTCTGGGAACGAATAACAGTTAAAGCAGCATGGCTGTAATTTATATTAGGCACGAAATACATAACACTGATTAAAAACATAACGTTGGAATGGGTAGTAAATAAGAAAAGAAGTTGTTTTATTTCGACTAACATCGCCAAATTACATATGATAATTATGTAGGTCAACCAAACAATTTTTTACAATAAAAAAGATATTGTTAGCCGTAAAACTGTTGTGTGCTTTCTGTTTCCAGTAACCAGAACGACCATTATTTCTGTTGCTATCCCTACAATATATTCTCAAATTAATTTGCTTTCGCAAAATTAACGTGTTCATATAAAACAGATGTGTTGCATCGTTACTTAGAATACTCATACGATTGTCATTGTTTAAGTACAGTAGTTTGCATAACTTGTGAATGGTCAGTTAATGAAAATAGGTTTGGTCGACCTAGCTCTTCAATTTGATTGGCGATATAAGTGGAGCAAAGCAACTTTTTAGTTGTTCGCTTGCGAACAACTTATTTGAATGTTGTGCGTTGAAAGTCGGTCTGCTCTTAACTACGCTAAGAACGATAACCGTTGCTATTCATAATCTGAGGCTATTAATAGATGCTGATAAAGAAGTATAGTGGGATGTTGTGTAACCTCGTTAAGAGTGCAGCTGCTACAGCGGGGTTAAATTTGATATGCCTGGAAAACATTCTTTTGTTCTCAACAGACAGCGGCAATCTTTTGTATTCACGGGTGCTAACAACGCAATAGTAGAAAGTTAAGTTTGTTTACATTCACAGTTCTCAATTAATAAAAGGTTGAACATGAGTTCACCAATTACTACAGGTACACTATAGACAACAACACAAATGCTATATACTCGCTAGACTTTGAAATAAAGTTTGCAATTTAAGTTTCTAAATAATTAAGTTAAAATAGAAGTTTAACTATTGTGTTTGTTAACTTGTAAGTCGCATATTCACCGCATGAAATGCTAGTTATCATTGTCAAACCACACATTAGTGTAAGTAGATAACAATTATACTACGGGAGTGCACATCATAATAATGTCCTCACGTGCCTTATTATGAGTGTATTTCTTCACCATCGAAATAAATCGTATTTTAATATTTGATTTACGCGCAGTTTTCTTTCTACACATTTAAATCACACTTTCATAGCCGAGTCATGCGAAAATGGGTCTTATGCGTTTCGGCCAGCGTATCTTAAGCGAAACTGTGCATTTGCGCAGTCTTTTCAGAGGCGATGCTTTTCACTATAAAACCACCCAATGTATTATGGTCTCATTATGTATCTCCTGACCAGACTGAACATACAGAGAGTAGTCCGGAATTCATTACACTGAATAGTGATACATCCTTCGCTCTTAGCACAGCCACAATGCTGTAGCCAAAGTTAAGAGGATTAATCTCGAATCAGCCTATGAAATATTCGAATATATTCATGCGTGTCTGCTGGCGTTATGTTAAAGTCATTTAAGGTGGAAAGCTGGGTGAAACAGTTACGCCGAAAAAGCGCATTAGTGCTCTATATCCATGTTAGGTCAGAGTTGTTGACACCGCGTGAACTGCTATGGAAACAAGTAATGCATAAACAACAAAGTACGGGTCAACAGGGCTGTCTGTATGACTGCCAAATTCGCGAGTAAAAAGTATTGCTCGCAGATTTATTTTTTATTTATTTTCATCAATTATCTTATGTATATTTAGAATTTGTACATGGTGTCAAAAATCAAAAGTTTTGTACAGGGAATAATTATAATATTCTTAGTAAGATAGGTATTCGATATTCCAACAATATTCATTTAATATGATGGTGCTGGCATATTGTCTTTATATTCAGTTCTCATTACCATGTTCATCATACTTTCTATGCTTTCTGAACTTCAAAAAAGGGCCATGTTGTTGTAATTTTGTCTAAGTTATCTCTATAAAATAAATAGGATGAAAACAAAGTGCACACACATCTGAACCCGTGAGTTAAGACACCCTTTCCATAAATTTGAATGGCTTGTTTTGATTAAAACTTGAGATTAATTTTGAAAAATGAGTTGCGTCTTAAATTATTCAATAGCGAACAACTCCGGTGCCTTCAGCGCTTTGAATTACTCTGTATTTGATTCTTTCTACAATTGCATCACATGCCCGAACTGCGGTTATAATAATGTAATAATGAATAACTTGCATCGACTACTGAGTAACAGCACGATATTATGCGACTGACAAGATCGCGGTTTCGACAGGCATTGTCATAAAGTACGGCGTCATAAGTGATACGTTCCTTACAAAACGAAATTACAGACTTGATACCAAGAGTTTAAAGTTTAACACGCTGAAATGGAAGAAATGTGTAAACCACATATGGCGAGACACTTAAAACGTTTAACAGTTGTTATCACTTAAACTAATCATTCTACCAACTGCTACAAAATGTCATCATGTGAAGTCAATATTGTATTATTGAGCAAATATACTATGGAAATAAATGTTTAAATGTTACAGGCATTCTGATTGGTCAATATTTAAGTTAAAGATTTATTTTCATATGTAACAATAATTTTTTCTGGTTAATATAATAAGATGGAATATACTGTATTGTTTATCTTGCGTTTTAGCAATGAAGCGCTAAAAACTTAACTGAAGTAAATGAGCGATTTACTGAGGGAATTAAGCCTCGATGTTTGCACTCATATTATGTGAAGCATTCGCTTGTAAAATACTTTCGGCGACATCACGATTTGAATAAACGAAATTAAGACGCAGAACGGTTTAAATATGAGTTATGAATGTGTGCATTATCTTTTCAAGAGTGAATTATGTGTTGTAAATGCAGTTATTACAGGCCTTCATGACACAACTTCGTGGTTTGTTAACTTCCATTTCCACAGATTTTATCAACTTCATTAAATTGAATAATTTGATAGGAAGGTCTGCATTTGCTTCAAATAAAATAAAACTGAATAAACCATAAATGTTATTTTAGAGATTTAAATAGTCATCTATTAAGAACATTTAGTAAACATTACCATAGCGTACAATAAAATTATGCAATATGTATATTGCCATATAAAGGCCACCCAAATTTCATTACATTTGACAAAATGTTATTAAATGATTTCTAAAAAAGTTGTGTTATAATTGACAACGGCTTGTTACATAATGTATTGCACAAAATATTTTTTGTTCGTTAACTTAACATTTTCTCATACTGTCTTCACTTAAAGTTTCACACTTATCTCAATGTAGCATCATCACCAATATAGATCGAGAAGAGCAGATTGCAAAAGCTTCAAAATATAATTTAATGTATCTACCAAATTTGGCTTAAATTTTGCGGATAAATCACACACATATTGAATTAATTCAGTTTTCACAGTGTTGTCCTGCAATATTAACTGATGAAACGTTTACATAAATCCCGTGATATGCATTGAAGTGCATATAAGCGAAGGCGTATAGAAAAAAAGAGAAGACGCCTTGTGGATATGTGGGTTGCATTTAAATAATGCATCAATGCAGTCTTAGGTTAGCGACATTCTACATTTGCATATGTATGCAGTTCTGTTGGGCCTTTCATCAACATTTTGTAATGGATTAACCCATTCATGCCTAGAGTACTCTCCCATCCTTCTAAATTGGATAAATTTATTTCCAAAATTAGGGATGTCTAGTATATTTATTTCTATATTTAGAATATTTCTTACAGAAATTCCTTTAAGCAAACAGCGCAGACCCTGATGAGACGCCGCATTATGTTTGCCAAGGCCTTTTTCTAGACGCTAGGCATAAATGGGTTAAAGAAGCAAATCACTGACACATTGTTTGATCCGTTAACTATTCGGCGATTTAACAGACCACAAACTATAAATCGACTGTGTTTGCATCTTTAAATATGATGCTGAAAACATGAACATGCTTATAGTACAAGTAAGCACACCAATTCAGCACGTTTGGAAAGATTTTGTGATGATAAACAGACGTAGTTTAAAAAAATATAATTTCTTAAGTGCGATGACATAAATAACATTTCAAATACAACATAATTGTAACGTCATAATAAACGCGACAATATAATTATTAAATGCATATTGCATTAGCAAGGCGCAATATTTAACTCAATAAAAAAATTAATAATTGTGCGTATTATAATGTGAAATTTAATTATAAATGCATAACGATTAATACCGCTACGCTATTTAGTTTTTATAATGCGCAGTAATTCGAACTATAAACAACATTTATAATTATTCATATTTTAATTTAAAATATTTTATTATGAAATGCATAACAAATAATGCCGCGGCGCTTTTTTTGCATTTATAAGGCGCAATAGTTTACGTAATAAACACCATTAATAATTGTGAATGTTTTGATTTGAAATTTAATTTGAAAGAATTATTACTGACTCATCAATTCGAAACCTCAAAGTAGTATTTCATAAATTTCTGAACAATCTTAGTCACAAGTGCAAAAAATCAAAGCTGACATCGCCGCTTATACATATGGCGAAAACCAATGTGGTACAAGACAATTCAAATCCATTTAGCATATTAGTTTAAACCTATTCACATAAGCTCAATTACATCGTTAGCCTACGGCTTAGTTAAAACGCTCTCGTGTCCGTTTCTTGGGAATAGAACCAGTACGTGGTGTCTTTGTGAGAGATCAAATGAACGCTACCACGCTGGAGATTGAACCCATGACCTCCCGACCTTCAAGCATATTTACATACAGCTTTCATTCTTCATTTAAAAATTTATACTTATGACATGTGAGGAACGACAATCATCATTTCGACTAAATCGTCTTTAGTTATATTCTTTATGGTATTTAGAGAAAATGAAGCCGACTAAAATGTACTGGAACATATACTGGAACCTAACCGTTACCGATTTCAAAAAGTTGCAAAAAATGAAGTCTTAGAATTTCCTGTTTCTGATAGCGTAACAGATATACTAGTCTCAGAGGTTTACATTTCCTGCTGTTCAAATGCAGATCTTGCACATTGCCCTGTGAAACCCGTTAAGTGTTGATCCCCCACGTCTATCCTGCTGGGATTAATATGCACCATTAAATTAAATATTATTGCAATAACTCATCTTTTTGCTTGTAATGTATTAGTAATCTAAGACACAGGAAAATGAATAAAAGTCAAATTTCTAGGAACATTACGATTACATTACTAACAACTGAGTCAGAATGGACTAGAATGTGAATATTAAGTATTTGAAATGAGCACCGTAATGATGCACCGCTTGGGTTAGGTCTTATCCAACATGACGTCGGAAATTGCACCGAAGAATTATATATATTTAATTTCACGTCGTCCCCAAAACGATGAATATATGCCTGCAAAGCTTAACGTGATTCTAGTTTAGGAAAAGTGCCGGAAAAGCATCAGTTTGTTCTTATTCCCGAACATACTGGAATTGTTTTCATTAATGGAACAAATATTCACACAAGCTTAAGCGCTTTTTTCTTTAAGTTTTATTGCAGTTTTCTTCCAAACTTAATATTAATTACTCTATAAATGGCAATAAAAAATATTAAGGTAAAGAACGTATCGAAAGGACGATCATTGCGGAACCCTACAGCGTAAACTTTTTCCTTTGAACGAGGAGCAGTTATAGAGCAATGAACTGTTATTTGTTGAGACATCAAATACATACCACTGATTAAAAAATAAATATGGCATGTGAAATTAAGCACAAACATGTTGTTTGTTTCGACTTATATCGCACAATTGCATAAAGATAGATAGTTCGACGAAATAACATGTTCAGACGTAAATTTGGAAAAAAAGAGTTATTGTTATATTAATGCGTAAACATGTTGTTCGTTTTCCGTGTCCACTAAGATGACCGACCCGAATTATTTGTGTTTTCTCTCAATCACGTTTGACAAATTTAATTTGTATTTGCAAAATTAACTTGTACTAAAACAGACGGGATGAATTGATATTTTTTAATTACTATCAATGAACATACTTTGTTAAAAGAAATCGAAAAAACTGTTTTAACTTAACGAACACACATTTGATCTAAATACCTACCCCGTTTGTTGTGGCGATGTTAGTAAAAACACGTAGTTTATTGTTTTACGAAGTTGTTTTCTTCTTGTGAAAATGGCATCAGGTTCCCAAACTGCATAAGTAATGATAATACCATATAATTTGTTATGCAAAAACATCATGATATCATTAAACAATGGATGTGTTTGTCAGAAACACAATGCCCCCTTTTGCGCCGCTTTAAAGCCATATATTTGACCTTTTACCTTGAAGGATGACCTTGAACATTCATAATGTGCAGCTCCATGAGATACACATGCATGCCAAATATCAAGTTGCTATCTTCAATATTGCAAAGGTTATGACCAAGGTTAAAGTTTAGTGACAGACACATAGGCACACAGACACACAGACAGACGGGCCAAAACAATATACACCCGATCATTCGATCCGGGGGCATAAAGACACCATTAGTTAGAAATCGAAAAAACGTTAAGCCCTTTTTTTATAGAAATTGGAAACGAAATAACGTACTTGATAAAAACAATTTAATTTAAGCACGGTAAAATATAGGACATAAATAAGACACATTTGAACATATGCGAGACACTTGAAACGTTGTACAGTTGTCTTCACTTAAACGAATCATTCTTCCAACTGCTTAAAGATGCCATCATTTAAAGTAAATGTTTAAATCTTAAGCAAACATCAAACGGAAATCAAAAGTCAAAAATTACACGCAGTATAATTGGCGATTAATAACGTTTGAAATGTATGTTCACGTGAAACATGCATTCTCATAGGTCCTTATAAGTACACAAATGCTTCGTTGTTTTGCCTTGCACATCAGAAATCACGCGATGAAAACTTAAGTGCAGTACATGAACGATATACAGAGGGCATTACGCCTCGATGTCTACAGTGCTATTATACGAAGTATTCGCTTGTAAAATATTTGAATCGACAGCACTAGTTGCATAAGCGTATTTGAGACGTCGGACAATTTAAATATGATTTATGAATGAGGGCATTATCTCTTCCATTGCCGGGTTCTTAGAGTCGTTGATGTGTTGTAAATGTAGTTATTACTGGCCTTTGGTAATGTCATGATACAGCTTCATGGTTTGTTAACTTCCATTTTTACAGTTTTTATCAAATTGATTTATTTTTTCACGAGGAGAGATTTGCTAAAACATATCCACACTCAGTATTTCATTATTGTTAATATGTACATTTTATAATATTCTATTAAGAAAAAAAATACCATAATGTAACATAAAATTATCGATCTAAGATATTTTCAAACTGAGTCTACTTCACAGCATTATTGTAAAAGCTTTCTTGTAAGTTTAAGTCATCCAATCTGTTTTTACAGCCTACGCGAATTTATTTATAATTGACAACATGGGATTAAATACATGTCATCCTTTATCAAAGATGCTTTGTTCGTTTACTGTAAATGTTCTAATACTATTTCAAATGAATGTTCTCACACATTTTAACGCAGCTTCATCACATATATTATTCGCTAACAGCACATTGGAAAGGCTTTAAAATGTAAGTCATTAGTTCACCACCTAATGGGCTTTAATGTTCCCACAATATTCGTGAATTATGCGGGTAAATCACAAATATATTCAATTAATTGAGTTTGCAGTCTTTAGTTAGAGACATTTCACATTTGCATCTGCATGCATTTCTGTGCCACATTGCACCGAAACTTTGTCACGCCTTAAACGCTGAAATCAAACTAATCGACATACTGAACCATCACACGGTTGAATGACTTGTTACAGTTTATTAAGTTTAGAGACATTTGTTAGTAAGTAACAACAATATTAAATATCAATAAGTCGCGCTCTGGGAACAACGGGCTTAGTGCAAGTGCGTAAACTGTCGTCCCAGAAAAGCATTTGCAGTCCGCACAGGCTTATTAGGAACGACCTTTAACGCCTATATAGAATGTTGGTGTAAAGGGGGTCTTTTTTAAGCGAAAACCTAGTCTGAGCGGAAAGTGTCGTCCCTGATAAGCATGTTCGGACAGAACAGGTTAATCTGGCACGACACTTTACACATACGAGTCCCATTTTCTCGAAGCGAGGCTGATATAAAAGACAAAACATACATACAACAACAAAACACAACACAAGACAATACATAGATCAATTATTAAAAACAAAGATCACAATCTTGGAACTGGCATTATTATTTCCACAACCAAAAGCTATAACAATTGTAAAATCCTTTAGTGGGTTTGTAGAAGATCTTTGTATTTGACGATACGTCATTTTGTCATGTAGAAAAAGGGATATATAAGTTAAAAAACAAACTGGTCAAGAGCGTCTAATTGATTGCAATTGTATATGAAAAACTTGGAAAACGGGACTTGATGCATGTGCGTGAAGTGTCGTTCCAGGTTAGCCTTTGCAGTAAGCACAGACGGGACTTGATGAATGTGCGTGAAGTGTCGTTCCAGGTTAGCCTTTGCAGTAAGCACTGGTTAATCAGGAACAACACTTTTCGATTTTATAAAAAGAATATCGTTTAAAATGACGTCTCTTCTAGAAGAAATCAAGACTAGGCCGAGAGTTTCGTCCCTAATTAAAGTGTGCGGACTGTGCAGGCTTATATGTTACTAAATTTTACGCACGTGATTTAAGTCCCGTTTTCCCAGAGCGCGGATAAAAATATAAAAGATACACACATGCCTCAAAGTATCAATTAACTAAATATTTAGGTGTTCTTTTATATATGCTTAAACAGTTTTTTTTAGATAACAATGTATCATTTACCGCCAGATAATTTATTACGCGTCGGAAAAAAAGTTCTATGTAAAAAAGTAAATCACAGGCAAGTGCAATCCTATAAAAGATGACATTAAGTGTAATGCTATCAAACACAGTCAATTATAATGTCGCTATATGTTAATAATATCTAGATGATCGCTATGGACAATTGCGATTTTGTGCATAGCAGTTGCAAGCAAAATGTGCGCAGTAAACTGCACCATGGCTTGGCAACAGATACGTTGGCAGGACTAGATTTGCCAAATTGTTTGCATACTGTGACAACGTATATAAGATTGCTGACACCTCATGTCTGAGAAAACAGATTCACAAGAATACTTATGGCATTCCTTTACATATGAGGCGCATTCTGGGAAAACGGGGTTTAATGCATAAAGTGTCGTCTCAGATTAGCCTGTGCATACCGCACTTGAATTAAGCCCAGTTTTCCAAAAACGCGCTTGATTGCCGAATTGTTGTATATGGTGACGCAGTATAAAATTGCTGACCTTGGATCAGATGTCCGAGAAACCAATTTTCAAACGAATAATAATAAAATTCCTATGAATATACATTGTTTTCTCGCAACTACTAAGCGTTTAAACTTACGTAACGTAAACAGTTTTTTTTGTTTATTGCATCCATTCTTTTGTATTATAAGAAATAACAATCTAATGAAATAAAATTCATTTATGTGTTTTAAATTGTTTCGAGGAATTGTTGTTACTGGCCTTTCAATGTTTACATGCATTTGAAATTTAAAGTTGTTCACCAATAATTCTTTTACTTTTTAATAAGTTTTATTTTTGATTCACACTTTCCTTTATCATATTCTTCGCTAAGATTTGTTGAAAGATAACAATTGGGTTTTAAGACGACATACAAATATGATTCAGAAACATTCCCATTGCCGAGCGCACTGTTTAAATCTCGTATATAACATCTCTACGGCCATTACAATGTGACAACAGTATTGTTTCTATTACCGTTAATCAGCACAATTAATATGTCAGAGATAATTCCAGTCAGCGCTACAATTGAACCACATCGGTGTTGTTATTTTTTGCATTGATACGCATTAGATGTTAGACAATACGAAATTTCAGCCCATCCTTGGCTAATTTAGTATTCTATACGGTCGTTAAGATGACTTTATACATTCCGAATGCGAGTGAACAAGACATCAATTTTAAATATCTAAGTAGCAAATGACATAATGATTTTGAACCAAGACCTAAGGGCCCAAGAATGTTTTCTAGATCATCTTTGCACACATTTAACAGTGCATTTAGTCGTCGCTTACGAAGACTATAAAACGATTGCATTCGCCTAATGCACGTGGGCTTGTGCAGTCTATTCAACGTAAATATTAAAATAGCTATAAAAAGCCCGCTCAAATAAGAGTGCACACGATATTGGTACTGGACGTTTTTGTTGGATAATATCTATAGATTACTGTTTGTTTTACATTCGTATGTATTTATTCAAGTGACAAACGTGACATTAAAAAAATTGTATTGTTGTTTTAAGTCTTACCTTTACAAATCACCACAATAAATCCTGAATTCTTTTGCTAATTCAACAGCGTAGACCTCAGAGCTCCAGATAATTTTTTCAGCCGAGGGGTATTTCACTCATGAATTTTTTAATTGATGAGTAAAAATCAAAATCCGATAATTTTAAGGAGCACTTATGTTCAAATGACCTGAATTAATAATAAATTGTACATGTAGTGTTAACTTGCTATAGTTTTGTACACAATAAAGCAATAACTTTTATTTTATTTAATATACTGTCAATAAAAGGGCGTACAATTTTTTCTGGTGTTACTAATGACGATGTCGACTTAATAGAGATCGACCATTTATAACTGGCTCGCCATTAATTTTTGTTTTATTTACATGGCAATAAAACACAAACACATGCAGACGCTGCTGAACATGTCACAAAAAGAAAATCGCTTTCGGGACAGCGACTGCCGGTCAGGGCGGCACAGATCGTGACGGTCATATAAAAAACAAGCAAGCAGCAAGTTTTCGCATTACATAATGATTCTAGTGGATTCATTGATTGCAAACCGGATTTTAATATATCTAACAGTTTAAACATGTGCTAAGTCACGTTATCTGAATGGTAAGCGGGTGGTATCCGTAAAACTTGTTTATTACATATGTGTATTTCGGCTGCCATTTAAACAGTGCTTGAAGGGAAAAAGTGCCACACAAGAGATGAACTGATAGCAAGACTTATATGCTTGAAGTTGGGCGATTCGTTTTTTTTTTCGAATGTGATGTCAAATGTTTTCACCATAAGCGTATATCGATTCTCAACAATGCAGCGGAGAGTCCGTTTTGTCAACATCAGCCTTTATCGTGGGTCAAAAGTAAATGACACCGTTCTGACTGAGGAGTAAATTAGGTCGGGAACCACATTCTGTACATAGATAGTGATGTCACTACGTTTTTACTGGTGTGGACACAATGACGGGAACCAGTCATGATTACATAAACTTATATTCATGTATAAACGGCTAATACGCATTGAAATTGCACACGATACGTAATCCGAATTTAGCCAGGAGTTTTTTTACTCAACAAAATTTTAGGCCATGCGTATTTTCTTTTTTTTCATGCGTATTTTACGCAAATACGCATCTTATCTGGACCTCTGAGCGTAGTATCCATTCACAAAATGAATAAAATCATCCAGAAACGGATGCATTAAGTACATGTCTGCCTTAATATGGAAATAATTGTGCTAATTAAAAGCAAACAGTGTAAACGGGAATAAACACAATTAAGTAATTGCTGCTATATGTGAACAAACAACTTACTATAATTTGCTACTTAAGTAAACGATATAGGTCTAGGAATCCCAAAAACAGTTAACATGAATGTTTACGGTTTTTTCATAGAATCATTGTTTTCTCTAAGTGTATTGCGACTTAATACATGCTCAATTTTGCTGATCCATTCTGTTGTAACATTTCAACAGGGAATGCGACTGATATTCCCAAATATCAAATGGATGTGTCATGGAATGCGAAGACATGGCGTTTTCATCTATTTCTTCTCTTTGTGTTGCAAAAATTTACTCACTTCAAATAAAGAAACCCACGTTATTTATATTTAATGTTAACGTCTTTGTTGTATATTGTGGCCAGTGTTGTATTGGCAATTTTGCAATTACATGTATTCTATTGGCAATTTGGAAATGGCCTTAAATGTATTGGCTTTTAAAAAATGACATGCATTGTATTGCTCATGGGAAATAGCTTGTATTGTATTTGCAATTAGGGAATGATCTGTAACGTATTGGCGATTAGGCTCTACAATAATATTTCTCCGTTGATAGGGTTTCTGGAATTCCATTTTCCAAAATGAACCAACATCTGATATGACATATTCGCAAATAAGATGTGTACATAAATTCAACGTTGAATAAGAAACCATTGACATATTATTTTTTTACTGATATGGCTAATATCGGTCGGCCTGTTACGGACAGAATACGTTTTAATTTTTCATGTTTACTTCAAGACATTTTCAATTATAATTATATTAAGGTGGTGAGTTTTTCAACGACATTCCAATTCAGCATAATATTAAAAAAGCTTAACACTGACAAATCTATAAAGCGATTTAACAGACCACACAATCAATCGATTGTGTTTGCATATTGAAATATGATGCTGAAAACATAAACATGCTTATAATACAAGTAAGCACACTAATTCAGCACGTTTGGCAAGCTTTTGTGATGATAAACAGACGTGGCCTCTTATAATATAATTTCCTAGTGCTATTACATAAATCACATTTGATTAAAAAATGTGTAGACATGAAAAACATGGCAATTCATAATGAAATGTATATTGCATTTACTATGCGCAATATTTCACTCATTGACAATAAAAACATTAATAATTGTGCATATAATAATGTGAAATTTAAGTGTAAATGCATAACGATTAATACCGCTACGCTATTGTTTATTTATAATGCGCAGTATTTCACTCCATAAACAACTTTTATAATTTAGCACGATATTATGCGACTGACAAGCACGCGGTTTCGACAGGCATTGCCATAAAATACGGCGACATAAGTGATACGTTGCTTACAAAACGAAATTACAGACTTGATACCAACAGTTTAAAGTTTAACACTGTGAAATGGAAGAAAGATGTACTCCACATGTGGAAATAGGCGAGACACTTAAAACGTTTAACAGTTGTCATCACTTTAACTAATCATTCTACCAACTGCTACAAGATGTCATCATGTAAAGTCAATATTGTATTATTGAGCAAATATACTATGGAAATCAATGTTTAAATGTTACAGGCATTCTGATTGGTCAATTTTTAAGTTGGTGATTTATTTTCATATTAACAATAATTTTAATTGGTTAATATAATAAGATGGAATATACTGTATTGTTTTATCTTGCGTTTCAGCAATGTCGCGATAAAAACTTAACTGAAGTAAATGAGCGATTTACTGAGGGAATTAAGCCTCATATTATGTGAAGCATTCGCCTGTAAAATACTTTCAGCGACATCACGATTTGAATAAGCGAAATTAAGACGCAGAACAGTTTAAATATGAGTTATGACTGTGTGCATTATCTTTTCAATTGCCGGGGTTGAAGAGTGAATTATGTGTTGTTAATGTAGTTATTACAGGCCTTTGGGAATGTCATGACACAACTTCATGGTTTGTTAACTTGCATTTCTACAGATTTTATCAACGTCATTGAATTGAATAATTTGATGGGAACGTTTACATTTGCTTCAAATAAAATAAAATGAATAAACCGTAAGTGTTATTTTAGAGGTTTTATTAACCATCTATTAAGAACATTTAGAAGGAATTACCATAGCGTACAATAAAATGATGCAATATGTCTATTGCCATATAAAGGCCACCCAAATTTCATTACATTTGACAACATGTTATTAAATAATTTCTAAAAAAGTTGTGTTATAATTGAAAACAGCTTGTTACATTATGTATTACACTCTTTTTTTTTGTTCGTTTACTTAACATTTTCTCATACTGTCGTCACTCAAAGTTTCACACTAATCTCAATGTAGCATCATCACCAATATAGATCGAGAAGAGCAGATTGCAAAAGCTTCAAAATGTAATTTAATGTATCTACTACAAAATTTGGCTTAAATTTTGCGGATAAATCACACACATATTGAATTAATTCAGTTTGCACAGTGTTGTCCTGCAATATTAACTGATGAAACGCTAACATAAATCCCGTGATATGCATTGAAGTGCATTAAAGTTAAGTCGTGTAGGAAAAAAAGAAGACGCCTTGTGGATATGTGGGTTGCATTTAAATAATGCATCATGCAGCTTTAGGTTCGCGACATTTCACATTTGCATATGTATGCAGTTCTGTTGGGCCTTTCATCAACATTTTGAAATTGATTAAACGATGGAAAAAAACATCGGGACTATCACAGAGTAGAATAAACCGATGCAGTTTCTTTAGATAAAGGACATATGTCAGTAAAATACCAAATATGAGCCTCGTTCTGGTAAACCGGTGTTAAATACATGTGCGTAAAGTATCGTACCAGATTAGCCTGTGTAGTCCGTTAGTGTTACTTGAATTTGACGACGACATCGCGAATAAAGAAACTATCGTAACTTAATTTTTTACTATTTTATTCAAGGCAATTTAATTTACAAACCTCGTTCTGAAAACACCGGACTTGATGCATGTACGTAAAATATCGTCCTAGATTAGCTTGTGCAGTCAGCACTGGCTAATCAGGGACGACACTTTCCACTTTCCATGGGATTTTTCGCTAAAGGAAGTCTTTTCTAAACGAAAAAGCAGTCTAGGCGGAAAGTGTCGCCCATGATAAGCCTGTGCAATCCGCGCAAACTCATCAGTGACGACGCTTTTGTGCATAGACTGAATTTTCGTTTAGAAGAGATTCTCTTAAAAGGAAAAATTCCAATAAAGCGGATAAAGTAACGTCCTTGATTAGCCTGTGTGGACTTCACAGGCTAATCTGGGACGACTTTGTACGCACATACATAAAGGCTTAGCCAGGTTATCCCAAAGCGATGAGCATATAAGACTATTGCATGATTTTTGTGCATTTTTCACAATTAAACCATTTTAAATGGTCTCATTGTTTTAATTGACCGAATATGCAGATTGTCTTTTATTTATCTTAAAAAGTTTAAAATATATAATAACAAGGTGTCATTTTACAGAAGTTAACTTAATACGGGTCTGTAAATAAATACTGCAAAAAAGTAAATAACCGACATTACGTCGCTATGTGATATGTTAATATCACGAGATGATCGCAATCGAAAATTAAGATTTCGCGCAGCAATGCATAGCAATTGCACACAATTTGTGCTCAGTAAACTGCATCATAGATCGGCAACAATTACCATGGCATAATGAGATTGCCGAATTGTTTGCATACTGTGACAATGTATAAGATTGCTTGTCAGAGAAAACAAGATTCGCAAGAATAATAATGACGTTCATGTACATATAAGCTCCAGGAAAACGGGGCTAAATGCATGGGCGTGAGGTGTTGTTCAAGATGAGCCTGTTTAACAAACAAATGTTAATCAGGGACAATACTTTCCGTTTTTATGGCATATTTCGTTTAAAAAGGTATAGTCTAAACAATATCTAGTGTACGTGGAAAGTGTTGTACCTCATTAGAGTGTGTTGCCTGCACAGGCTAACACGGGCCGTTAATGTACGAAGATGCATTAAACCTCTTTTTCCCAGAGCGAGGCTCTAACCATCGTTTTCTCGTGACTTATTCGTGATTCTTTTATTGTAATCATACTAGTGCAAGCGTTCAAAGTAACATAACGTTTACAGTATTTTTGTTGTGTCCGATTTTAAGAGTTTGTTGTATTTTTAGCAATAACTATTTACTGAATGAAAAACCATTTATCTTTTATTTCAATGCGTTATAATTATTTCTTATTTCAGGCATTTTTATACGCGTATGTGCATTGTAAATTTTAAGTTATTCAGCAATAAATCTTATATATATATACATATATATATATATATATTTGTTAAATATTATTTTTTAGGTCACACGCCTTTTTTATATTCTTCTTGAAGATTTTTAAAACTAAAAAATAATATCGTTTTTTTAAAGATGACTGAATCGTGATTCAGAAACATTCCCCTTGTCGGGCGAACTGTTTAAATCTTCTTTTCAACATCTCTTCGGCCATAACAATGTTTCAAAAGTATTGTTTCTATAACCCTTTAATCAACGCACTTAATATGTCACAGATAATTCCAGTGGCATTAGCATAATTTAAACCACATATTTTTTGTTGCATTGACACGCACTAGAAGTTAGACTATACGAAATTTCAAGCCATCCTCGGCTATTTTTGTTCCCACTTCGGTAGTTAAAAACGTCTTAAAACATCGCTAATGCAAGTGAACAAGATATCAGATTAAACTATCTTATAACAAGTGTCACACTGATTTTTAACCAATGCGTAAGGCCCAAATAATGTTTTATGTATCATTTTTGCATATATTTAACAGTTTATAAAGACATCGGTAAAGAAGGCCATTAAACGATTGCAAACACTTAACACACGTTTTTTTTTTGTATTTTAAACAACGTAAAACGTAATCATTAAACCTGCTATACAAATTCCGATAAAATAAAAGTGCACTTGATTTCGATTACTTTTAAAATCTTTTGGGACACATACTATTTGCTTACTGTTAGCTGATTAATTTTACTGGCAAACCGGACATATAAAATTGTGTATTAGAAATGTGTGACCAAAGTACACTGGTCGTCGAAAGACAAAGCATCTCTCTCTGGGACAACGGAGTGTAAATACTGAGTCTTGTTCTGAGAAAACTGGGCATAATGCATGTGCGTAGTGTGTCATCCCAGATTGGCCTGTGTAGTCAGCACAGGCTAATCAGGGACGACACTTTCCGCTTTTATGGTATTTTTCGTTTTAAGGAAGTCTCTTCTACACGAAAATCCAGTTAAGCCGGAAAAGGTCGTCCCTGATTAGCCTGTGCAGACTGCACTGGTTAATCTGGGGCGACACTTTACGCACATGCATTATGCCCAGTTTTCTCAGAACACGACTCAAAAGTACACTGGTCGTCAAAAGACAATACATCTTGCTCTGGGACAACGGAGCGTAAATAATGTACATAAAGTATCGTCCCAGATTAGCCTGTGTAGTCTGCACAGGCTTATCAGGGACGACCCTTTCCGCCTAGACTGGATTTTCTTGAGTAGACAATACCTTCAAAAGAAACATTCCATAAAAGCGCAATGTATCGTCCTCAATTAGCCACTTCGGACTGAACAGGCTAATCTGGGACGACAATTTATATATATAGTGTTTTGTTTAATTAAAAATTCTTACCTTTAGAATCACCACAGTTAATCCCGATTTCTTCTGCTAATTTAACAGCGTAGTATCCATTCGAAAAATAAATAAAAGCTTCCAGAAATTTGGCTAACAATCCAAAGTTAAAATCCACAGATTAGGGCTTTGAATGCAATCACCAAAGACGAAAATTAAATTAAAAATTCAGATATCAACTCTGCACACGACGCACTGACAGACACACGGCGACACAATCAGTTAGTCAGGCAAACTAACTAACACGACTCTGGGTTTAAATCTGAAAATGTGGTGACAGCAAGCCAGCTTTCGGTGTCTCGCATTGCACGCGAATTGACTTAAGAATAGTTTAAGTATAATACATCGTCAGCTGAAACGAGTGGGTTGACGTTAACAATAATTGCGCTAAGTGTAATCGCACTTCTTTCCGCTACAGCGGCGGAACAAAATGTTATTTCTAACGATTTCGATTTATTTGCAAATAAATATAATAGTATTATCATTATTTTATTATAAATGCAATTGAAATTCTATTTTCTATTTAACTTAGTGCATGTAAATAAATTATTCTTTTTTACTTTATTTGAATAGAAAGTAAATTTGATATTACACTTAACACATTTTTGCCTAGCGTCTAGAAAAAAGGCCTTGGCAAACAGCGTAGACCCAGATGAGACGCCGCGTGATGCGGTGTCTCATCAGGCTCTGCGCTGTTTGCTAAAAGGAATTTCTGTAAGAAATATTCTAAATATAGAAATAAATATACTAGACATCTCTAATTTTGGAAATAAATTGATCCAATTTAGAAGGATGGGAGAGTCCAATGGGCATAAATGGGTTAAACATAAATTGCGCAAATAGTGTTGGTCCTTTTCTTTTCAACACCATTTGCTAAACAAATTGTACTTTGTAAAAAAGAATTATTAAATTATTACGAAATACACATGATATATTTCTGAACATAGTTTGGTCATGCTGCGCATAAATTGCAAACAACCTTGGCTATGCTGAAGGTGAAACAACCGCTCGGCACTTTCATTAGATTGGCTGACGAAAATTGAAACCACATTATAACAGTGATTTGAATTGAAATTTTTGTTTTGATGCATAGAAAGTTTGAGCTCATTGGGATTTTATTAATTGTATGCTTAATACGGTTGTGCTATTTATAAACATTTGCCGAAATTATTTTTTTCTGACGAGTGAATATTTTAAGTTGTAACGCATGTCTCGTTGAAAAACAAAAAAGTCGTTCAACACATTTTGGTATCGGTGATTTTACGTAACATTTAAATGACGTATTACTAAAAACTAATTGCACAAATAAAACGAAACAATGAATACTCACTCAGTGATAAGCTTGCGTACATCATGTCAGAAACGTTTAAAAATGTGCTTCATTTAAAATAAAGCTGTTAAGCTGTCGTTTGTATTTAATGAAGCATTGAATTTTTCACTTATAGCCATTGCGCTCTTTGAACAAGGTTTCACGATGTCTCAAAACGATAATTATTTTAGCCATAAAAATAAATCCGAAAAGTGCATCTGCATATATATGTTGCAAACCGATAACATCGTTATAAAAGCCTCGTTCTGGGGAAACTTTTGCTTAATGTATGTGCGAAGTGTCATCCGAGATTAGTCTGTGCAATGCGCACAGGCTAATATGAGTTTACAGTGTTCGCTTGTATGAAATGTATCGTTTAAAGGTGGTCTCTATTAAAACATATTCCAGTGAAGGCGGAAAGTGTCGTCCCAGATTAGCCTGTGCGGACCGCACAGGCTTATCTTGGCATACACTTTGCGCATATGAATTAAGCCCAGTTTTCAAAAAACGCGACCCAATAAGGTTTTATTTTCATATCTGCATACTAGAAAGTGACTGTACATCCTATAACTACACCGGATTGTATACAGGCGGTGCAGTTTTTAAATTGAATACATCAACTGGCTACTTTGTCACTTTGAATGCAAATATATTTATATCATATGTTACGATAGCTTGGAATGTGTTGTATGAAAAGTGTTATCTCTTTGTACTAACGCTAATGCGATATAAAAGAATCATGCTAATTGCTTACATGTTTTATTGTATGTTTTACCTTTCATATCCACCTTTTAATCAGCACATTTTTACGTTTAATTTTTATTTCCCATCATTAAAAGGCTCAGGAGCTCGTGTTTGTTAAAATCAACCCCGATCTATCTTTTTATTAAATGAAGCATTGTAGTTTTCACTTAAAAGCCTCTTAGTATTGGAAATAGTGCGGACGATGTTGTTAAACGATCATAAATATTTCAGTGATGTAACATATCCATACAGTATGCGAGCTCATATCTATGAAAAACCGGTTGGGGTCATTAATTAAGCGCGTACTAAGATTGCCTTTTCTTTCTCACTAGGTTTCTGAGCACTGGAATGTGACTATACATACTATAATTTTTTGGCTGAATTGAGGATTCAGTTTCAGGATAAACAAGACTTTTGCCAAGCATTAAAAGTCCCCTACCGGCTCCACCTTTGTCAGGAATTTCATCATTTTTTGAATATTTTATTTTTTTGTTTCCATAGCAACCACAATTTGTGATATAGGAACACAATGAAATGACGTGCATAATGTCCACATTGCCATCTATCCATGTTCCAAGTTTCATGAAAAAATATTAAGAACTTTTAAAGTTATCGCAGGATCCAGAAAAAAACACCATTTTCAGCACTATTTCTAGTCTATTTGTTGCCATAGTAACCACAATTTTTGACGTAGGAACAAAATGAAATAACGTACATATTGTCCATATTGCCATCTATCCATGTTGCAAAATTCAGGAAAAATTATTCAGAACTTTTAAAGTTATCGCAGGATCGAGAAAAAACACCATTTTCAGCACTATTTCTAGTCTATTTGTTGCCATAGCAACCACAATTTTTGACGTAGGAACAAAATAAAATAACGTGCATAATTCCCACGTTGCCATCTATTTATGTTCCAAGTTTCATGAAAAAATATTCAGAACATTTAAAGTTATCGCAGGATCCAGAAAAAATCACCATTTTCAGCACTATTTCTAGTCTATTTGTTGCCATAGCAACCACAATTTTTGACGTAGGAACAAAATAAAATGACGTGCAAAATGTCCATACTGCCATCTATCCATGTTGCAAGTTTCAGGAAAAAATATTTATAACTTTTAAAGTTATCGCAGGATCCAGAAAAAACACCATTTTCAGCACTATTTCTAGTCTATTTGTTGCCATAGCAACCACAATTTTTGACGTAGGAACAAAATTAAATAACGTGCATAATGTCCATACTGCCATCTATCCATGTTGCAAGTTTCATGAAAAAATATTAAAAACTTTAAAAGTAATCGCAGGATCCAGAAAAAAACACCATTTTCAGCACTATTTCTAGTCTATTTGTAGCCATAGCAACCACAATTTTTGACGTAGGAACAAAATGAAATGACGTACATAATGTCCATATTGCCATCTATCCATGTTGCAAGTTTCATGAAAAATATTCAGAACTTTTAAAGTTATCGCAGGATCCAGAAAAAAACACCATTTTCAGCACTATTTCTAGTCTATTTGTTGCCATAGAAACCACAATTTTTGACGTAGGAACAAAATAAAATGACGTGCATAATGCCCACATTGCCATCTATCCATGTTGCAAGTTTCATGAAAAAATATTCAGAACTTTTAAAGTTATCGCAGGATCCATAAAAGTGTGACGGACGGACGGACGGAGACAAAACCATAAGTCCCCTCCGGTGAAACCGGTAGGGGACTAATAACAGCCAATTGACTTTCAACAATTTTTGCATTCAATCAAAGAGAGATAACAATAATATAGAGTTTGGTTTGTGATTGATTTTGGGCTAAGTGTGAGGTTCGGCGATCCATTGAACCGGTTTATGTGAGGTTCGGCTAGCCATTAAAGCGGTTTTTGTGAGGTTCAACTAGCCATTAAACCGGTTTGTGTGAGGTTAGGCGAGCCATTAAACCGGTAAATGTGATGTACGGCTAGCCATTAAAGCGAATTGTCTGAGGTTCGTCTAGTTATTAAACCAGTTTCTTTGAAGTTTGGCTAGGCATTAAACCGGTTTACGTGAGGTTCGGCTAGCCATTAAAGCGGATTCCCTGTGGTTCGTCTAGCCATAAAACCAGTTTGTGTGAGGTTTGGCTAGCCATTAAACCGGTTTGTGTGTGAGGTTCGGCTAACCATTAAACCGGTTTGTGTGAGGTTCGGCTAGCCATTAAGCCGGTTTGTGGGAGGTTCGGCAAGCCATTAAACCGGTTTGTGTGAGGTTTGGCTAGGCATTAAACCGGTTTGTGTGTGAGGTTCGGCTAACCATTAAACCGGTTTGTGTGAGGTTCGGCTAGCCATTAAGCCGGTTTGTGGGAGGTTCGGCAAGCCATTAAACCGGTTTATGTAAGGTTCGGTTAGCCATTAAACCGGTTTATGTGAGGTTCGGATAGCCATTAAACCGGTTTATGCGAGGTTCGGCTAGCCATTAAACCGGTTAATGTGAGGTTCGGCTAGCAATTAAACCGGTTTATGTGAGGTTCGGCTAGCCATTGAACCGGTTTTAACCCCAAGGCTTCACATCGACCGTTCCACTACGTTTAAATAGAACACCAACTGTTAAAGTCAAATAATTACCGGCACATAATATTGGAGCTATAATTCGTACAAATAATTACTTATAGCATTCACATTGTTGCTATTAAACAGCATTACAAAACATTTTTGTAAGATTCACTTCGGACGGCTAATTATACTGCCTTTTGGCTCTATAGCCTACCTTTCGGCTACAATCATGTTTTTCTGCTAAAAAGCAATTTTTTATCAAGTGACCTGAACGGTCATTAATCATTTGAACCATTGACGATGGCACATTTTTAAGTTAAACGCCATTTCTTTTTTAAAACATCTTACAGCTGAAGAACACGTGCATTTCTATTGTTAAACGCGTAGAAACTTGTGTAACCTTAGCAATTATAAACATTGTGAAACACCTCTACGAGAGTTGGGATATGTCTTATTTAGTACGATATGCCTTTTTAGGATGCACGTGAAGTAATGCGAAACAACACGTAACACCACTTAGGAACAAACTTCAGGCACAAACACGCGCACAGAAGCCCATGCGCACGCAGGCAGGAACTCACAAACACACACACATACACAAAAAAGGCTAGGATCACGGACGCCTTGGAACGGTTAATGCAAAGCAGTGTATCAATAAATATCAATTGCCAAAAACAAATTGAAATAATTATTGCTGACGGTTAAATGGCAATCGCAATGCTTTGTTGTAAGCATTTTTGAGCACTTTGTTAATTACACTTCAAATTGTTTTCACCGTTCTAAGATCACTTTGCAGTATTTGACCCACGAGCTTTCATCAAAAGCCAACACAAAGCCGCTGATGTTTCTGTGTATTTAACAGGTGCTGTAATTTCTAAATTTCATAGACGACATCATTTTGAAATTGTCCGTATCGTAGCTTCTTACTTTAACTCTGTCAGATCTTATCTCACATTTCCTAGCGATTGCAAAAACAGTATTGTGTAATATAAGAGTATCGTCCATTCTTTTATTTTCAGTATTTGTCTAGAAAAAATATATGTTTTTCCAAAAATTTCACGCAAGCATACGTATGCGGAAACAAAGTTACTTGGTTTTCAATATTTATCAGTGTTTTATTATAACTTGTGTATAGCTTAAAGCTGTATAAGAGTTGAAAACGTCTTCGAGCTTAAACTATTTTAGAAAGTTAATTATATGATTTTTAATAAAAGTGCCCCACACCTTTGGTGTGATCCGTTTATACAAACCAACATAAAACAAAAGGCCATGGTGATCCTATAGCGCTCAGCTGAGGTCAAGATTGTTATTTCTCAGTTTTTTTTCTGTTTATGTGTGGGCAACATAGTAAAAATGCAATAATTGAAAGTTCGTCAACATATGGGTACTTAAATTAAACTTCAGCTGTCTGTTTTTATTAAATGAAGCATTAAATCTTCTCACTTTAAATGTTCCAAACTATTTTAAAATAACAATTTAAGTAATCAAACTGTTTCCAAGGAGATCATCTGCACATGTCAATTGCAAACCAGTTAGGAACTAGAAACTATTAAGTAAACCTCGCAGTGAAATACTCCCTTTCTTTGAACTCGAGAGAACGCTATTGGGTTGTAAGAAACACTCTTTCGATTTTGCGGTAACATGTCACATAGTTAAAGGTCATGGGTTGCTGTATTATCATGCAGATTGTGATTTGTTTAAGTCAACAGGGCACATATTCACAAAGCTACGTATGGAAATCTTAATTTAAGTTGCACTTAAAGGAAAAATTCAGATAATTTTTCTTTAAGAAATCGGATGTTTACTCCTTACAAATGATTACACTTTTACTCACTGTAGTTATATTGTATTGTTTTAAGCATAAATATATTAAAATACCTAAAAATTACACAAGAAGAAACTTAAAGCATTTCATGGAATTTAAATAATTTTCTAATGTTTACCCTAAAGAACTTTGTGTATACGGGCCCAGACCATATGTCACGGTAGCGGGAGATGTCTATGTAAAAATCTTTTGACGCGATATATACATAATGCTTATACAGTAGTCATGTAAATTGGTTAGATGGTTATTAACGGAATCGATGAACTACCATCGATTTTTAGGACAAGGACAAAAGGTCATACGTCAATGTTTATCACGTTATCTAAATTATTATTTTGCCTTAATTATATCAATTAGGAAAAAGTACGCAGTATCTTTAAGCGTAACATTTCTGACAGTTCATAAAGGGAAGGCAGAACAAGAGCACCGCCTTGCGGGTGCAGACCGCTCATCTTTTTTTTTTTTAAAGGTGAATGGACCTATCTCAATACTTCAATAAAAAAGATGGAGGGGTGCGATGGAGAGGAGTGTATAGTGTCGGTATGCAAAAATATTTTTTTTTTTTTTTTTAGGGGGGGGGGGATTCTTGTGTGGGATAGTTGGACGGTCTTTCAAAAATAAAATAATATTTTTTTATGCATGTTTTTTTTTTTGGGGGGGGGGGGGGGGGTCGGGGGGTCGGGTATAGTGTGAGGGTGTGGTCATTTATAAGATGATCTTTCAAAAATAAGAAATAAATGAAAAATTAAAACTACTTTCTTTCGGGGGAGGGGGGTTCTGGGGGGTGGGGTCAAGGTCATTAAAAGGTCAAGGTAAAATTCAACTTGCCAGGTACAGTACCCTCATGATAGTATGAAATATTTTGAAGTTTGAAAGCAATAGCCTTGATACTTTAGAAGAAAAGTGGATGTAAACACAAAATTTAACCATATATTCAAAGTTACTAGTCAAAAAAGGGCCATAATTCCGTCAAAATGACAACCAGAGTTATGGGACTTGTCCTGTACAGTCCCCTTATGATAGTTTGCGAGTGTTCCAAGTCTGAAAGTAATAGCTATGATACTTTAGAAGTAAAGTGGACCAAAACACAACACTTAACGAAAGTTTCAATTTGCTAAGTATAAAGGGGCCATAATTCTGTCAAAATGCCAGTCAAAGTTACATAACTTTGCCTGCTCAGTCCCCTTATGATAGTTTATAAGTATGAAAGCAATAGCTTTGATACTTTAGGAATAGAGTGGACCTAAACACAAAACTTAACCAAATTTTCAATTTCTAAGTATAAAAAGGGAAAATAAATCTGTCAAAATGCATGCCAGAGTTATCTAACATTGCATGCCCAGTCCCCTCATGATAGTAAGTAAGTGTACCAAGTTTGTATGCAATAGCTTTGATACTTTATGAGAGAAGTGGACCTAAACAAAAAACTTAACCGGACGCCGACGCCGACGCCGACGCCGACGCCGACACAGACGCCGACGCCAAGGTGATGACAATAGCTCATATTTTTTTTTCGAAAAATAGATGAGCTAAAAAATGTTATTCAACGCTATACTGTTTTCCTTTCAACTCATTTCAAGTCTCTTGCAATAAGATAACAACAAGACATAATACATAGCAAGGGATGCAATTAAATTCATATCATACACAAAGCTTTTGAAAACAACATGTATGACTACAACAAAGAAACACATATATACTCAATCTTACATACATCACTTGACAAACATTCCAAAGTTTGTTAAGTTCAACCCAAAGTTTTCTGTTTAATTAATGAAGCTTTTTTCTATTAAAAGCCACCCATTCTTTAAACATGTTCAGAATCTGTTACGAACCGATCCTTATTCAGTATTGCAACTGTTTACACAACACATCTGCACATTTCTTTTGCCAAAGCGGCTTGGTCATTAAACATGTTAAGATGATGTTACGAACTTATCGTTGTTCAGTATTGCAACTGTTTACACGACCCATCCGCACATTTCGTTTTACCAACGCGGCTTGGCCATTAATTAGACGCGCACCAAAGTTGTCACGTTCTTTTTATATCGCTAGAACGCGCTTTGACTTACAATATGTAATATGAATAATGGATATAGACAGAAACGCAGGATCCTTTTGATCTTAAGGTCAATATAGATCGGGGTCAAGGTCACAGGGGATTTTGCATGGAATTCCTTTCCGCATGATACACGACGCCTTGTCCTATGCTCGTGAAACTTGGTATATTGGCCATCGAGAAGAAATACAGATTCCTTTGAATTTGATTTTGAATTCAGATGGTTCTGTCAATGGTACAGGACATTGTGACATGAAATCATTATGCGTGTACATGCGATCATGCAAATTGTCACTATGATCGGATGACCCCTTTTAGTTTTGAGGTCAACTTGTTAAAGGCCGAGGGCACAGAGGCTGGTAAAATGAAATTCGTTTCCACGCTATATATAGACACAGCTTTAACCTACGATCCTGCAAACTGATATTACGAAACGTTTGGAGGAAATATTCCTATTTATTTTGAAATCAAGATGTCAATGCCAAATGGGATTGTAAAATTGGCGCGCGATATGATTCTGTGTTGATTGTGAGTGTTCTTTTATTTTCAAATCATTTCTATGTATGCATGAACAAAGTCTCCTGCTTTAAATAAGAATGGACATATGCACAAATACGTAACATCAACGTTACTCATACATTCAATTTTGCAAAATACATGTAAAACATCAACACAAAAGCAGTCGATTATCGGCTTGCAATCACCAATTTAACCAACGTTTAAAAATGTATCCAATTAAATTAAACTAAAGCTATCTGTTTTTTTTAATTAAGCACTACATGTGTTCAAGTAAAAGCCTTCTACCTTTTGAAATGTTGCAAAACGATCGTTATTTAGCAATAAAACTCTATCCACAAAGTTTATGTGCATATTCCTTTGGAAAACTGGTCATTAATTAACCGCGCAGTAAAATTTCCTCGTTCTTTGTCATTACAGGTTACTGCACACAACACTGACTTTACATGCTGCAATTATCTAGGATGTAACGTGGATACAGTTTCAGACTAAATATTAGCTGGTTGACCTGGCACAGTTATTGCAATAAATCATAGAAAGTAACGAATATATTGTGCCTAGGTACAATATCATACACGTGGCTTTTGGTTACATTATCTCGTTATAATATTACACAATATATAAATTACAAAATAGCATATGTTTATTATGTTCAAATATATATATATTTTGGTATTTAACAACAACAAAATATACGGGTTCACATTTTAAGTTAATATTACACTATTTTTAAATTGCACTGTCCATACTGTTGTTGCTACAATTGCTACCACATTTGCTTCCTGCGTTGCTACTAATTTTGCTACTACAGTTGCTACTATAATTGCTGCTACTGTTCTAGCAGCTAATGCTGTTGATGCTGTTATGCTGCTGTTATAACTAGTTCATGCTATTGTAACTGATTCACAAACACAAAGGGTAAACTATTCGTTGACTGACTTTTTAACGACCCGAGCATAAAAAATGTGTCAATGACTATGTGCTTATTGGACCTTATGAGAATCAGAATGTATAACGCATGTATCACTACACCGGCAATCGCGCGTATAACGTATGAAAAGCTCTTAATTGTAATTATGAAATCAAACACGCCCTTAAAACAAGGATAGTATCGCACTTCTTTTAACGATATTCATCTAAGTCTGTCAGATAAGGCATGGCGTATGCGTCTAGAATTAAGTTGCTGACCTTAAGCTTTTTTAAATTTCCGATGATGCGAGCTTGATGAGATCGCCTACCGATAATCAAATTTGATGACTATGACTTTGGAGGTGAAGCGTTGCCTTAACTCTCAGAAAAGGTTAAACCTTTTCAAACGAAATGATTTGTCAGTATGTCAATCATGATTTTCTCACGTACCAAACAATTATTATAATTGGATCGAAAAGATAGCGGCGTGTCGATGAAAAACAATTACGTCGATCGGTTTAAAGGTATAGATTTTATTTGGTTACATCAAAGAGTTTCTTGTCAAGGGCTGGTAAAGAAATCATAAAGATGACACAAACCTGAACACTTCCGAAAGACACAATGTCAGGATGCAATTCTATTGAATATGAATTCCTTGTTATGTCAGAATGTTAATTTAATACTGATACTGAAAATAGTCCAACAATAATTACCGGAAAATACTCAATGTAACAAAATATGTAGTCTGAAAATATAATTTATTGACATAAATTTACCAATAAAAGTCCATAAAGCATTTGTTTAAAATCCACGTACCAATATAGTCATGATATAACTCGTTTGCAATCATGACTTTATCAGCAATTTGTTGTAATGTTGCTAAGTATAACTGTTGTGATTAAATATTATTTCACCATATAATAATTTACACATATTATACATATATCCAGCAGTATTAGTCGGTGCATGTATTTAAGAGAATATGTATTTCCTACACTTTGTATTGCATGTACAGACAAGGAGTGTTTGTTGACTGAGTATTGAATACATCAAACTATACAACATTTTGCGTGAAATGTATTACAATCCTAATGACAAGAACACGACAAACGTTTAAATGTTCAGAAAACTACCAATGTATATATACATAACTGTTAATTCATGTTGACAACTACATGCATTCTAAGTGTTTTGCGCATAAGATTAGTATTAATCGACAAAACCATTACATGCACTTAAAAAGCAAACATCACGTTAAGATATTTTTACAATAAAATTACAGTATATATAAATGGAAATTCAATGAAGACGTATATACTGCGATTGTTTGCAAACCAAATGTAAAACCTTAGTAAGATTAACAAATGTATCACTCTTCTCCTCTTATCTGTGGTTTTATTAGTTTCATTTTACTTTACTTAGTTTGCACCGTCCTTTGGCTGAATAATATCATGTTTAATTAAACCTGCATTTTGTTTATCGCGATTTCACAGAATGAAGGTAATTTAGTGAAATATACCTGGGATTGAATTTCATAAAAGAAAGACCTAATTATCATGTTGGATACACACTTGGAGTAATACCAAATAATGCACTGAACAAACGAGTGTAATCGATGCATACAAGTATTTAGTACCAACGAAATGGCAAAATAGAAAAATCCGTTTAACGTCATCGCAGTGTTGAGCATAACGCACGTAATAGAATTTGTTATTATATATCCTGTGAATTGAGTTAAATATGAATGTATTTGCACGAATGTTTAAGTGACGCTTAAATAGGCATTTCTAAAAGGTTAGCAAAAACGTACATATTTACTTACACAGAAAACCATAACAAGAAATAATATAGTATTACAAAAAGCAAAAGAACAATGCAAGAATCGTAGGACCATTCAAGGAAACAAAAAACCAATGCAAGACGCAAATGAACATTGCAATAAGCAAAAGAAAATAAAAAGAAAAAAGAGAACATTGCAAACAGCAAAATATCATCATGAGAATTAAAAGATAATGGAAAAATTAAATAAAATATATCGCGAGAAGACGAACATTCCTGGCAGCAATCAAACATTGCATGAAGCATAGGAACATCGCATAAAGCAACAAAAAAACATTAGAAGAAAACCCTTGTAAGAAAGCGTATTGGCCGATATATGTCATATTTTTTCCATTAAAGGCCATCATCAGAAAGACCCCTAACAGGCTTCTTTACAATAAGTATGGTTCCACAAAAACAGATGGCTCAATTTATATAAAACGATCATTAAAGAAGCATTATTTTTTAGTACATGCTAATAGTTGAATATTTTGACCATTGCATGATTTCTTAATAAAAGCCACAACTGACGGCTAAATGACCTGCTAGTTTTCAAAAAAACACAATTGCACTACTTACTTTGAAATAAAAAACATATGGCGAGCGAATATAATATTTATCGAATTATTTATATTGAAAGTCATTTTAAACATACTAAACCGCTGAAGGCCAAACTTACGGGTGCGACAAGACACTCAAACAACCGTTTTTTTATCCATTGCGTATATAAAAAAGATTGATCAAATTGCGACTGACAGAGCTAAATAAATAGCAAATCAACACACTCCATCCGAAAATAAGTTAAACTTTTCCCTATAAACGGTCACGGCCATGAAAGAATTTAAGTTAAGAAATATAGACCAGAGCCAAAAGAATCAACTTTGAAAGAATCATTTTATAAAAGAGCATTTTCCATTTTTCTGTAGCAGAACAGTGAAATAAATTATTTGCAATTCAAATATAGGACTTTGTACATGCACATTTGAAACGGTGTTCGCCGTTCTCAGATCACATTGCTTTAGTTTACCCACGTTTTTTTTAGTCTATTTGCAACGCAAATAGGCTTTTGTAATACCGCATTTCAAAATCACAGGAGAACGGCTGTCCTTTTCCATGCCTTCCCTGATTTGAGCAGACGAAATAGATATTTAATAAAGTATTTCGTAATTCGTACAATTTTACATTTAGAAACTTTTTCTAACATATTCTTCCAAGAAAATTGCTGACACCATTTTGAGTGAATTTTTCTAAGACCGTTTTACGTAAAAAAACGTTCTTAGAAACTAAAACAATTTCGTTCGTGAAACAATTCTGTTATTGGCCATCTACGAAGCAAACTTAAAAGAATTACGTCCCTTGAAAACAAAGGGAGACAATTATATTTCTGCTTCATGCGAGGTAGGGCACTTTTATTGCTTGGCAATAGTCTTGTACTTCATAAAAAAATCTTTTTGATAGCCTTTTACATTTTCATTTAGAAAACTATTCCTTTAACATTAACTTCATCAGCCTTTAGTCAATTAAACTGAAGCTGATGTTTCTGTGTATTCAGCAGGTGCTCTAATGTATAAATTTCACAGATGAGATCTGTTTAAGACTGGTCGTATCTGTATATCTTGTTTCACTTTTAATAGCGAGTGCAAAACATTACTTCTAAATGGAAAGTGCCATCACATTCTTTGATTTGTATCATTTGTCCAGAAAAATACATATTTTATAACATCAACGTGCATTATTTATGTTTGCGCATCAAATATTTATGGATGGGCAATGTTATTACATGCAGAAATATTGACGCTCAAGATTTCTGGAAAAAATATATATTAGGTTTAAACATTAATACAACTATGAAACACGAGTCATTTTATATTGCTATTTTATTTTGCTTTATTTGCACCGTCTTTTGGCAGCATATTGGTTTGCTTAACACAACGTTCATTTATTTCATTTTCTTGACTAAGATTTTACAAAAAAGACGGTAATTGAGAAAAAAATATCTTTTGTGAAATGCCATGAAGAAGTTAGGGCTAATTATATTGTTACATGTACATACACAATTGGAATTACACCAAATGATGCATTGTACGAACATGTCAACTAATGTCATACATTCATTTAATTTTATACTACTTTCCATAATGTCTCTTAACAATTATCCTTACTGAAATACACACATTAGATATGTGTTATATATATCATTATTATATATATATATATATAAAAACGCTTTGATTAAATTTGCCGTAGCTTTCGACCTCTCGGTCTTTTTCAGCGGCATTTATTTGTGAAGCATATCATGTTTAGCAGAAGTGACGTTATACAGTCTAACCTGTCGATAAAGACCACTTAAGGGATTTGGTCGTTGTGGTGTTTGTTCACAGGTGGTTTTTATTCGCAGGGTCGATTGAAACTTTGCAAAACATGCTAGTAGGATTTTAACAGGTACCTTATCTATGCATGTGCTCTATTGCTTAAATGGTTGAATATTTATGCATGTCTAATGTCATAAAGGATTGAAAACACAGTTTTGATTTTATATTTAATATATCAATTTCCTTATGTTTGTATTATTTATTTCATTCAATATGCACTTGACTGACAAATTCCG